>NC_141761.1:54402994-55003719 GCF_982258835.1 Parasteatoda tepidariorum
AAATCCCGCGAGTACAAAGAACGGAGAACATGGTGGATAAGTCATTTCGACTATCACTCAAACTAAATAAAAACAGGCAAAGGAAAGAAGGTTTTTTGATGCCAAAAAATCTTCCATCGGCGTCAGAACACAGATGAACATATGAACATTTTCCGAAAGAAGAATTTAGAAGTTTTTTTCTTTAACTTCTGCAAACAAATACAAAAATGTATTACAGCAACTGGTGTTTACTTCAAAACATGATAAATAGTTATGTTAGTAATATAATGTTTTCTAGAGTTTAAAAAAAAATCTATAGCTTTAGAAATTTAATAGTTGAGCCTTATATCTTACACTCAAAAAAAATTCTGACGCATTCCTACAGACATAATACTTACAAAGTCCCAACCAACAATGTCCCCTTGAAATAAACCAGGATTTTCTAAAGCCAGTCTAGCTTCTAAAATGAAATTGTACATTATTTTAATTATTCATTAAAAATTCATGTAGTTATTTGATAATGAAATAAAATCATTTGATCAGAGAAGCAAGTCTGGAAAAAAATTAATTTCGAATAAAAAACCGAAAAAATAAAAAAGACATAACTGAATAATTAAAAAAAACTAGATAAATTAACAGTATAGTTAGAGTGAAATAAGTACACAATCGAGGACACAATTCCAGCGAAGAAAGAAGAAAAGTGTCATCAAAGCCTGATAAATCATTTAGAAGTAAAGTGAGATTAAAAATATCAAAACATGTTTTCTTACTCGAGGAAAATGGGAGAAGGTGAGAGGCGATAATAAGAAACGTTTCAGCTGACAAACAATGGAATTCAATGTCGTCAATAGTGATTTGTCACATTTTGGTAACTTTTTTTAATCCTTAATACTAATATTTGTCTCCTAATAAGTCTAGTTACTTTTTCACTTTTGAGAAGAATTCTAAAAAGTGCAGTGCGCGAAGTTAAAAAAAAAATCATCCTCACTCTAAAGATCTAGAATTTGGATCTTCACGTTCAAGGACTTATTCTTAATGGTTTGGAGGGGGAACAATAAGTATGCTAATTAATTATTGCAGACGATATTTTAAGTTATGAAATCGAGCAGAAAAGCATTCTTTCTCTGAATAAACACACCTGTTTTGAAAGAATTCGGGTTTCTGACCCCCGAAATATAGGGGGCAGTCTCAATCTTAGGAATGTGGTCCCTATAATTTCGTCAGGAGGGTGAACCAAAGTTTAGACTCCTTTATGCTAATTTTACTTTTTGCGTATTTCGCCATGTTGTCTTGAGAACTTCTTAAGCGAGTTAAAATATTGTGGGCCATTATTATGAAATTCGTTTATCCAAATATTACTATGCAAAAAATAAATTTTAGTATGTATATATACAGTGGTGGCCAAAAGTGTGGACACTTTTTGAAAGTTTTATGCTTTTCAACTTTGTGTGCTTGTGGAATATATTAATTTTCACTTAAATACAAACGTTTATATATCAAATTGAAGGTAATTTAATGTAGAATTTAATAATAAATGCAATATTACAATATCTGTATTACAGAAAAAGTTATGCAATTAATAGTAAGATCTATCTTAGATTTGCATTTTTTTAAAGTGATACTTACACAATCAATAATTAGTAGGATGACCCTTAATTTTTAAGACAGCTTCACAGCGTCTTTTCATGGAGTGAACGAGTGTTTGGAGTTCATCTTTCGTAATCACATGGTGCCAAGAATCAATTATAGCTTCAATAAGTTGTCGTTTATTGGATGGACGTTTTTTTCGTACAAGAATTTTCAAACGTCGCCTCAAATTTTCAATTGGATTGAGATCAGGGCTGTTTCCTGGCCATGGTAATATATCTATGCCTTTATTTTGAAACCATGCTTTGCATACTTTTGCTGTGTGGCATGGAGCTGAATCCTGCTGAAAAATAAATGGTGCGTTGTTGGAGAAGAGATCCCTGATTGAAGGTATCAATTTTGGTTTCAGGGCAGTTTCGATGTATTTTTTGGCATTCAGGATGCCATCAATCACTTGAATTCGGCCCACACCATCTGCAGATATACATGCCCAAATCATGACATTTGTTGGATTTTTAGTAGTTGCTTCAATGCAATTAAGCGCTTCACCTACTCTACGTCTCACGTATTTTCTACCATCACTTCCAAAGAGCGATATTTTACTCTCATCACTCCAGATTACTTGCTTCCATTGATTTTCTGACCATTTAAAGTGTTCTTTTGCCGACTTAACTCGTTTTTCGCTTTGCTTTTGGTTTAAATATGGTTTGGGGGCCAAGACATGACTTGAAGGTCCCTGGGATGTTTTTCCACGATTCGACCTTTATGACATTGTGCAATATCCTGTTGGTAAACACAATCTCCCGCTGGAAAAACTGTTGCCATGAATGGGTGAACCTGGTCTGCAACTATGTTCAAGTAGCTTACAGACGTCAGGGAATGTTCTATGAGGATTATGGGTTCTAATGTGCCCCATGAAAACATTGTTCCTGGGCGAGAAACCATGAAAACCTGGGCGTGCCCATTTTTATAGATGGATGGTGGTCTTAATGTAATGGCTCTTCGGTGTATATATATATATTTTACTATTTTATTTAATAACAGTTGGAAAAATTTTGAATTGTATGGTATAAAATTTTTTACATCATTTTAAAGCTTTAAATATTACATGGCAAAATCCAAATTTTAGTGAAAATGGTTGAACAGTTCCTGAGAAATTTAATATTATGTATACCACTTTTCCGAAATTCGGATTCTCAAAAAAAAAAGGAACTATTCCACCAATTTTGCACTAATTATGTATTTTGCCATGCGAAATTATTTTCTTTAAGTGATGTAAAGGAGTGTATACCTTAAAATTCAAAATGTTTTCAAATATTATTAAATAAAATAATAAAAAATAATAAGTTTTTACTTTGGATAACCGAAACGAATTTTATAATTGCGTGCAATTTTTTTTCTTCAATTCTGGGGATATGGCGAATTACTCAAAAAGTAAAATTAACATTAAAGTGTCCAAACTTTGGATCGCTCTCCTGAGCAAATTATGGGGACCATATTTCCCAGAGTGTAGCTAAAACTAAACTAAACTCAGCGGCGCGACAGCTCATAATGGCCAAGGCCTACTGTGCCCATCTCAGTTTTCTTGACCTTGGGCTCTGGGGTGCAGGAGCAGATGTTCCGGTCAGGTTGTCAGCCGAACGTGAAACCCCCAGTGTTTAGTTCTCAAGCATGCTTGGTACTCATTTATCAACCCACTGAAGGGATGAAAGGCTGAGTCATCCTTACCCGGCCCGAGGATCGAACCAGGTACCTGTGGCACGACAGCGCGAAGCGCTACCGCTCAGCCACCGGGAGTCCCAGACTGTAGCTACCTCCTATATTTTGTAGGTAAGAAACCCTAATCCATCAAAAAAGCGTATTTATTCAGAGAAAGTACGTTTTGGGTCTCATTTCGTAAATTAAAATATCGCCTGATGTAATTAATTAGCATATTTCAAGACACCTCCTCGAACCATTGAGAATGAGTCATGAAACGTGAAGATCATTAGATCAGAAGTTATTGCGGGTGGTCCTTTTTTTGGCACAGTGTGCATTAAATGCAACGATAAACGAAAGTGGTGAATAAAATTCGTTCCGATGATGAGCAATACCTAAACCAGTCACCAATCGTACTATTCTTTATAAAGAGAAAATATTTATGATTTTCGATTTTAAATAAGATATATTAGAACGTATATAATTTTTATCATAATGCTAGTTAAAATCAAAGCTAAATGACATAAAATGATTGATACTTAAATTTTATTGTAATTAGTTTATCTTAAATAATTTTTTTCATGAAAGATGAAGAAACTGACATTTATTTTCTCACGCCAAAAAGAATGCATTCATATAAAAAGTAGCAAAAAGTATAAAAATATATAGTAAGAAAGAAATTCTTGTAAAATTTTTTTACTCTATAGTTAAGACATCTCAGAATTATGTTTAATAAAAAAACATAATTCTGAGTAATGAAATGAAAATATATGGCATTTGAATCATTCATCTGGTAATTTCTCCGTTCATATGGTAACGATTAAAAAAATAGTTCTTTGTAGACATGGTTTTGTAGTTCTTATTGTTCTTCATATTACCACACATTTAGAAAGAAAAACAATAATGAAAGTTACATCACGGTAAAAAACTTACTGTAGTTTCATTTTTGCTACTGTTATCTTTGTTTCTTGTTCTAATATTATTTTTTATCGTTTGTTTTTCTGTCAACAGTTGTCGTCTAATCTGTCGTCCAATTAAAAGAAAACAAGACGGTAAGAATACATTTAATGATAAAATGAGTTTTACGGATAATTCACCTAAACTGTCTATACTTTATACCGTAATTTGAACCCAGGTGTTTAACTGTGTAACCAAAAATCGTATTCTCTTATTCAATCAAAAATTTATTCTCTTATTTTGGAGCTAAATATAATTTATTCCAATTTAAAAATATTACTATAAATGTATTGTTAACGGATTGAACGTCAAAGTGGCAATCAGAAATTTAAATTTTACACTTGTTTTTTTACAATATGAATGAATTTTTTTCATATATATTTATGAGTGTATTCATACTTAAAACTGATGTTCAGGCTAAGATGCATAATTACATAATATTTTTTGACAAAAAAATTTCCTGCGCCAAGTGCAAAAAATGAAGAAAAAAAAGAGAAATTATCGTGGTTCATTTTTATAAATGTATTTTAGTTGTTTCTTTAATATTTATATCGTTCAGATACAAGTGCGAAATTGAAAACCTCTTTATTTATAATAATAGGAGATATATTGAGTTTTTAAATGATTTAAGCCTAAATATTTCGGTTGGTAGAATGATCGTTTTCCAGAAATTTTTAAAATGTTTCCGGTCCCCACTGTCGACGGAAAATACGCAATTGGCAAACAGATTTAAGTTCCATGGACTAAACACAAAAGGCCCTTTCCTGCAAAGAATAAAAAAACAGATGAGATTCATCAACAAAATTTTAAACAACCATTATTTGCCCCAATAGTTTCCTTATGCCTATCATTATCTACTGAGTTTATTTCTTGCTACTAGGCTGGAAAAATAAAATAAAAAGTGTTCATGCCTCAAATTTTATTCCATGGGGTACATTATAAAATATCTCGGTAAACATGGCGCTAAAATGTACTAGCATTTTGGGTGCATCATCCATAAAATCCATTTTTACCTTAAAATATTATGTCGTAAATTTTACAGAAATATTCATTTGCTGACTGTAATCATTACTGTAAAAATAATGGTAAATCAGAATTTTTGTTTCGTAAGATGAACCGTTAGAAATTGATTTTGCGGTACGCATTTTTATCCGGAAAAAATGGATTTTACCTGTAATTTTGCAGTAATTTGTCCCAGAATTTTTTGCAGTGTCTGCTTATCGTTCACGGTTATGGAATAAAATAAAATATCTATATTTTGAGATTAACTATTTTTTAGAGTAAACTCTATTTTTTTTAATGTATAAAAACTAATGTAATTGCGAGCTCAAGTTAGAAAGAAAAGCAAAACAAGATTACCTTTCTCATCTTCTGGACTCAGCTGAACAATAGCAGCTAAAGAAACAGACAGCAAACTTGCGAAGAACAGACGAATCTTCATGGTTCTGAGCCTAAATTTTATAATTAAACAAGTCCAGATATCGTATTTTAAATTATCTTCTTTTCAACGCCATTTTATAATCACTTATGGGAAACCACCCTGCTGTTGCTGATTAGGATATCATAAAAAAAAGGATTCAAATTATTTGTTTAGAAGTCACGAAATATTAATGATAAATATCAAATGTTCTTGAATTTTAACATTTCAAATTGCATAAAACTGATTTATCATTTTAATTACATGAATTTCAATTACAATTGTTGACACAATTGGTGTATTAAAAAATAATGTTTACAGCTGCAGCAAAATTCATTCGGAATGTATCATGAAAATTTGCATAAATTGAATAACATAATTTCTTTTTCCTTTGTTTCGTTTTTTTAACCAGGATGAACTTTGATTTTGAACCACCATTCTCATTTTATTGAATGAAACTGTGTAAAAAGAGGATGGATATAAAATCAAATATATTGCGCTTATAGAAATTGTGTAGCATTTCTTTTTGTGTGTACTAGTGTACTATTTTACATTTTTAAAAATACGATAAGATGCAATGCATCAAAATATAAGTATTTTTTTTTAATTTCCAATTTCTATTTATCGTTAACTTAATGAACGAAAACATTAATTTGTAAGAAACTTCGTCTATTGTGACCGTCAGCATGGTGTGGGTAGAGACAAGGGTATATTAACAGAAATTTATAAAAGTGTTAAGCAAGAATATTTTTCTCACATAAATTAGGAAATTAACATTTATTGCACTTTCAGTAGATTTCAAAACACTGAAATGTAAAATATCACCACCCACATATATTAAAAATGGCCTAATGAGAGTTTGTCCAATTTCTCATAAGATTTTCCGTCCAAAACTATACCTTTGAGATTTTATAATCAGTATTCCAGAAAAACAATCTACGATCATACACTATTCTATTTTATATATGTTAAATTTACTGCATTTCTATAAATCTCAAGATTTGGCATGATTAAAATCGGCTTGCTTAAATTAATTAAAAAAAGTAAAATTAAAATATAGTTTTTCCTCTTCTCACGATTCTCTCATTTCTTGAATATATTCAAAATTCTAACAACTCTTTCTCGAAACTATCCTTCCTTTTGAATAATGTCAATAAGTTACTATTAAATAATTCATATTGAACTTGAAACTATATATAATTTGCAGCAAAACCTCTGTAAATAACAAACTTAAAACTTCTGGAGCAGATAATTCTTCCAGAAATGGAAAAGGTAGGACAATTAATAAATGTCTATTATATTATTCTTACATATTTTATTTCTTTTTATAAAATAAACTATATTTAATGAATGTTTAAAAAATTTATATGGATAGAAATAAAGTAGAAGAGATTAGGGTTAATTTTCTCATATGTAGTTGCACCAAATCCCATTTATTGTTTTTTTTTATTTTCGTTTTCAATTGCTTTTATAAAAAAAATTATAAATTATGCAAAAATAATAAAAATATATATTTTTATTTTGTTAGTTAACATTTCTTGTACAGTTGTAAGAATTTTTAACAATTGTACATTGCATTGATTCTATCGATATCACTTTTGGTCATTCCTCTCTTGTTATAGGGGTCTAACAATCGCTGTCCGTTCATAGCCTCCATGGTGTTTTGTCCGTTCTTAGAGAATGCTGTGTTTCCGTAGATCATAATGGAATCATAGTCGAATTCATTGTACAAAATGTTTTGGTATGGATCAAGCTTGAAAAAGTTAAATTGCGCACCTGTATAGAGAAAAGTAAATATTAAAAGCTTTAGTTGTGATTACATTTAGTATGCCAAAAAATTTAATTGATTATTCATAGATTTGACAACAGAAAAAAAAGTTTTAAATTAATAAAAATAAGTATTTAGGTAGATCAAAAGTTTGAAAAATTAAATATTTTTCTAACCGAAATTATTCATTTTAAGAAGTTTCGATAATTTAATCAAAAGAAAAGAATTATGAAAAAGTAAAATATTTTAATAAAAATGTTTTTTTTCTATTCATTTAAATTTAAGCATTTGTTAACTTTCTATAAAACTGCAGTTTGAAATATAACTATTGTTGGTAATAATTGTACAAAATACACTTTTTGTAAAAATTATAATAATGGTAATTGAGGTGAATTCTATTAAGCAATTAATATGAACCCGTATACCTTTAAATTTGATTTAAAGTTCAACGATATATTTAAAAGAAATGTTTTAATTGCTCTGTAGAAAATGCATTATCACAACAGCTCATTGTATATTAAGAGGTCAATGTTGTTGAGGCTCCACAATTTCATGATTGAAGGCATGATTGTAATACTGTAGTCAGCATGCCGTCACATTTCCCCGAATTCATTGACCACAAGGTGGGTGGAGCTTGTAGCAGAACTCTGGGATCGAATCCCACTATTTTACAATGTCAATTCATCGTCGCAAACACTAAGTCGAAATATTTTTTGCGCTTTGAAATAATAATGGAAATATTGAATGGATAACTATTACATGATGATCAACTTCAAGCAACGACAATTTATTTATCCTACTAGTAAAAAAAAGATAATTAAGAAGAAACCCAAAATAATTTTAATCAAAATTGCAAATACTCACTCGCGAATGCGTTTTCGAGATAGATGTTCAAATATGAATCTCTGTCTGATCTGCTCTGCTCGTGGTAGAACCCAAGGGCGTGTCCCAACTCATGAACAACTGTACCCGCATAGTGGCATCCTTGACCAAGAGATAAATCTTGTGAACCACCAACTGTACCAACTTGAGAATAGCACCTATTTTTTTAAAAATCAGAATTAAGATAAAATGCTCTTTGAGTAAAATAAGAAAAAATATTTTACTTTTGCTCTACAACATTTTTTACATTACCAGACTTTAAAAATCAAGGTATGCTGTTTGCAAGACGTTTCATAATCTATGAATGTAACAAGTATTTTTAATTTTTTTTGAAATATTGAATTCAAAACTAACCTCGCATTAAGAGTCCCAATTTGATGTTTATGGAAGAAGAAGAAATGAAATAACTTTAGTAACTTGTCGTATCGCTGCTTAAGAAAGTGGGGCTGAAATTAATTAATGAACTTAGAGGCGCTTCCTCCAGAAATGAAATATGTTGTAACGAATTCAGCTCCGTTTTACCTCTTCAACGATCTGCTGAACTTCCGTTAGCATTTTTGTTTCTTTTCCAGCATTTTAATACTTTTTTTCGACTACCAGCGTATATATTGTTAATCATTTAAATTTTTTTTTTAAAAATTAAATCTAAAGCAAAATCTAAAAACAGTGATTAGTGGACACCCTGCATATCTGATAGATTTTTTAAAATTATACGGAAAAAAAATCATAATTTCTTAATAAAAGAAAGTGCAAATAATCTGGATAATTTCTGATAATATTCACTTGCTAAGAGGCGACAGAAATCCCATAATAACATGCAATTGCATTGGAAATCATCATTGTTAAAAATAAAAACCATAAATTGGAAATTAAAATGATTAAAAACAAATTTATTTGTCAGATGGAATTTGAATGCGATCCAACTAATTCTTATTCTTGTAATTGGTGAATATTTTTACCTTTATTAAAAACAAAAAACAGTATGGTATTAGACAGCTGCTATTAGATTTAAAAGCAGCTTAATATTAAAAGTTCATTTTTAATTTGCCTAAACCACATTCCAAAATATATAATCGTTAATTGAAAGATATTCTATTTTATAACTGAAGATTTTCACTTATGATCTCATTTATTTTGGTTAGTATGGAAGATTATTGCTTTTCTAGTAAACAACAGGTTTATTGAACTTTATTAAAGGGGAACATTATTCCAATTCTTAAGAGTTAATATTCTGTTGTGAAGTCACGAAATATAAGTTAAAAATAAGTAGAGTGTTTTTAGAACCCAATGAATGTTCTCCCATTAATATAAATAAAAAATAACAAAGATAATCTTACCCATTTCCAAAAAACATCCTGACGTAGTCATGCTCATTTGTTCTGTAAACGAACTTCACGCAAGTGTGTTTGTGATAATCATCAATTCCTTCCTGAATAACTTTAAGTTTGTTACCTTCATAAAGAAAAATTTAAATGACTTTAAATTAACCTTGTGGAGCAATTTAATCAAATTAAAAAAAACGCTGATAACAATTAACTATGAATTTTGTAACGATCAGCAATAATACTGACTTAATATAGGTTTTACAAGTGCATGCAATGAGAAAACCGAAATTGGTTTGGGCAGTTAAGGGTAGGTTCAATCTAGGTTAAATAGTTGTTGAAATAGAGAAATTTATGTAAGATTTATGTGGGCTGAGTATGCGCTATCATGTGCATTGAACTACTCAAATCATGTAAAACACATGACGTGATAGCTGTCTATTAAGCACCTATTCGACTAAGATTATTGAATATTTAGCTTGAACGAATGTGACAGTGAACGAATGTTTGCAGTTTACTTTCAAAATTGTAAAATAAAATTGATTAAAATCTTTAGTACTTTTAATTAATAATTACTAATAATACTAATAAATAATTACTAATAATTATTAATAAATAATTTAATTGATAATACTTTTAATTTACTTTTAAATTAATTGCAAATTTTTGAAAGAGAAATTTTTGAGTGCTAATTTCAAACTTATAAACTATATATTTCTGTTCAGATATACAAAATCTGGTATTTTAATTTCTTTACGATTTTCTCTTAAAGACATTATTTTGAAACATATTTAACACGAAATCTAAAATAGAAGTTCAGAAAATACACCATCATAAAAATATAGTTGTTTCTTTATTATAAAGTCCTTGACAATTATATTTATTTAATTATATTTAGTTTTTATTTTATTTATTAATTTAATTTTTTGTAAATAATTTAATCAATAAAATTATATATTATTATATTATTATTAATTGTAGAAAAATAACTCTTTTTTTAAAAAACGAGTGTGAAGTTTATCATGTCAAAGTTGATAGTTTATCATTCTTCTTATATCCAAATTATCAAAAACTACCATGAATGTAATTTAAATGAATAAAATTAAAATCTTGGTGTAAACAAAGCATAAAGTATTATACTAGCATTAGTGTCGTGAGCCGCAGGGGCTCACGGGATAGAAAATGTGCCTCCCAATGAGGTGAAACAGTTTTGAATTCTACTCCCGGCTCGCACCGAGCACAGTGATGACTTGAAATATCCTCAGTGGTAGACGGATCATCGGTTAGAATTTCCTTGTCGTCACCATAGAAGGTTTTCGTGTTTTTCGCCACGATGAAGCGCAAATGCGGGTTAGTTCAATAAAAAAGGGACAAAGCCAGTTTGTCCCAATACTTGATCTAGCAGCCCCTTATCTTTAGGGTTGAAATTAAAATTACAAAGCTACGGAGTTAAACATCGACAATCGTGAGCTTAGAATTGGGTGGGTTGATCAGCGCTGGTTATAAAATAAAATGTTAGCGACGTGACCCGTGGTGACTCGGATATAGCACTATATAAATTAGAATATATTAATGTTAAAATTCCCTTGCCGTCAACCGTCTGCGGTACTCGTAACTCAACTGTGACTTAGTTTCATCAAAGAGTCATCCATGAAGGCAAGTATATCACACTGCTTGTTGCTGGAGTTCCCTTGTATTCTGGGTTGGATTCAAAATTAAAGGGAAATAGAGTTTAACATTGAGAGTCGCAAGCTCAGAATTGGATTGGCCGATTATAAAATAAAATTAAATATTTGTGCAGTGTTTGAAGCATGTATTTCAGGTTTCTAATTTTTTGGCTTAGAGCTTAGTCTTTCTTTTTTGTAACTTCATCTTTAAAATTAATTCTGAGTAAATAAAGTAAAAAAAGATCATTTTCTTTTTAAACTTCGATGAAAAAATCTAACTAACCTCAATAAATATTATAAAAATGATATTTGCATAGTAATCGTGAGGATTAGTGAGTGAGGCAAACAGAGGTCATCTCGTCATTATATTCAGTTCATGAAAAAATACTTTTTCAATAAACTTTTTGAGGTTTGTTTTAATGGAAAATGAAATTATTTTTTAATAAAATTCATCTTACAACTATCAGCATGTAAATATTGCATTATTACCTAACGATGAATCAACTACGTATTACGATGAAGCAACTACATATTCTGTGTTAATAGAGTAAAAAAATCATTTTCTTTTTAAATTTTGATGAAAAAATCTAACTAACCTCAATAAATATTATAAAAATGATATTTGCATAGTAATCGCAGGGATTAGTGAGTGAGGCAAACAGAGGTCATTTCGTCATTATATTCAGTTCATGAAAGAATACTTTTTCAATAAACTTTTTGATGTTTGTTTTAATGGAAAAGGAAATTATTATTTAATAAAATTCCTCTCACAACTATCAGCATGTAAATATTGCATTATTACCTAACGATGAATCAATCACATATGGTACAGTTGCATTTGGCCATCTGAAATGAGATCCAACGATAGCACTTCGTTCAGAGTCCTAAAAAAATTATTTCAATTTTCTCAAAATCACGTAATAATTCCAATAATTTAAAAATGCTATTTGAAAAAAAAAGAATCGTAATAAACTAGTGTTTTAAGCTAAGTAACAATTGTAAGTAGCATACCTCTAAGCTAATTAACAAAATGAGGTACAATTGATATAATAAATACTTAAGATTAAATACTTAATGCTTTATACTGAAATTTACCATTAAGAATCACTTTTTCATTTGTGCAGTTCCTTTTCTTTTTCGTATCAGATAAAAATGCACGTAAAATAATTTCGTTCATTATTTTTTTAAAAACAAAAATGCAATGAGCTAGAGATATTTGATATATTTACATTTACATTTATTTTTGCTAATATTTACATTTATTTTTTTATTTATTTTTTATTTAAACGACTTAAAACTCCTCATGCACCACAAAGTATAGCATGAGGCTTACAGTTGTAAGTAAAAAAACAAAAGGAGAAAAATTTACAAATTTACATTAAAAACAAAATTCCGCAAGGCCGCAAGACTTTCAATACTTTCAATAATATTTACATTGTAACTTTAGAATTGAAATGCATTTCATACAATTCAATTTATTTTCTAATTTTAGGTTAAAAAAATATCTCTTAAAGGGTTGTACCAATTAAATTTGCAAAATTTTTAAATTATACTGCGCTGAATTTGGAAAAAGCTCCCTGATACAATTTTTTGATAATTCTTGCGTAAAATAATCTCTTGATTCTAAAAATTACATTCATTTAATCCCACTACCCACCGTTTACCGGGAAACCTCCCATTTTCTTTGATTTAAATTTAATTTCGCTGATGGACTTAATTATAATTAATTAAGAGATATTTATTTGATTTAGAAGGGAAATAATTTTAACTTTTAAATTTCTTATGAAACAATGCAGAATGAAAATGCTATTAAATATAAACATCCTAACAAGGAAGGGATTTCAAAGACTTTTCTAATAATTGAAAGATAATGAAATATAATCATTTAATTATAACATTATAATATTTTTAACATATCATTTTATGAATTTAAGATATTCAATTAAGTAAATTTAAGATATTTAATTTAATTCAATACTGTTTCTAAAGAAAATGCATTTTTTTGTTATCTTACAAAAGGTAAATAATGATTCAAACAAAAGAGAAATTTGGTATAATGTTTTAACTTTATAAACGATTATCTTTCATTGTAAAATCAATGCAATTGAAAGCGAAATCATTTTTCTTCAGTGAAATACTGATTTCATTTAATTGAAGATAAAAAAATATAGCAAATTACAAATAAAATTATAATGTTCATATTAGTATACTATTGAATTAAATTAAGGTATTTTATTTAATACCTTTCCTGGAGAAAAATACATTATTTATGTCATTTTTCTCATCGGAAAAAAAACAGTTTGCTCAAAAAACTAGTTGCAAGGATTCATTTTTATAAGCGATAATTTCTCATTGTAAAATCAGTTGAAATCTCATGTAAAGACACAATATTTCAATGTTATGTTACTTCAGTTTTTAGATAGAAAGACGACGCAAGCGCTAATAACTAATAATAATAAATAACTAATTATGAAATCTATTTTTTTCTAGCAACTAAGAAAGTTTCATATAAAAATAATACTTACGAAGCGTCCATCAATACCAGCTATGTCACCTTCGAACAAGTCAGGATTTTGCAAAGCTGCTCTTGCCACTGAAATATAGTAATAATTAATTGTGTTGTCAGGTCTAATCTTATTTTCCAGGTAAAATATTCAAACATAATTCGTGGATATTGTTTCCATTTACATAAATCGAGAATTCGCAGTTTTTGTTTTATCTCAGTTTCTTCATGTTGTATAGTCGAACAATAATTTATCTTTGCTAAGATCAAGAAAATTTAATACTTCAGGGGTAGGAAGTAAACACTAATAAAAAAACTACTATGTGTTGATAGTATCAATATGTATAGAATCAGTGAAATCAATACCAACTCAAATAATAAAACTAAAATGATTCCAAAGTATTTTTTTAAAATTTATTATTATTTCTTGCCGTTACATTTTCTTTACCAAGTAAAACACATATTTAAGAATGTATCCCATCGAAACAAAGATTACCTGCATTCAGTATGATTTGACGTTATGCTTTTGCTCTAGACAACTAATGATATTTAAAATTTATCACAATCAAGCTACTTTCTGGTGTACTTATACCTTTGAGGGGCCATGTAAAAACCAATTTACTCAATATCTATCATAGAATTGTGTGCTTTTAGTGCAGCTGTTATATGCATCAAAATTACTCATAAAATATTTTTTACCTACACGGAGAAAAAAAATTCTTCCCATTATTAAGCTAATGCTTTCACAGGAATATTTCTCATTAACGCACTTTTAAAAAAACAAAACAAAAGAAAATTAAATTTATCGAATAAATAAATTTTATGTCATGCTCTAAGGCAGTGGTGCGCAAACTTTTTTCGACTGCGACCCCTTTTGTAGAGAGAAAATTTTTGGCGACCCCTAGAGATAAATGTTCACAAATACGATGTATATTTTGAGCATTTCTTTCGTTTCATCGAATAAAAACATCATCATATTTGACTCATATTAATTTTATTTATAATTTTAAGAAAATACTTTTTGTATAACACAAAAATCATTAATTGCCCTTTAATGAAATGTATGTGGCTGCAAGTTTCTAATTATCTCATCGATGTTTGGATGTATGTTGCTAATTGCAATTCGCATATCATCTTCAGGGTTTAAACGCGAGCGGTATTTAGTTTTTATTGAAACTAGTTTGCTAAATCCAGTTTCACATAAATACGTTGATGCAAATTGTATTAACACTCTGATGGCATTCTTGCATAAAACGGGATATTGTTTTTCCACGGATAGCCAGATAGAGAATACATTACGCATTACGGTCAAAGAAAGAGTGGACAGCATGAAATTGCAATTAAACTGTGAGTGACGGCGCTTCACTCTTTATATGTACACTGTATAGTATGCAGCATGCAGGGATAATGCATTTCATAAAAATTTGGCGACCCCCACAGGGGTCGCGACCCCTAGTTTGCGCACCACTGCTCTAAGGTATCATGATAAGATTACCAAATCTTACAACATTTATCAAATTTTATCACATATTATAAAACCATATTCTATTATTAACTTCACCAAATCTATTACCAAAGCACCAAATCATTTTGGTGTTACAATAAAGCCAGAAACACGGTAAATTCTGCCATATTCTGGTTGTTTTGATCATATTTTTTCCCATTATGAAACACAAGAGAACAGTTTCAAAACATGGAACATTAGAGAACCTTTGATATTTACAATAAAAACCGAACACTGGTTGAAGAAATAAAGTTATAATTTTTAAGCATTGTTCCTACTATGCTATTAATAGTTTAATAAATTATAAAGAAAATACTCAAGGATATGAAATGAAGAAAGAAAAAATTAGAATGGAAAAATTTATAATTCTGCAAATGAAATGTAATTAATTTGTTAAACAAAATAATGCATAATAATACATAAATATTAATTTATTTATTTTTATGTAAATTAATTAACACATTTATTAATGTTTTGATGTTAACTATTTTCGACTAAAAAAACCTTTAAAATGTGCGTAAATTCGACTCTAATACATTTTAGAATAATTTTATTATTTAATTTTGGCAGAAGTAATATTTTTAATAAAATTTTTAAAATTAGTTATTTAGTAAACGGAATAATAACTGTGAAGCTACTAAGGTAAAGTGGGTAAAAGTTTTCCTGCATAACATGCGTTAGTTTGCAGGTAAGTTGTTCATAAAGGAAAGGTAAGTTGTTCCAATTTTTGTTTTAGGGATAAATTTTCATTCTATTATGAGAAAGTACTTACATTAAGCATTCTCAGAAAAGTGATTTTTCAATACTAATAGTATTTAATGCTATCATTTATTTTAATACGTATCTATACACCTACTATGCATTTTTTCCTTGATAAAAACATAATCGTTCAAGTTTATTTTCTTCTTTTATTTTCAATTTAAGTACTAATAAAAGCATTTACTAATAATCGTAATCTAGAAAATGATATTTAATTAGAGTGATTTGGTAAATTTACGGTAATTATTCCAGTTAGAATTATGATACATCATAAAGTACCGGTACTCTAAGTGCCGGTATCTTTTACCCTAAATTGATCTGGCTTATTTTTTATATTGAGCTAGTTTTTAGCTACAAACATGGGAAAACAAGACATTTTGTTACTTCAAATTATAAACCATGAGACATGCCGTCCATTAACGAAATTAAATAAAATATCTGTGTTTTAGAATTTACTATTTTTAAAGTAAAAAGCAGTTGCTCCAATTTAAATTTAAAAAATATATTTATTTAAGCTAATTTATTACAATTGAGAACTCAAGTATACCTCAGAACCAAAATATCATTACCTTCTTCATCTTCTGGACTCAGCTGAACAATAGCCGCTAAAGAAACAGACAGTAAACTTGCGAAGAACAGAATAATATTCATGGTGTTTCAGCGTGAATTTGAACTTCGTAATTAAGTTAGTGTAGATATGGGTTATTAAATTATCTTCTTTTCAGCGCGATTTTACAATCGATTATGGGAAACCACCCTGCTGTTGCTGATTAGGATATTGTATAAAAATAGTTCTAGTTAATGTTTTGGAAGTCGCGGAATATGAATAATAAATATTAACCGTTCTCGAGTCTTAACGTTTCAAATTGACTAAAACTGCTTGATCATTTCAATTTTATAAACTTGAATTAAAGTTATTTAAGCAATTGGTGTCTTAAAAACTCAAGTTTATAAATGTAAAATTCGCCTGGATTACCAGTGTTAACATGAATTAAATAACATAATTTTTTTTACCCAAGTTGAGCTTTCATTGTAATCTACAGGTCAAATTTTATTAAAACAAAACTTTGTAAAAAGTGGATATGGAAGTGTAGGCAAATATATTGCGGTTATGAAATTTCAATAATATTTATTTTTGAGTTACATATTTTAGTTTTTCACAAATACGGTAAAACGGGTGACATCGAAATACAAGTTTTTTTTCTTCAATTTATTATTTTTGATGTGTAGTAAACTTACTGAACAAAAAAAATCATTTATAAAAATTTTCTTTTATGTAGTCGTCAGCATAGTGTAGGAGTGGGGTATGATAACAGAAAACTGTCGAAGTGTTAAACAAGTTTCTAAGATTATATATTTATGTTATTATTAATAATATAAGGGAAAATACAAAATAATTAGATTTTTAACTTGCTTAAGATAATGTGTGAGCTTCCTACTCCTTATCTAACTTTGTAAATCATCGGATAAAGCTTTATGCAGATCTCATTTTTTTAATATTTATTTTCGAACAATACTTGAACTTTGGAACAACTGCTAAAAACCGAATTTTACTCTGGTTGGAAGTAACGGAAATGAGAGACCTTATACTTTGTCTTTTTAGGGAATGATACCTACATCTTGAGCATATTCAAAATTTTATCAACTCATCCTTGAAACTATTTACCTGAATAGTGACAGATTACTAATAAAAGATTAAGTTTAAACTTCAAACTGGAAACAACTTTCACCAACTCTACGCAGAGAGAAAGAAAAATATTATCAATACTATCAGAATGTTGCAAAACGTACCGTGTTTTAGACTTTATGGGAGCACCAAAAAGCTCGGTAATTTTCACTTTGGTTATGAGTTTGTTGAAATTAATAATAAAATATGGTTTTATAATATTTAACACAATTTGGTAAATATTCTAAAATTTGGTAATCTTATAATAATACCTTAAAAAAACATTTATTCGTTTAATTTTTTTCTTTTAATTTTGTATTTTTTACTAAATGTGTGGTAATAATAACTAATTTTGAAAACCAGAATTTCCGGTTAACATATGATTGGAAAAACTACCAAAATAAACTATTTGAATTCCGTATATTTTGGTTTTATTAATACCAGGTTACAGTTGATTTACCAGGTGACACGGCTCACATTCTTAAAACAGCTGGAATAGACAATTCTCGAACTAAAAATGAGTAAACGATAAAAAATTTCCTTTTGTATTTAAGCAGTCTAACGTTAACTCGAAGTGAAGGGAGGATTTGCACACTTTAAAAGTAGTTCCCGTTATCAGTTAAGTTTCTTTTTTATGAAACTAGTACAATGCACAGGCATCTTCAATTATCTATACCGATTTGCGTTTTCTGGAACTAAATATATACGTAAGTAACTAATAAATTTAAGAAAATAAAATAAGCTATAAAAGTTATAGACTTAGAATGAAAGAAAAAAATATTATAAAACGAAATTAAAAAAGTAAACTGATTTCTTGAACCAATTAGAAAGGATTACTAACAAGATATACGAATCAATATGGTAGTCATTTATCTTGAAAACATACTTCCTTACAGACACTTAATCCCATGAAATTTAAGAAAATTCCATTCACAATAGAGTACGAAGGTGGCTAACTTGTTGTCTGTAATGCCACCTGTCCTTAACATATTCAATTTATATAACTCTTTCGTTTGATCTCTGTAATACTGAAATTATCAACACTGTAACAAAGCATTGAAATACCTACTCGTGCAGATGTGGAACTGTTAATGTTATATAAGAAGTATAAGTTTTTCAATGTTCAATTGCGCGTTAAAAGTAATTCACTTTAAGTGCAATTTTTCAAGTAAGTAATTTTTTTAAAAGTATATTTAAGGAGAGTTTGAAAAAAATATATAGATTGAAAAAGGTAAAAGAGATTAAAGAAAATTTTATAGATATTACTTGCAAAAAATCCCATTTACCATGTACTGTTCTTTTTCCCTTTTCAATTATTTTTATTAAAAAAATTATAAATTATGAAGAAATAATAAAAATGTTTTTTTTTCTTATTTTATTACTTAACAGTTTTATTTCCTTTACAGTTTGAAACATTTTTAACATTTGTACATTGCATTTACTCTTTCTATATCACTTTTGGACATTTCTGTCTTGGTGTAAGGGTCTATCAACGCCTGCCCGTTTCTGGCCTCCATGGTGTTTTGTCCATTCTTAGAGAAAGCTGTGTTGCCGTAGATCATAATGGAATCATAGTCGAAGTCATTGTACAAAATGTTTTGGTATGGACTTAGCTTGAAAAAGTTATATTGCGCACCTGCATGGAAAAAAAGGTAAACATTTAAAGCTATAATTGTTTACATTAAATACGTTAACAAAATTTCATTAATGATACATGTATTTAACTACTAATAGATGAAGTAATAAAAATAACTTCTTTGGTAACCCAAAAGTTTGAAAAATTAAAAACTATATGGACATTACTTTTTACATTCAATATATTTTTTTAAGGAAATGTCCATAATTTTATTAAAACTTAAAAAAAATGAATAAATGAAAAATATATAAATAGTAAAATATTTTTTTAAAATTTTTATTAAATAAAGGTAATATTTTTTCTTTTTAATGTTTAAAATAATTTTTTTAATTTCGTTTTTTTAATTACAATTTAAAATTTAAATCATTTTAGCAATAATAGCATAAAGATTTCCTTAAATTTTGATGAATTTTAATGAATAATTAATATGAACACTCACAATTTTAATTTTAACCTAGAATTTAACCTGTCACTAAACATGAATCTAGTATTATTTTTCTGTAAATAAATCATTCCCATAACTGCCTATTGCAGATCAGAGGGTCATGGGGAATAGGCTTCACAATTTCATGACCAACGGTATTGTAATCAGCATTGCGCACAAGCTTTATTATTTCATTATTGCGCATTACCTTATATTTTTCAACTGAGCTACCACCCACCGATCTGAAATTGGGTGTACTTCAAGCCTCCATCAGGGATCAAACCCTGCTCCGTTGCAACAGCAGTTCAGCGTTGTAACCATTAGACCATCTAGGCTCAATTGTTTTGTAACAAATTATTCTTTGAGTATTTATATGAAAGACATTAAAATTCATGAGCTATAATTTAATTAAATATCTTTAATTCATGTATTAATTTATTAAGTAATCTAGCTCTTTATTACTTTGTTACTTTATTTAACTCTTGGCAATGACAATTTATTGTTTCTACAAAGAAAAAATAAATAAATAAAATAATTAAAAAGAAACCCAAAACAACCAAACATTCTAATACTTACTCACGTATGCATTTTCGAGATAGAGAATCAAATATGAATCTCTGTCTGATCTGCTTTGCTCGTGGTAGAATCCAAGGGCATGTCCCAACTCGTGAACAACAGTGCCAACCTGGTGGCATCCTCGACCAAGAGACAAATCCTGTGGACCACCTACTCTACCCACTTGAGAATAACACCTATTTTTTAGAGACAAGATAATAAAGTAAGATAGGAAGGTTATATTTAAAGAACTGAAGGTTATATTTTCAATAATGAATTTCAATAATCGTTCATATTAACTGTCTCTTTGAACTGCACATATTAATTTATGTTTCAGCGGGATGTTTCATAAGCAACGAATGTTGCATGTCCTTTTATAATCCTTTTTCAAAATTGAATTAAAAAATTTACCAAACATTAAAAATAAAAGTTAATATACATAGAAGAAAACATGAAGTCGCTAAAGAAAACTTCATTGTTTAAGAAAAAGGAACTGAAAATTAAAAACAAGTTTGATTAAATGATGAACTTAAAGGTGTTTCCTACAGAAATAAAGCATGCTGTAATTATTTCAGTTCTGCTTCGCAGTAATGATATGTAAGATTTCATTTGCGCTTTTGTTTTTTTCTAAGCTTAAATATTTTTTTGAGACTAACAATATGTATATTGTTATAATTTTATTTTTGACAAACTTTAAAAAATATACTCTACAAGCAGTGATTTAGGAGTATATTTAATCATTTTTTTAAAAAAAATGATAAGGATAAATTGTACTTCTAAAATGAAAGAAAAAAATAAATAACTTTTAACTGGATAACTTTTAATGGTATTTACGCTGTAAAAAATTTACACCCAAATTTTACGAAATTTTCTTTGACGAAACTGTTTCCTGGCACATGCCCTAAATGAACAAATCGTCAAAATGACGAAATAACTATCAATACTTTAAGATGTGTAAGAAAACGAATTTCGTGAAAAGTAAAGCAATATTTCCTCAATCATTTGTTTGACTCCACATGTTGTTAGCCATTGTTAATTATTTCTTCGTGGGCACTATGTAAGTGTATTATCGTCACTCCAACAGCACAAGGACGGACAGAACCGGGATTTGAAACCGTGATCTTCCTTCTATGAGGGCCAACTCCTTGAGGTCGGTTTGGCTAATTTCGTCATTCTAGTTTCGATTGTCTAGTCTTCGCTCCAGTTAGCAATTTCCCACATGCTAAACGAACGATTGAAACTCCACAGAGACATGCAAACATATCATAAGTCAGATAGAGCAGCAAGTAAAAGGTTTTTTAAAATCTGAACCAAAGATTAAAATTTGAGATGAAAATGATTAAAGGCAAATTTCTTTTTCGGATGTAATTGTATTGTAATTCATTTAATTCTTATATAGTTAATTTTTTTTCTTTTGTTTAAGAAACGAGCCATTATCGGAATGGAAACCAGTTTAATATTAAAAATGTATTTTTAATTTGCTTACGCCAAAGTCTAACCTATACACTCCTTAATTGAAAAATCCTTTATTTCATTGCTGGAATTTTTCATTTGTGATCTTGATTATTTTAGTAGTAGCTGAAAATTAACTCTTTTTATAAAACAATTGGTTTATTGAACAGCAATTAGGTAGATTTCAATTTTAATTCATTTCTGCAGTAACGAAATATTAATTAAAAATAAGTACAGTTTTCTTATAATGTACATTAAAAATCCTCCTGTTAGTTTAAGAAAATAAAAAAGGAAGATCTCACCCAATTCCGTGAAACAGTCTGACATAGTCTGGCTCGTTTGTCCTGCGAACAAACTTCACACAAGTATGTTTGTGATATTCATCCATTCCTGCCTGAATAAGTTCAAGTCTGTTACCTTCATAAGCAAAGAATAAATTAATTGAAATGGGCGTAATGGAACAATGTCATCAAATTTTAAAAATGAAACATTTTAAGCAATATAATTAATCATAAATTTGATTTCGATCAACTATAATAATGACTTATCATGGGATTCAATATTGATTTAGCATAAGTCTTAAAAGGGTGGATGGAAGAATTCGAATACCTCGATCTTGGTCCAATCGACCTAGGTCTGTTTGGGCAGTTAAATGTATGCTCAATCTGGATAGCTGCTGAGGTTTGCACAAATTTATGCAGTTTCAATACAGGCTGAGTGGTGGTTATCAGGTGATTTGAGCTTGTCTTGACATGATGATGAAAGAACCTAACATGATAATGGTCCTATAAGACTAAGATTCTCGAATATTTGGTTTGATGGTTGTTTAAATTCTTTAACAACTAAGATAAATCTTTTCTGTGCCTTTTCAAAGATTTTATAGAATTTCTTACATTTAAAAATGTGTGAGAATTTTCATGACAAAGTCAAAAACAATTCTTTCTTCCCACATCCAAAGTATCAAAAATCCCCATATATATAATTTAACATATTGTTTACAGCTGGTACAATAAGTAAACCAGAATGGCTTCACTATGCTAAGCACCGTAAGAGAAAGGTTAAATGAATATCATAGAAATCGTTGCGTAAATGAAGTATAAATTAGTTTATAGTATAATTTCAATGGAAAATGATGTGGACATTTATTCAGAATTATGTAAAGTACTTTTAGAGTTTATTTACATAATATTTTCAAACTAAAGCACTTCAAAATAAGGGGCTAGACTTTGGTTTGAATGAACTAGAAAAAAAAGTTTTTGAGATTAAGAAAACGGTAACTAGCATTTGAAGTGAATTAGTTTAAGTTTTTCTGTAAAAAAAGATTTATAAAATACTATTTTGTACAACATTTGTATTAAATAAATTAACATTTTTCTGGTCGTAACAAATAATTTCAGACGTGTAAAATTCACCCAGTTGCGCCTTTTAATTTTTTCTTAGAAAAAGAATTATAACATCTTTATTACATAGCACCACCCATTGCTTTAGACACATGAAAAATTATATCGATGATTATTTGAAAAAATAACAAAATCAAATTTTTACTGCATGTCATTCTATAATAAAAAAAAAGGAAAGAGTTTAGGTTTTTATGTCTGTGTGCCTCTTATATAACTTCAAAGCCATTCGTGCTAGTGTCCTGAAATTCGGACAGAGATTGCGATTTCAGTCCCAGATCCTAAAATCATTCATAAATCTAAGTCCATTCAGGCGAAACGTTTAAAAAATGACTTAAATGACGTTAAAGATGACCATTAATAAATTTGACTGTATGTGATTTTTTTTAAATATGTTAAGATCAGTGGTAGTTTCCAGCCTTAAGCTCTATTTAATCAACAAAAAAAAACATTTTATGATCCTTAATATTACACCAATCTAATTCGACATGTCAGGATTCAGCAAGGTTCAACAAGGATGACATGACATGGGAAGGCTATATCATTGCGTTTGTATTTTTAAAGTCATTTGAACCACGAATTTATTTTGTTTCTAGTTGCGCTTTTAAAATCATCTGCTGTGAAACTAAATAATTTAAATTCATAGGAAATCAGCTTAATTAATTCTAGTAATTGAATAGACTAGTATGGAGTTGGTGCTGTTGTAATATGTACCATATTATATTAATATTGGTACCATTTCACATGCAAACCACTGTAAACGTGGAATTGTTTTTGTGGTTTTTCTTTACAAATAACAGTTCTGTTTATGCTGGTTAGTTCCCTTGAAAAAAGTCTCCCACGGAAGTCAGTTTGTTCCAATAGCTGATCCAGGAGCTGCCTTCTCTTCTGAGTTGTTTTCAAATTACGAGCTTGCGGAGATGAACATTACAAATTTATAATTTGGTCAGCTGATCAACACCGGTTATAAAATAAAAAAAAATTAAACATTAGTACTATGGTAAAAGATGATTATACTTGCATACATCATAAGTTCCCGACCTTTTTTGACTTACCATCCAGTTTGAAAAACAATTTTTTTTAACCCCTATTCAACATTTATTAATCAATTAACATTTTTAATTACATTCTTTATCTTCGATACACTACCCTTTCACTCATACGGTTAATTTATTGAAAATTGACATTGACCTATAATTTTATAATTCAACTTTTCTTCAGCAAACTTTTTTACAGCAAATAGCTCTTACATTCAAAACTATTGTAACGTTGATGATGAATAAAAAAATATAAAATAATTTGCGAAAAATTCAAAAAAAAGTTTGAATCTTGTAAGAGGAAAACAAAATCTCCTCAAACTTTCAAGCGTACAGTCATTTGTGTAGAATATTGTTATTTTCCTGATAAAATTGGTAAGTAATACTTTTCGCAATATATTTCTGAATAATTAATAACTGCTTTTATGAGATATATAATTTCCACAGAGTTAAATATGTATTGATTTTTCGGTACAAATAAAATTATTAATTTTAAAATGCACTCGATCGTTAATAAAAATTCTTCTATATAGTAAAAAGTCATCAGCACCCATAAATGGGAAGTAGCGCCCACATTGTTAACCAATGATATGTAAGGTACCTATTAAAATTGAACCAATATTGTGTAGTTTTTATAAACTTATTGTGGAACGAGGTTTTTATAATCCCTCGAATAGAAGAAAATCGTTTCATTGTCGTTAATTTTGATTATCATGCGGTTCATTTTGCTACCTAATAAAACTAACTTTGCTGTAAACTAATAAAAATGCGAATTGAATAATTTAAGAATGCAAAATCTTCAAGGAAAGGTTGAAAATAAAAAATAAAAAAAAATATTTTTGCTTTATTTAATGTGCTGGGAATCTTCGAGCATCATTTTGTAGCGCTGTTTAATACTTTTATATTGATAATTTACTTTTTTCTTATACCCATACGTAGAAAGGATGTACAGCTAGTTTTAAATATAAAAATGACGAAAATTTTTTTATTTTATATGAATTCTATATAAATCTATAAATCTATTTTCGAATAATTTATGCTGTTTATATACTGAATATAAAATAAGAACTAAAAGCTTAAAAAAATATATACATAATCGAAATAATTTTTTATACTTCTACTTATTGTTATTCTACTATTGTATATTCTACTTATTATTATCTACTTTTTTATACTTATACTTCTACTTTGAAAATTACGAAATAAGATTTTATAGCAAATGCATTTTTTTACTACTATGATAGACGAATGGAAAGTCAATCTTTTCTGGAACTTATTCTTTGTTAATTTTGATGAAACAAACAGCTCTTCCTCAGTGGATAATTTAAAAATGATGTTTGCATATCAATCGTGCGAATTGGTAATCGTGGAGTACGAAAACACAACATCCTTCTAATTTATAAAAAAGTAACAAATTCTTCATGGTTTTCAGAATTTATCAAATCAACTCGTAATTATATTCAGTTTATAAAAAATACAACTTTTTAAGACTAATTGATTGAAAGTGTTATAAGAGTGAATAAAATTATTATTAATCTTAAAATTATCATAAAGCAAATTACCTAGAGATGAATCAACGGCATATGGCACAGTTGCATTTGGCCATCTAAAATTAGATCCAACGATGGCACTTCGTTCGGGATCCTAAATAAATTTCAATTTTCTTAGAGTTGCGCAATGAATGTAATTATTTTAAAACGTTACAAATAAATGTTATAAATTATCAAGGAAATTCAATTGTTCTAAATTAGCGTTTTCTTCCTTCATGGTGTCTCATGCGGAATTTAATATAAGGAAATAATTTTTCAATTGCAAAATTCATTTTCATATCAAATAAAAATACAAGTGAAATAGTATTGTTCATAACTTATATAAAAGGAATATGATAATCTGTTAAAAAAGTCTGTATTTGCCAAGATTTATGTTGTAGCTTTAAAACTGAAATATATTTAAAAATTATGAACGATTTATTTATATACTTATAAATGGTTATCTCTCATCATAAAATTAATCGAAATAAGCGGAAAACTACTCTTTTCAGCACAATACTGATTTATTTAATTAAAGGATAATAAAATATAATCAATGGCGTATAAAATTAAAATATTTTATTTATAGAATTGAATAAAATTAAGATATTTAATTCAATACCTTTCCTAAAGAAAAAACATTTTTTAAGAAATCTTTTGTAAAGTAAAAATAATTTGTATAAGATCCAAGAATGGAAATTTAATTTTACAGACGTTATCTTTTATTGTAAAATCAATTGAAATAATAACAAAATGACTTTTCTTCAGTAAAATACTGATTATATTTAATTAAAGGAAAATGAAATATAGTCAGTTACTACTAAAATTAAAATGTTTTTTTAGCATATTATATAAATAAAAAAAAGTTATTTTATCAAACACTTTTTTTTGAGAAAATCTTATTATTTATATAACCTTTCACAACCTTAAAAAATAGTTTATAAACAAAGCTAGATTTAAGAATTAAGATTTAAAAGTGATCCTTTCCCATTATAAAAACAATTGAAATCTCAAGTAAAGACACTATATTTCAATTTTTATGCTACTTCAGTTTTTAAATAGAAAGATGATGCATACAAATAATTAAAAATAAAAACTAGTTTTTTTTGCAATCATGAAGGTTTCATTTTTAATGTAAATAATACTCACAAAGGGTCCCTCAATACCAACTATGTCACCTTCGTACAAATCAGGATTTTGCAAAGCTAATCTTGCCTCTGAAATATAATATTCATTAATTGAGTTGTCATTTTTGTTTTATTTGATCTTTTGCTGAATCTCCACTATAATTTATTTAACCAGATTAAATATTTAAACATGGATATTACTGATTCGTTCCATTTGTATAAATTAGGTATTTCTGCTTTTATAGCCGAGAATGATAATTTATCTTTGTTGAGGTCATAATAATCCAATACAATAGTTATTAGAGGGAAAAAAATTAAAAAATAAAAAATTTGTGGATGAAATCAACGTGATAAAGTAAAGTCAAGTAAAAAAAGTAAAGTCAAAACTACCAGAATGTGGTAAAATTTACAATGTTTCTGACTCTATGGGGACACTAAAATCTGGGTACTGTTTACCAAAGCGCTTTGGTAATGATTTTGGTACAATGTGAACAATAGTTTTTTAATATGTGAATAAAATTTTTTAAATTTTGTAGTTTTATCATAATACTTTATGATAGGTCATGAAAATCATTCATTCGGTCAAATTTACTTCTTATTTCTTTAATTTTTTATTAAATGTGTTGTAATAAGAATTATAATTGTAAAAAACAGAATTTCAAGTAAGTTCTTTCCATATCAACGAAAACCCAATGAATGGTTTAAATACCATATATTTTGATTCTTATTACCAGAGATTTACCAGAAATTTCATTACCATACATGGCGGTAATTTTAACAGAGTTTTTTTTTTGATTTGTAGGTATATGTAATTCATACAT
This sequence comes from Parasteatoda tepidariorum, assembly GCF_982258835.1. NCBI lineage: Eukaryota > Metazoa > Arthropoda > Arachnida > Araneae > Theridiidae > Parasteatoda > Parasteatoda tepidariorum. The sequence continues at coordinate 54,430,682 of NC_141761.1, forward strand.
GTCAGGAAAATTTCATCGGTTTATTTTATGAATATACACGTGTCTTTTAATCACTAACGGTTATGTGTATAATCAGAGATGGTCAGTTAATGAAAAAAATATTTTCTCAGAAATTTTTTAAAACTATTTAAATGTTCCAAAATTTAAACAAAATAGTTTTATTTACGTGCAATAAGGAAAAGAAAGAGTTTCTTTTTTACTATTCTTAAGCGATTTGTTTTAAATTGATTTGAAATAATAAATTTAATTGCACTTTTCAGCATAAATAATGATATTAGTGATGCTCCATATTTTGAAATAACTTTGTATTTAAATTTATAATTTCAATTTGAAACTGGTTTATTTCCGTCGATAAATTTAATTATCTGTTAACTATAAATAAATTATTTAAAAGTTATATGCATGTTAAATAAAATGTGTAGTAATAAAATTATTTCGTTGATGATTAATTAAATTTACTGCTACTTACAATACGCTTAAATGAAAAATAATAAATAATCAATAAAATTATCCATAACTTTAGTTTTACTGTCATAAAAATTTATAGAATCTTAAGAAAATTATAATCTCAATAAAAGTTCTTTCTTCACCGTTTATCAGTCTTGAGAAATTTCAAAAATAAGATATGGGAACTTAAAAAAGTATTTCCAAAATTATATTTATATGAAAAAAAATATTTATTATTTTAATTAAGGATTATTTTAATTATATCTGTTTAATTCATCTTACACAATCCAAAAAAAATTCAATTGCAACTAAAATATTATAAATTTCCCATTTAAACTGATTATAAAAAGAAATTTACACATTATTTTCAATCCAACAATTTAACTTCTACACGCAGGTAGAAAAAACAATTTTGATGATTGATAATAAAAATTTTGTTTGTTAGATAATAGTGTTTAAATGATTAAGGATAAATTTCTTATATTCAAATATAAGATATTATTCAACTAACAATATTATCCAAATAAAAAAATATTATTCAAACAAAAATATTGTGACAAAGGTTTGATGTTTATGCGTATATTAGTTAGGTAAATACATAAATTGTACTCAGTAAGTTATAACCTATTCTGCGGAGTTAGGATAATTATGCACCAGACTGTTTCCATGGAAACTAGTCAAAACCGTAATAGCGAGACTGAAATGTTCTTGAAAATGTTCTTGATAACATATGAAATGAATCCAATAAAGGATACGGTATACTTCATGCTATGTAGATTAAAGCAAATGCTAAATTGGATGTAGCACAATTAATAAAGCACTTTCACTAATGAAAATACATCAAGTAAATTTATATACTTTCATATGTGCGTTATTTACGTTGTTTTTTGCCACAGTATGAGATGAAATTGTGAAATCGTAGGATAGATAAAAGAGGCTACATTAGAGTATCTGTGTTTGAATAAGTTTACTTTACAATGTATCTGTTCTTCATATGTGTTGTTATTATCCGTAAATACACTATATTTGTATTCATTCATCAGTCTTGTTAATTAAAAAACCCATTTATAAAATCAAATGCAACATTATTTAACGTGATCAGAAAATTTAAATTCTAAATTTATTCTTCAGAATCCAAAACTTTTCCGATAGAATTGAGTTTTAAAATAGTTTTTAATTTTAAAAATGATTTAAATAATTTATTCGCAATTTCAGTCCAAAATTTCGACGTTACCCCTGATAGTTTTTGTAGCAAACAAAATAGTTTTCATTATTAATTTTTATATTATCTTTATAAAATAGGAAAGATTTTATGTACCACATTGTTCTACAGCAATCGTTTTAAGTTTTCCCAAAAGTTTAAAAACATTTTTAGTGTTTTACTTATTTATTAGAAAATATGAAGATTGAGATACCGTTTATTTTGCTTTTAAAGACTACCATCAATGCCGATGGTCATATGAATAAAAATTTCAATAAGGTTTACTATCATAAAAAATAAGAGTAAGTACTAAAATATAATATTACCTTCTGCTTCCTCGGGACTTAGATGAATAACATCAGAAAAAGCAACGGCCAAAAAGCCAAAAAGATACAGACCAGACTTCATAGTTATTTGTCGAAAAGTGGAAATAAGGTGATAAACTTGTAATACTTTACTTGCTTATTTTAAATGTTTTCTAATCATATTTAATATCATGGGAAACGCCTGCTGCTATTGATTAAAGTAATATACCGGTATCTTAAATATCACTTTTTTGTTGTTTTCAGTATCTATCCATTTCAGCCCAAGATAATGTATTCAAAGAATATTTTGCTTCCTTCCTTATGCCTATGAAAATAGCTATTCAATTTCGTTTATGAAATTTATTGCTATATATATATATCAATAATATTCTTTTGAGTTTGTAACACAGAATAATTAAGTAAGTGTTTACTTGTTATATTATAAGAATTTTATTAGTAACTAGCTATAAGTGTTAGCATTTTTAAGTGTTTTTATTTGTAACTAGCTCCCTCTATGTTCAGGAAAATGATACAAAATGTGAGCATGAAAAATACAACGGTTTTAATTTGTGTCGAATTTTTTTAAAATTCAAATTTCAAATGATTGTGACATTATTTATCGAATTTATTTCTGTTTTAAACCATTGTTGCCATATCTGCATTTGTACTCGATTAACTGGCCACTGTGATGATAAAAAACGAATCATAAGTCCAAGTGCTTAGCAGGGATGGTCTTTTTATTTATCAAAATTGTCCAATTTTTAGAAGTGTACACATGTTGCCTTATATTGATGTCGAACCAACTAAGGTATAAAAATAAAAATAATGGATTCATGTAATGACACGAAGAAAGTGACAATAATTAAGGAACTTAACAGAACTTGAGTGAAATGTAAAAAAAATCAATGTACTACATTTTATTATTTTTTACATTTTGGTAACTTTCAAGTAAATTTTTAATAAAAAATTTTGTATTTAAAGAAGTTTTGTGAAATGTAAGAAACGTATCTAGTAGTGCAGATAGTACTTTTCATTAATTTTGTTGAATTAGAAATAAGTTATGTTATTATTGTGCTATTATTTAAGAAATTTAAGTTTTTAGTTTGTAAGTTTTTGATCCCTTAAACTGAGCTTTAATTACTAATGCAGAATGAAGCACTATAAAGAAAACCAATAAGACTTACTCTGAATTCAATCAAAATTAAACTACCACGCGTGCTTTGGTAAAGGAGACTCATTTCCAGCAAATGCCCTAAGAGTAAAAAGCATTACATTTGATTTATTTATATTTTTGTAGAATTTATAATTTAAAACTATTGCTTATACTAAATTAATCATTAAAATTAAATATTTAGTAAATATTATTATAAATTTGATAATTTTAGTTAAATTGAAATTATATAAATTTCATTAAGAGACCGATGTAAAACAAATTCATTTTATAAAAACTTACATTTATTGAGAGATTCTTAAATGTTGGGGTGCGGAGAGAATGTTCTTTTCAATGTATTACACTTATAGTTGATTGGAGATTTTTATTGACAATTTTTATATTAATTTATTTGAAATTACAAATAAATTTTTGTATTATAGAGAGTTTCTTGAATTTTTTAATAAAAAATAATTGCGAAATTAATATTCGAGAAGAGACCTCTACACCCTAGTTTTTGTTTTCTTTAAATAAAAACGAATTAATATTTATAAAATATCTTAAAATTTTATCCGCTATACAAATAAATTAATTCTCTTTAGTTTGATATAGTACTTTGCTTGGAGATTACTGGACTCAAGCTGCGCCTTTTTTTATTAAATATCCCTTGACAAAAAAGCTTTCAATTTCAAAATTATTTGCCCTATACTTTTTGCTGAACATACGTTTCTAAATTATTACTTTATTCAGTGGCTAGAGACATTGTATTTATTATCCTTTTATTAACATTTTATTATCATTTTATTTATTTGCTCTAAGAATGAATGAATTTCCATTTCCACATGATTTTCCATTTTAACTGTTTCGATTGTGTTTTAGCAGTTCTGTTTAAGTATAAAGTTTAAAAAATTGTACCTAGATACTACAAATAAGACAAGAAAGTTACTTTTAAATGCTAAGAAAACCTGATCATAATAATAATAGTTAATTGCCAAGAAAAAATGTATATAAAATTGCTAATTATAACTATAAATAAATATGTGAAATAAATAATAAGAAGAAATAAAAAGAATAATAATAAGAAAAAAAACCTTAAATAGAAATTAAAATTGATGTTAACAACTTTTTGTTATAGTAAAAGCTTATTAGTCTACTACTTAGTCTATCATAAAAATATTGATATAATCATCGCTGAATCCTTAGTTTATGTTTTGTTTTTGAAACAAAAACGTCTACTTATTCATTAAAAGCCGAACATAATTTTTGAATCTAAAATCTATAACTGTAATGTAAAATAAAAATTCTAAGAATTCGTAACAGGTTTAATTATTGGAAGTTCATTTTTTAAATATGTGGAAACATTACTTTTCATTGTCCTAACGTCAAATTGCTTATGAGAAACTTTGTCAAAAAATTGCTTAAATAAAAATATCTCATACATGTAAAACATGTTATAGATGTTTAAACAAAAACGTCTATGTTCTCAGTATATGGACATAAATTATGAATAAAGTAAGCATGCGTATACTGAATTTAAGTATTTAAATTACATACTATGTAAAACAAATTCTTCATGGAATTATAGAAAGTTATTTAATTAATCATTTAAGATATCTGTAAAAGTGACATTGGATAGTAAATTTTAAATTATCTGTAAAATTCTTGATTTATATTTCTTTTCCAACTTTACTCTTAATTATACAGCATTCTTAAAATTAATTTTGGAGAAATAGAATGGTAAATTAAAAAAATGAAATGAAAAAAATCATTCCCTTTATAATTTATTAGTCACAGCATTGAAGCAATTGTAAAGTTTCTTAACAATTGTACATTTTGTTGACTCTTTCGATGTCATTTCTGGTCATTCCTTGCTTGTTGTAAGGGTCAGACAATCTCTGTCCATTTCTGGCCACCATGGTGTCTTTTCCGTTTGTGGAGAAAGATTTGTTGCCGTAAATCATGATGGAGTTGTAGTCAAAAGTATTGTACAAGACATTTTGGTGGGGTGAAAGCTTGTTGAAGTTAAATCTCATTTCTGTGTAATAAAGTAAAAGAAAACATTAGATTCATCGCTATTCTAAAATTTATGAAATTTCAAAATTGGATACATTACACATTTTTCTTTCTAATGTTTTACGGTAAGATAATTTTATTCATCAAGGGAGTTAAATATCTTTTATCATCTCATTCAAAGTATTTTCGGTTTACAATAAAAATGCTTGCACAATTATTGAGCAATTCTATCAGAAAAACTTATTTACAATATGATGGCTTAAATTAAAAATTAGCAATGCATGGAAGATATTTTATTTTATAACCGTCGTTAAACTGCTGACCCAATTTTTAGTTTACGACTACTAGAGGAAAAGGGAACTCCAAAATCAAGTATTAAGAGAAATTTAAGTTTGTTGAGGACATTTTGATAGAACTAATCCACATTTGCGTTACATGCAGAGGAAGTCCACGCAAACTTCTCACGGTTAGCTTGGCATCAAGGCGTCTCTAACCAGTAATCCTAATACCGCTGATGATGTATTACGTCAGCACTGTACTCGATGCAATCCGAGTACAGAATTCGTATCGATCAGCCATCATTGGGAATCGATCCCAGGCTACCTCATTGGGACTCTGCCGCTCTATCCCTTGATCCTATTAAAAATGTTCGAATAACAATTTGTTAAGTAGTGAATTTTTTTAAAAGTCTATATTTATTCTGAAACGAACTCCTCTCTCGCTTATATTTTAAGTAGTAACAAAAAATGCATTTTATATTATTTTTCCCTATATTAAGAAATACCTTTATCACGTTTATTATGTTGCGTAAAAAAAGTAAGTATTTCATTAAACATATGGCAAAAAAGTCATATGGTAAAAGAAGTGGAAAATGGCATGGTAAAAAATGGTCATATGGAAGAGAAAAAAACAATTGTTAAAGAATAATATAAACAAGTAAAATACTCACTTTCTGCGACGTTTTCAAGGTAGATGATCAAATATGAATCTCTGTCTGATCTGCTCTGCTCGTGGTAGAATCCAAGGGCGTGTCCCAACTCGTGGACGACTGTTCCTGCGTACAAGCATCCATTTCCAAGAGATACAGCTTGTTCACCATTGATTTTACCCACATAGGAATAGCACCTTTTTAAATTACATATGGAAATTTCATTATCCTAATTATCCTATTTTATTATCATAATTTATTCATTCAGTTTCAATGAACTGTTTATTTACAAGTGTATGACAAACAAAGGAGGGTGGAATATAAAATTATTAAGATTCGAATGTCACCCGTGTGGTGACCGGGTGTAAAAGAATAGTCCCAATGCAGCTCATGCATGTTGTAAAAGGCGACTAAAATGGGTACCCAGTGTCTGGAGGCATAACCGGGTACCCTGCCACTGGGAATTATATCAGGGGACTGGTCCTCCAGGTTGGGGGTTGGGCATAGGGTTGACACCTCTATCCTGTAAAATTTTCTTGCTACGAAATCCTTAGGAGAAAACAAAGATAAATCGGAAGTCGTCATGGAGAAATCATCAGAGGAAGGCATTGGCTCACATTGGGCTGTCTGGCCAACTATGATGATGATGATGAAGATTCGAATGTCCATTGTGTGTATCCTTCCCCCGACATGCAGTTCCACATCTCAATGGTAAACTAAATATAATCCGTTTATACGTAAAGTAGCATTTGTTCATAGAAATATATGTCCTGGTAGTGGTCATGCGTTTTCAGCATTGTTGGCATTAGGAAAGCATAAATTTTGTCGTTAAGAAATATGTATGCTTTGTCTTTCCAAATTGAATCACCCCCAATGACAAGAATTCCAAAGGAATGCCTCGCTGCTGTTCCGGCGTTTATTGATTTAAACGTGATAAAGAACGAAACATGAATTCCATTAGAATGTGTTCTTTGTGACCATTTAACATGTGCGGTGTAGACCACGAATTTGATTAGTGTAAGTATTTTTCATTCTTTGCCCCTTCTTTGTTTGTGGTATAGTTATAAGTAAAGTCCTTTGAAATACTGAAATGCTTAAACAGAATCCCTAACACATATCTAGTCATATTTAATATTAAGACCTGAAAAATGAGAATTATAAAAAACAGTTTGCTTGCCAGATAAACTCCAAAAGAGGTTAATGTTATCATCAGGGACTAAAACAATTAAAAAGGAGTTTTTTTTGCTTATATGTCTTAAATTAGTAAGGGAATTTTATGTTTGAATGCTAAAATTAGCTTGAGGACATTTTAAGTTTCGGATTTTGTGGTAAAATTTAAGTTGTAAGCTTAAACATACAAATTGTTGAGGACATATTATTGAAAAGATTTCCAATATCGGTATTTGTTTTGAAAACTTTGGACGATGATTCACTTAATGCAGTTTCAGAAATTCCAGTTCAGTTTAAAACAGTATTATTGGTACTTTAATCTCAATTATCCTGAACCTTTACTAAAAAATTTCTAAGGTAAGAAATTTTTGTCATTCTTAAACTACTTAGTAAAAATTTTTGGATCAAATTACCATGAAAAGTAATGACACTCGGGGTGTCATTACTTATTACCATGAAATCAATTTTTAACTGTGCTTTATTGCACAAAAATCTTATGTACCGTAATTTTTACATCAATAGTTACTGCAAAATCACTGTTATCTCTGTGATTAAAAAATAATTACTCTGATATTAAGGTAAAAAAATTTATAGTAGAAATGGATGCATCTAAATATAACTTGATCAGGAATAATGCAATAATGTACAATTTGCTTGATAGTATGGTTCAGTAAGGCAATTTACTATGACTGCAGTTTATTCGTACAGCTTTATAAGTCAAAGTTCACTAATAATGTTTAACTATGAAGTTAAATTACTAATAATATTTAATGATTTTCAATCACAATCGATTAATTAATGATGTTTAAGAGCGTAGAAAACTCTTCTAAGACGTGATATCTCAATTCATTCCTCAAATCAAGTTATGCAAGTTATTACTTTCCTATAGAAAAGTACTTTTTTTATTATAGAAATCAATCAAAAATATGCTTACCCTTGTCCAGAAAATATCTTGATGTAGTTTTGTTCGTTTGACCTTGGAACGAATCGGACGCAAGTGTTTTTGTGGTAATCATTAAAGCCTTGGTTGATGACATTTTGTGCATTGCCTTTTAGAAGCGAAGAAATGAAATAAAAACAATTATAAATTCGTTTTTTAACATTTTTTTAAAGTGTCAAATAGAAAATTTCAAACCACAGCAAAAAAGGAAAGCAAGGATTCTGAACTATCCAAATTTTCTTTATATTTACTAAACATTTGTATTACTATTCAGTTTTGAAAATAAGATCTACAATTCTGTGAAAATTCTACTCTGAGAAAGTGTGATACGCAATATCTGAAGCTCTAAAGCTCTAAAGCAAGGCACGAAGAAGTAATACACTTCGAAAGAAATTCCCATTGCGTAAATAAGGGGAGAGCTCTTGAAATAAAAATATATAATGCTATTTAATTACTTTAGTTAATTTTTAAAACGCTACAAAAGAGTTATAAATCTGAAGGAGCTAAAAAGAATTCTTATTAAAACCGAACATTTTTAAACAGAAAACTATTCCTATTCAAAATTGCAAAGTGTGTACTTTTAACTTATTGGCAGTTCATTTATGTTTTAAATAATAACTCAAACTATATTCAAAACTAATTGATTTTTGGCATTATTAAATCCAATTTTATGCTGTTACTTAAAAAGATAATTAAGGAGTTGTATATTCATGCATTTTATAATAAATATTTTTTTTAAGAATCTAGAACTAATTTTAGGACAACGCATTTTAAAAGATGGGACAAATAATTGTAGTTAATAGGACAAAGATTTGATAAAGTTAAAAAATTATAATTTTTAAGCAGATTATAGAACTAATTCTAGAAATAAATTTGCCTTATTTTTAGTGACAATTATAATTCTGGAACTAACGTTAGGACAGCACATTTTTAAAGGCAGGACAAAGTGTTGTTAATAATGACAAAATTAAAAAGTCATATTCTTCTTTCATTAAAAACAAAACCATGATTCGAGTACAAATCAGTGAAATATCCTAAAAAATATTACAATTCGAAGACACACATATATTTAGGGAAAATTTTAAATTATATGTGCCACAAAGTTTTCTTTTTTTAAAAAAAAAACTTACTAATATCAGATGAAGAGCCATCTTATTCAAACTTGATATTATTACCAAGAAATTTTTATATATCATATGATACTCTGCATTGGTTTAATGCTTTTAAAATGAATGAGTTTATGATTATTATTTATTTTTTTCCGAAAATATTTTCATCTATGGTGTACGGATTTTTCTAAAGTATATTTTAGGAAGGTATTCATTTTTTCTTATATTTGATATTATATTATACATAAAAATATTCAGAAATGTGTTTTGGGCAATTAGAGGACATATTTCAGATTTGATTACTTTTAATCATCTTAATAATTTTTATTAATAATTTTACTATAAACATAGCAAACACAGAGGTATTAATTTTATGAAGATTTAAAATTTTTCTAACAAAGAAAATTCGACTCTGTTTAATCTCTACAACAGTTTGTGTTATACGAATGCCATGTTTTTCATAATTTATAACTAACTAATGTTCGTGAAACTACTTTTTTACTAAAATATAAAGTTAGGAAAAATACAGTTGCAATGTCAGCTAGTTAAATTTAATTAAAACAACATCCTCAGATAAAAATTGTATTCTTACTCAAAGAAGAGTCAATGACGTAGGGTACTCGTGCATTTGGCCACCTGTAGTGATTTCCAACAATTGCATTACGTTCAGCATCCTAGAAAAAAAATAATTTAGGTGATAAACATAAACTAATTTAAAATGAGCTAGTATTGCTTATTATTTTTTGCAGATAACAAGGCTTATTTTACGTATTTCGTGTAGCGAATGTTTCGTGAAATAGATGTAAATTATGTTTCTGAAATTTTCTTATTTTAGTAGTTATTTTCAAATTTATGAACTAAACATATTATGATAATAAAAGAAAATGAAGCACAAATTTTAATTTCATTTTTAAAATCTAAGGATTTATTAATAATTCTAAATATTTTACACTCAAGTATGGTTATACTTTAAATATTTTTTTGACCACAATGTTATATTATCTCTAAATATCGTATAGTTAATGATAAAAGCTATTTTTAAAGTCGTCATAAAACCATGCAATTTTCAAAATTGACCTATAGTGAAAGGGCATTTAACTATAAAATGTTTCATATCCATTTTTAAAATATAATTTTTATTATTTTTTTAATAAGCATTATAGACTATTGCTTTTAAATTCGAATCCGTGAAACCATCAAATTGTCGTTGCAAATGAACGAAAAGATTTCAACCTTACATAAGTCTAACCCTCCATGGTTAACTGAACGTAAATTAATTAAATATTCTGTAAGAGGAATTCTTATTTATCTAGATTATTTATTTGAAATAATATAGTAAATTACATATTTGACATAAAGGAGGCTCTTAGTAAAAACGAAATATCGTGTATGAGTGAGAAAATTTCAATTTTTTTTATTTATGGGTTTAAATGATATCTCTTCCATTTCAAAAGATATAAGTTCACCAAGCAATGAACTTCATTCAATTTCTACAAGCGTCAAGTTCTTGAGCAAAATTGTACAGAAATTATCCTTAAAAGCACTATTTTAACTTAGAAAAACAGGGAGAAAGGGAGTTTATTTTTAATATGAAGAAACATGCTGTTAGAGGGGTTTCTAAGAGTTTTATATTTACTGGATATAATTCTTAAATGACTTTCTGTTACTTTTTCTCAGTGTGTATTTGTTTCGTTTTTTTTAATACTAAGCAAAATTTCGTTTCTCAATACGAAACGTAAAACAGATGCAAAAAAATAATTCTGTTCAAATAGCAAACTTATCACTATAATTTTTAGTTATTTTTAAAACATACATATGATATCATTAATATAATTATAAAATAGCGATTACTTAGGAAAACTTATGCTTTACACAAAAAAAGAAAAAATACTTACAAAAGGTCCATCAATACCAGCCATGTCTCCATCGTACAAGTCAGGGTTTTGCATAGCCAATCTAGCCTCTAAAAGAGAAAATTTTTGAAAAATTAGTCAGTAGTTATTTAACCTCATTTTATCAGGCAAAATTAGCAGCTTGGATTATCACGCATATTTAGTTGCACAACTTTTAAGTCCTGCAAGCATGTTTCTTTATCTGCTTTCACTATGCATTTTCCTTACATCAAACCATTTTACATACATTTCACTCTATACATTATAATAGTTAAAAAGAACTATTTTTAATAAACTAATTATTGTATTTTTAACACCTTATCTTATTATCTACTTAAGTATCACTTTTATCCCTATAAGCTCACTCGCCAAACTCAGCAATTTTAGTAAAATCTTTAACTTATCTTTTTAAAAAAACAATTAATCAAGCATACATAGCTCCCAAACATTTATCCGAATTTTCTTAGACAATTTCGAAATATCTTCAAAAATTCCTTTTGTATCTAAAATGGAATTCCAGCAATTGTGTAAAAAATATTAAAAACGTTGAATTCAAAATACATTTTAGAAAGCGCCCTAAAGAGTTATTTTTTTATTGTGAATTCATTTTGTGGTGAATTATTAATTATTCGAAATTTAGAACAATATAATTAACTTGGCTGTTACTTTTTCCAGTTCAAAAATTAATAGTTAAAAAGTATTAAGCATGTAGTAAATTAATCCTATTTAAACCTGATAACAAGATAATAGTGTTCAATTTCTCGATAGATAAAAATTATAATACTTCCTTTATTATTAACTTTTAGTTTTACTAAAATTTCCATATCATTTAAGCAATTAATAGTTTTTTGAAGCATTTCGAATCCAATAATTTTTTTTTAGGATTATTTCGAAGCAATATGTTGTTAAATAAAATAAAATTAATCAATTTGTATCCTTTATAAATAATTATAAACAATATGTTACAGACTTATTTGCTCCTCCAAAAGTAAGGCACTTTTAAATCCATTGCTGCTAAATGTTAAATATGTTTAAATATATTATTTACTAATATTAATTATCAATATAAAAAAATATGATACAAACCATGATACACATGGTTGGAATAAATGATAATCGTACTACAAATTTACGATGATCCTAATCGAGAATATGAGTTTAGATTATTTTTCCAACAGTACAAACCAATAATTCAATTTAAGAGAATTAATACAGAAGTAAAGAAAATTATTATTAGTTTAGAAGTTAAAAGAAGTTAAAATTATTAATTTCGATTATCTGAATTTTGAAACAGTTTCACTGTTTAAATTTTTAAAGAAAACTATTACTTCCTTTTGATACAAAAAATATTGCAATTTATTTTAACTTATTTTTATAAACAATCCTATTTTCCATTGAAATAATTGAGATTTGTGTTAAATAGTTTTGCTTAAAAATAAAAAATCAATCTTTATACTTTAAATAAACTATGATTTGAAATGAATTTCTATAATCTGAGCTGAAACTAAAATTCCATAAATGTTCCTTAAAACCTAATAATACTAAATGCAGTACTGGATCAGTGGTTGAGGTACTAAAAGTGATAGTCAGTGGTTAAGGCACTAAACTGTCGTCATGAAGAACTGAGGATCGATCCTCAGTGGTGGCTTAAAGCTCACCCAGCTTCAGAAGTCTGGGTACCAGCTTGTTAATGAAGTAGAAACTGCCTGTATATAATACTGACCACATTGCCACAATCATACCGTTGGTCACGAAATCGTAAAGCCTTAACTTCCATGACCCCCTCATCCAGAACGGGCTGTGGCGTGAATGCTTTATTTTTTCATAGTGTTACCCTTAATAACGCAATAGTGTTCTTTGAAATAAACTTAAATATATTTTTATATGACGTTTTAAAGTCTTCAAAATAAAATTTAGTTTACAAATAATATTTATATTGTTTTTATTGGCTCAAGTTAAAAACAAAATCAATTTTTTATGCATATCTGAAAAAATAACTTTTTTATATATTTATTATTTTAATATCTCACAAGTTTAAAAAAATGTTATTTAGTTTAATATATTGTAATATGAAACGTTTCTTTATTTTTTTTAATTTCAACATTTTGAAAAAGGAAACGAACAAATCTCTTTGATTTAGCAATCATATAGAAATGGATTTTAGAAATCGTTTTACTATATTTTAAAAATTCAGAATGATTTAGATTTGGAACAACAAACTATTTTACAGCAATTGTTTTTGGAGTAAACTTAATTTTTTAGAGTAAAAAACCTCTTATACAAATTTTCTCCATACTTTAAGAGGAACTCACTGTTGCTCTATGTATTTTACATCACGGAAAAGCTTTGTAAAGTTCTAAAGAATAGCAAAATAAACATTTATATTAAGGAAAGGAATTACCATCTTGTTGCTGAGGACTTAGCTGAATGACTTCAGCCAAAGCAACGGCTAACAAACCAGCAAGAAACAGACCAGTCTTCATGGTTATAGTTTGAAGAAGTGGGAATGAAACGATAAGCTTTCAAGATTTTGCAAGCTGCTTTTAAATGCCTCCTTATCAAAATTAATAATAAATGTCATGTGAAATGCCTGCTGCTGATGATTAAAAAACTACGCGATCAAAGATCTCTGTTTATCAAATAAATTCAATTGAAAACAGGATATGTAAACAAACCTTGAAAATTTTGAATGAAATAAAATAGATAGTGCAACATTCTATTACTTTTGTATATTTGAAATACTCAGATGAAATTTTATTTATGATTGCTATATGAATTTCAGTTATTCAATTCAAAGAGTAAAAATGAACTCATAGTATAATTTTATTCGTCCTGATTTAAAATGTAAACTGCACATTTATGAATTTCATTTAGTAATAATTTATCATTTGTGAAATCCAAAATAGCTACAGTGTATCTCTTTTTTGATCATATAAGCACTCGCAACAAAAAGTGCATGAATTACATTATAGATTCAAAATGTAGGTGCAAACTCAGGTTCAAAACAAATTAAAAAATTCGTGGATCTTACCGTAATGTTCGAACTTAAAAAATGTCCGATTCCCGTGAAATGTACTTAAAATATTCCTGATAAAAATGTTTCTGTATTAAATATTCCTTAAATATCGCACAAGATTTGTTTTTAAGAAACGCTTATTTTTAAAATAACGTCAAACGTATTTCAATTTATAGCAAATTGAAGATTTTAGAATTTTACGTTACAGAAATGACTTTGAAATTATGTATTTTTCTTAAAGAATTGTGCTAAATGTGAAAACTATTTCCCTTATTATTGAAAAAGTATGAATTTAAGAGCATACTTAAGTCACAAATGGCTTCAATTTTGCTTTACTTATTATTTAGTTCGCAGAAAATAATTTTTTTCCCATAGTAATTTGAAACTGTTACAAGGACAGCAGAACTTTTTAAATTAAATAAAAAAAGGCTGACTAAAAATATGCAAAATCAAATGTTCCTTTAAAAGAAAGAAAATTATATCGCTTAAAGGAAAAAAGAAACCATAGAAAAAAGTTTTAATTCGAAGAAAAAATAAGCGAAATACTGGATATAATGAATAAAAAAGATTTGTACTTTCTAAAAAACACACAGTGCAAAATTGGGTGCGTGGATTAAACTGCTATAAGGAGAATATTGGGTAATATATAACTGCTATATTGGGTATATAGATAAAACTATTTTGAAGTTGATGTATATGTCTTGTTACTTAAATCATAAAGTCTTACTTTCGAATGTGTATTAAATCGCCTACGGGGTAACTGATTAAGAAATATGTGATTCTCAACTTTCAGAAACTTTTTCATTGAGGACTTCAAACTTGTCTCTTCTTTGACAAGAAAAAGATGAGTGTTTTTTACTGTAATTGTACTGCAAAAAATTCCGGATCTTATTATGGTAAAAAATACCAGCACTGAGGTTGCCAGTACATTTTGCCGTAAAATCTATCTTTACCGTAAAATTTATGAATTTGTATTTTAAATATGGCATATTAAAATTTTTACAGTAATATTTCCTGTAAAATTAGCTGGCTTAAAAATTAATAAAATACTTAGAGGTATTATTTCCCTATAAAATATTTTTTTTTATCCCTTATTGACTGTAATATTTATTTTTCTTGCTCTACTCATCTATTATAACATTTTTCATTTTGATTACGAGGAGCATCCAGAAAGTAAGTTTCCCTAATTTATAAAAAAAAAGAACTCGCACTTTCAGGAAAATATTTCTTGGCAACAAGTACAGTTCAGCTATTTTTCAACATAGCCACCACCAGAATTGAGACACTTGTCGTATCGGGAAATCAACTTTTGTATCCCTCTGTCGTAGAGCTGTGACGCCTGTGAATGGAACCAACGTGTGACAGATGTCTTCAGCTTTTCGTCGTTGCCAAAACGCTCACAGGAGCTCACATTTCTTGGGGTGCAAGAAAACGTGAAAATAGCTGGGAGCGATATCTGGACTGTAGGGTGGATGATCAAACAACTCCCAGCCAAATTCCGTCAAAGCAGCTGCTGTGCGTCATGCCGTATGTGTACAAGCCTTGTCATGGAGCAGCGGAACAACTGCAGTGAACATTCCACGACTCTTGTTCTGAATGGCAAGTCACATTTTCCGCAGTGTTTCACAGTAACGGTCACAGTAACAGTAGACGTTTGTTACACGCTGGTTCCATTGACAGGCGGCACAGCTCTACGACAGAGGGATACAAAAGTTGATTTCACGATACTACAAGCGTCTCAATTCTGGTGATGGCTATGTTGAAAAATATCTTAAACATTGCTGTACTTGTTGCCAATAAATATGATCATGAAAGTGTGAGTTCATTTTCTTTTTTAAATTCGGGAAACTTACTTCCTGGATGCACCTCGTATTTTCTAAATTAACAGTTTAAAAAAGTTGTTTCTCCATTATAACGCTAAATTTAAGGATAAACTTTTTAATCGGTGTCTTATTAACCGTTTGCTTAAATTATTAATCGTTTTACAAAGTTAATTATAAAGATTTCGCATAAATTAGAATGCAAATTGGAGATAAAGAGATTCGTTGTACCATTAAAAACATAACGATCAGCTTCATGCGCAATGTGATGCTTGCACCAATTATATTTAATATATAAATATGATATTTAAGCTAAGTTAAAAGTTGTTATAGCAATTATTAAATTCTAACAATTATTGAATGATATTAAATGCTAATACGTAATAATTAATATGAAATGTTATTTCAAAGAATGATTTTAAAGCAGAACTTTTTATATTCACCAATCAATCTTAATCGAATCATAAGAAAAAGTTTCCATGCTCTATTTTGAATTTATTTTCATAATGGCTTTCATCGCATAAGCAAAATGCATAGAACTATTTAAAAAAAGAGAGTCAAATAGAAAGTTATCAAATAAAATTGAAAGTTCCAAGCAGCAAATGTTTTAATAGACATTTTAAATGTTCTGTTTTGTGTTGCATATTAGGTTGTAGTTTCACAAGTTTTCAAATGGTTACTGAGGAATATAATTAGGGTAAGATTTTACATAGACAGGTAAGATTATGCCTGCTGCCTTCAAACGTACAAGATCTCCTCAGTTAATTAATAATAATTGAGAATGTCTATTGTTTCACTTTATATTAAGACTAAAAATATAAGACTTTTTTGAAAATTAAATTTTTTGAAATATTCAAACAATTTTGCTAAACTTTTGTATTTTCCATGTAAAATTACATATTTTAAAATAATGTAAATAATTGCATACCTTATCATTCAAAAACTTTTCTGCCATTATTAAATAAAATAATAAAGAATAATAAATATGCACAGAAATATATTTTTTTCGCCAAATTGTTCTTTGGATAAACAAATTTCATTGGTGCATGCAAAAAATTTTCAATTAACTTAGAAAGTTCTCGAGGTAAGGTGAAATACGCAAAAAATAAAATTAATATTATGAGGTACAAACGTTTGATCCCTCTATGGCCGAACTATGGGGACCATATTTCCCGAATTACGGCTGTCCTCTATATTTTGGTGGTTAAAAAGCCAAATCCGTCGAAAAAAGGTACGTTCAGTCACCGAAAGTACGTTTTTGTGTCTGATTTTGTACTTGAAATATCGTCTGCCCTAATTAATTTATATAATATATCATATAAATTCGGGATAGAAAAGAGTTGCACGAAAAGAACACACTATTTCTCTATAAATTCGGGATAAAAAATAGTTTTGTGATAGAATTGTTCTTAATGAATATTTTAAATATGCATAATGTTACTATATATTAGGAAACTTTTGACTTGATTTTTATAAAAACTTACATCTGATAAGCAAAAAGTACAGTATATGTTTAGAGTGACACAAATGGAAAGAATCAAATAAAATTGTATAAATTTTTAAGGAAGGTAATAAAGTTGCTAAGAGCAGTATTAAACGTTTTATAAGACTCAATTAAATCGCTATACATCACTTTTTCACAAAAGTTTTTCAGACTTGACTTTAACTTTTATGATAATGTGAACTTCAGAAGCAAATTTTACCATAAAATTTTTAGAGTGACGCTCATAAAAATATTTACCTCAAAAAATTACAATTTCTTTCTTATTTATTTTTTGAAAAATTTCTTAAATTTACCTTGCATTATTACATTTTATTTCAAGGAAATCTTATTTTTGCCGATATTTTAAAAACAATTTATACCTCGGAAATAATTGTGCAAGCAATTATATAAATCACTACTTATTAGGGCAGTTATTTTGCGAAAATTTGTTTTTATTTTTATTTTATTTATTTATTATTTTTTTAACTGCTCTAGAAAGAGAAGTAAATTTTGTAAAATTTTGTATCTCAAAAACAAAGAGAACTATATCATTTTAGAGTATGGCATGATTAAAAACTATTTATTAAGAAATTGTTATTTTCATATATATTATAATTTTCATTGAGAATATTTTTTGATAAACCTTCTAAATATTCAATGTATGACTAAATATTATATTGCTTTAAAAAACATGCATCTTCTTAACTGTTACTTTCATAATAATTTAAATCTCTGAGTAACAGCATGAATATCATTGGAAAGAAGTTTTCACAGTTTTTAAACCGCTGACAACAAGTATGGTTAAAAAATCAAAAAAACAAACAATTTAATGGGTTGGGAATCCTTGGGCATAATTTTGTAGCCCGGTTTAATACTGTTATATTGATAATTTACTTTTCTTTCATGCCATACTCAGAAAGGATATACTACCATTTTAAAATTTAAAAATGACGGAAAATTTTTTATTTTATATAAATGCTGTATAAATCTATAAATCCATTTCTAATCAATTTACGCAACTTAAATACTGAATATAAAATAACAACTAAAAGTTTTTAGAGAAAAATATACATAATCGAAATAATTTGTTTATACTTTTACTAATAATCTCTTTGAAAATAAAAAATAAGCCTTTATAGTCAATGCATTTTTTTTATTGCTATGACAGCCGAATGGAAACTCATTTTTTTCCGGAACTTATTCTTTGTTAATTTTGATGAGACAAACAGCTCATCGTCAGTGGATAATTTAAAAAAGGTGTTTGCATATAAATCATGTGAATTGATAAGCCAGGAGTAATAAAACGCAACAGCCTTTTAATTTGTAAAAACGTAGCAAATTCTCCCCTGTTTTCAGAATTTATCAAACCAACTTGAACTCGTAATTATATTCAGTTTATAAAAAATATAACTTCTTAGGACTAATTGCTTAAAAGTGTTTTAAGACTGAATAAAATTACCTTTTATTCTCAAAATTATCATAAAGCAAATATTGAATTATTACCTAGAGATGAATCAACGGCATATGGTACAGTTGCATCTTCATTTGTGTTTTTTATCCTTAGTAAATGCACTATATTTGTATTCATTCATCAGTCTTGTTAATTAAAATACCCATTAATAAAATCGAATGCAACATTATTAAATGTAATCAGAAGAATTAAATTTTAAGTTTGTTGTTCAGAATCCAAAACTTTTCCGATGGAATTGAGTTTTAAAATAGCTTTTAATTTAAAAAAGAAATGATTTAAGTAATTCATTCACAGTTTCAGTTCAAAATTTTGACGTCACCCCTGATATTTATTGATGCAAGCAAAATAGTTTTCAGTATTCATTTTTATATTATTTTCATAGAATAAGAAACATTTTATTTACCACATTGTTCTGCAGCATTTGTTTTAAATTTACCCAAAAGTTAAAATACATTTTCAGTTTTTTATTTATTTATTAGAAAGTATGAAGATTGATTGATAGATTATTATATGATTGATAATAAGGTGATAAACTTGTAGCACTTTGCTTGCTTATTTTAAATGTTTTCTAATCATATTTAATATCATGGGACACGCCTGCTGTTATTGATTAAAGTAATATAACAGTATCTTAAATATCCCTTTTCATTCTTATTGTTGTTTTCAGTAACAATCCATTTCAGCACAAGATAATGTATTCAAAAAATATTTTGTTTGCTTCCTTTTGCTTATGAAAATAGTTATTCAATTTCGTTTATCAAATTTATTGTTAAGAATATTGCTATATAGAATTTAGAAACACCCACTAGTTTAAAGAGACATAGTTTTTTTGAGTTTGTAACACATAATTATTCATAACTGTTTATTTGCTTTGTCATAAAATTTTATTTGTAACTAGCTATAAGTGTTAGTAATTTTAAGTGCTTTTATATGTCACTAGCTCCCCCTATGTTCAGGAAAATGACACAAAATGAGAATATGAAAAAAACAACGTTTTTAATTTGTGTTCAATTTTTTTATTCCAATTTCAAATGATTGCGACCAGTGGCGTAGGCAGAATTTTTTCAAGGGGGGTAATTCGAGTATGTAATAAATTCGAGTATGTAATAAAGCACATACTCGAAAGAAATTCGAGTATGTAATAAAGCACTATTATTTCCCTAATTTAGACAGCTAGACAATTTTGACTTTTCATTTAGACAACATTGTTTAGTTAAATTTCGTTTTTATTTTTTAAGTTTAAGAATATAATTTTTTTTATAATAAGAGGTAAAATAATTCATTTTTATTAAAAAGTTGGAATAAATGAAGCCAGAAAAAACTACTCATACTGCAAGAGCTACCTAAATAATAACCGTATAAATGTGAATATTCCATAGAAAACCAATGAATTTAACCAAAAAATAACTTACCAACAAATAGGGAATTAAACCAGTATACAAACACGCTAAAAATTTATTGATTTATACAGTAATATCCAAACGACGGGGTTTTTTTGCAAGTTCGTTTAAAATGTCTTCTACAGCTGGGGTGAATTTTCTATGAATGCTTAAGAGCGCCAATCCATTCATTCTATTATTTCCCGTTTAGTTGCGTAAATAAGTCTTCAAACGGCGTAAAATCGAAAAGGATCTTTCGTTTGCACTCGTTGAAACAGGTAGAACGACCAATATTTCTAGGAGTTTGAAAATGTTTGGTGTTTTATTTTATTGCACATTCCAAGAGCATCCGCCGCAGTTTTTGGAACACTACCTCCGTCTTCACTAATCCTTTTTAATCTTTTATACCAGAGTTTTAGTTCAGACTTAAGGCTTTCTTTATAGGTATCCAAATCTTGAGCGCAAAATTCCACTAATGCTTCAAAAGCCTTTATGTTTGAAGGTTGGCAAATGAAAGGATCGGCAGGTAGAAGACACTGAAATCCTTTCAAAATATCACGATGCGATACAAATCGTAAGTCTAATTGTGTTATAAAATTTTCTATAAATGGAATAAAAACACTAACTCTGAAATATGTTTCCGGTGTCGATGAGGGAAAATTATCGCGATTTTTCTGTCTTCCCGTTATTCTAGGGATTTGCATGGAAGTGGAAGAGCCAATGCTTGTTAGCATAAGAGAAGAAGAGCTGAATATTTCAGAGAATGTTTCAGTGGCATTTTCACGCATTAATTTTAGATCTTTAATGACATCTTCTGCAAGACTCACTGCCTCTATCAAATCTATGCTTGTTTCTTGTAGGTATCTACAGAGATGAATTGTTATGGTCAGTGGCGTACGCAAGGGAGGGGTTTAGGGGTTTGAACATCCCCCTTGAGCTCAGACAAAATGGCAAAAATAAACATTTTAGTAGAAATTATGCGGGTATTATTTTTTAAGACTATACATTTTTATTTGCCTTATGCCTACCTTTTTATCTCACGGTATTTCTCAGAATACTGAAAAAAACATTTACTATAATAGGGTTGTACTTTTGAAAACAAATTCACGTGGTACTGTTATGGACTGGTTCTTTTCTGTTCTGCCAGTCGCGATAGTTTTCGAGACTGGCTGTCATTCGCGAGGTCTTTACGCGATGATTCTGGAATCTTAGACGTTCTGTCGTCTTTGAGACAATTCGAGAATTTTGGAGATGCGGTGAAAAATTATATAAAAAGGGGAACGGAGTACAATGTAAGTTTTTCGGTTGTACAGAAATGTGATACTTCCGTTGAAGAAAACGTTTCTAGCATAACAAAATCTGATGAATGTGAAAGTGGCCCTCAAAGTGGCCCTCAACTTCCCACCCATATGACATTGGACTTTTTTCAGAAGATATTACATGCGAGAAGATATTACATTATGTTCTTAAACTTAAAAAATCAAATCAAAATTTAACTAAACAATGTTGTCTAAATAAAAAGTCAAAACTGTCTAGCTGTCTAAATTAGAGAAATAATAGTGCTTTATTGCATACTCGAATTTCTTTTAGTAGCTTCAGAAAATTATGAACACCCCCCCTTGAAAAAATTCTGCGCACGCCACTGGTTATGGTGAAAACTTTGTAAATGCACAAAAGAGATATTACGAACTGGCAATTTGATACTGTGCACAGTAAAGAATTAGCCTGGGTAGCCGATTCCTTATCCTTCCATTCTGATATTTCTTGTAGTGTTTCGGGGATAGGCTCGAAAAGTTCCACCACAGCGGTTACTGAGTCGTATCTTTCCATCCAACGGGTTGCACATAGCTGTTTAATTTTCTCCCTCTTAGAGCTGGTTTCCATCTCCTCTATTGCTGAGGATAGGACATGCTGTCTTTTTGGCGTATTTAAAAAGTCGTATAATGTTTTAATTGTCCCTAAGCAATTTCTAATGCCAGTTATTTCGCATGCATTTGATACAGCCAAATTGAGGCTATGAGCAGAGCAATGTACATAGAGTGCTGATGGGACAATACTTCTTACGTGGGCTTGCACACCATTAATTTTTCCACTCATTGATGCAGCACCACCGTACCCCTGTCCACGTAACTTTTTTATATCAACTTTCATAGACTGTAATTGGTCTAATATTGTTGTTGCTATTGCTTTTCCGGTTAAGTCATGCACCGGAATGAATTGCAAAAACTGTTCGGTGATGTTAAAATTTTCTTTATCGACATATCGAACGCATAACGATAATTGCTCTATACCTGCAATATCAGTTGTTTCATCTGCAAGAATGGAAAAGCAAGTTGCATCATTAATCTTGCTGACTAGTTTTTGCAGGATTAAAATATTGCAAACTTCAATAACTTCGTTCTGAAATCGAGGGCTGGTATACTGAGCATTTTTTCTGCTTGACTCTAAAATGTTCTTAAGAGTCGAATCGTTCTTACTCCGGAAACGAAGCAATGCCCGAAAATTTCCGTCGTTCTCTTCACCTGGTTGTTCAGCAATTATTCCCGAATCCTTATGTCCTTTTAGAGCGAGACCTTGATTTCCACTAAATAGGATGGTTTCAATGATTGGAGTAATGTTTTTTCTATTTTCTAATTTTCTTCTGCTTGCTGCACTGTCAACTTGTTCATCCACAGGTTTCATCTTTCCAAGTAAAATATCGTTTAATGTCCCAGCAGTTTCGATCGATTTTTTGTGATAAAGACATTTCTCGTGTTCAGAAAATCGCTCTACAGCATTTTCCAGTTGTCAAATTTTACATTGCACAGTTGACCTAAAGGTTGCTTTCCAGAACCCGCACCACTTGGGGCGAAAAGTACACAAAATTTGCAAAAAGCACCACCCTTAACCTCTGAGGAAAAACAAATGCACCCTTAACCTTCAGGAAAAACAAATGCAGGATTGGGTTCCCAAACATTTTTAAGTATATCCAGTTTTTTATTCTCGCATGTATTATCTTCTGAAAAAAGTCCAATGTCATATGGGTGGGAAGTAACACTTTGAGGGCCGATTTCACATTCATCAGATTCTGTTACGCTAGAAACATTTTCTTCAACGGAAGTATCACATTTTTGTTCAACAGAAAAACTTACATTGGTACTAGATGCTGTCACCTCACTAATTTCAGGTCGTGATTTTTTCTCAAAGTAATTAAAAATTGTTAATTTCTTGCGTTTCGACATCCTAAAGATCCAAGAACAGCAAAAATATATACATATGTATTGGCACAGAAATATCCGCTAAGCTACGATCCCAAAGTTTCGAACTGGAATGAATAACTTCAACGAGCACAGTGTCTCCAAAACAAAACAGATTTAGAAACAAGCTCCGAAAGGCAAGCAGCACTGATAACTCTTAGTCTGACTAACTAACTCCACTGTACTCCGTTCCTCCTTTCATATAAATTTTTTTACTGCATCTACAAAATTCTCGAATTGTCTCAAAGACGACAGAATGTCTAGGATTCCAGACCTCGCGAATGCCAGCCAGTCTCGAAAACTATCGCGACTGGCAGGACAGAAAGAAACCAGCGATCGGGGCTCGCCCATAACAGTATCACGTGAATTTGATTTCAAAAGTACAACCCTATTATAGTAAGTGTTTTTTCAGTATTCTGAGAAATACCGTGAGAAAAAAAAGTTGGCATAAGGCAAATAAAAATATATAGTCTTAAAAAATAATAGCCAGCATAATTTCTACTGAAATTTTTGTTTCTGTGCGTATTATTTTGTAAATTTTTTGTACGTATTATTTTGTACGTAAATTATACATTTATGCGTATACTGAATTTAAGTATTTTAAACACGTACTGTGTAAATAAATATCTTAATGGAATTATAGAAAGTTATTTAATTTCCCATTTCAGATATCTGTAAAATTGATATTGGAAAGTAAATTTCAAATTATCTGTGAAATTCTTGGTTTAAATTTCGTTCCCAACTTTACTCTTAATTATTCAGCATTATTAAAATTAAATTTTCAGAAATCGTGTGATACATTTTAGAAACAAAATGAAATAAAATAAATCATTCCCTTTATAATTTATTAGTCACAGTATTGAAGCAAATGTAAAATTTCTTAACAATTGTACATTTTGTTGACTCTTTCGATATCATTTCTGGTCATTCCTTGCTTGTTGTAAGGGTCAGACAATTTCTGTCCATTTCTGGCCACCATGGTGTCTTTTCCGTTTGTGGAGAAAGATTTGTTGCCGTAAATCATGATGGAGTTGTAGTCAAAAGTATTGTACAAGACATTTTGGTGGGGTGAAAGCTTGTTGAAGTTGAATCTCATGTCTATGTAATAGAGTAGAAGAAAATATTAGATTCATTGCTATTCTGAAATTTATGAAATTTCAAAATTATATACATTACGCATTTTTCTTTCTAATGTTTTACGGTTAGATAATTTTTTTCATTAAGGTCGTTAAATATCTTTTATCATCTCATTCAAAGTATTTTCGGTTTATAATAAAAATGCATGAATAATTATTGTGCAATTCTATCAGAAAAACTTATTTACAATATAATGGCTTAACTTAAAAAGTAGCAATGTATGGAAAATTGTTTATTTTATAACTGTCGTTAAACTGCTGACCCAATTTTCAGTTTACAAGAGAAAAATGGAACTTCAAAATCAAGTAGTGGGAGAAATTTAAGTTTGTTGAGGACGTTTTGATGGAACTAATCCACATTTGCGTTACATGGAGAGGAAGTCCACGAAAACTTCTCACGGTTAGCTTGGCATTAAGGCGTCTCTAACCCTTAATCGGTATAGCAATGATGATGTATTACGTCAGCACTGTATTTGGTGCAAGGCGGGTACGGATTTTGTATCGACTAGCCATCATTGGGATTAAAACCCAGTTCACCACGTTGGGAGGCGTGCGCTCTACCCCTGATCCTATTAAAAATTTTGGAATAACGATTTGTTCGTTTGTGGTTTTTTTTAAAAATCATTATTTATACTTAAACCAACTCCTCTTTCACTTATATTTTAAGGAGTAACAAATAATACATTTTAAATTGTACTTTTTCCTATATTAAAAAATGCCTTTATTACGTTTATTATGTTTCTTAAAAAAGTAAGTATTTCATTAAACATATGGTAAAAAAAATCATGCTGTAAAATAAATCGAAAATAGCAAGGTAAAGAAATGGTCATATGGTAAAAAAACAATTGTCAGAGAATAATATAAACATGACAAATACTCACTTTCGGCGACGTTTTCAAGGTAGATGATCAAATATGAATCTCTGTCTGATCTGCTCTGTTCGTGGTAGAATCCAAGGGCGTGTCCCAACTCGTGAACAACTGTTCCTGCGTACAAGCATCCATTTCCAAGAGATACAGCCTGTTCACCATTGATTTTACCCACATAGGAATAGCACCTTTTTAAATTTCATATGAAAATTTCATTTTAGTTTTGAAATTTACTATGCATCATTATCCTAATTTATTCATTTAGATTCAATAAACTGTTTATTTACAAGTGTATGACAAAAACAAAGGAGGGTGGAATATAAAATTATTAAGATTCGAATGTCACCCGTGTGGTGACCGGGTGTGACAGAATAGTCCCAATGCAGCTCATGCATGTCGTAAAAGGCGTTTAAAATGGGTACCCAGTGTCTGGGGGTACAACCGGGCACCCTGCCACTGGGGATTATATCAGGGGACTGGTCCTCCAGGTTGGGGGTTAGGCATAGGGTTGACACCTCTATCCTGTAAAAATTTATTGTCACGAAATCATTAGAAGAAAACAAAGATAAATCGGAAGTCGTCATGGAGAAATCTTCAGAGGAAGGCATTGGCTCACATTGGGCTGTCTGGCCAACTATGATGATGATGCTGAAGATTCGAATGTCCAATGTGTGTATCCTTTCCCCGACATGCAGTTCCAGATCTCAATGGTAAACTAAATATAATCCGTTTATACGTAAAGTAGCATTTGTTTATAAAAATATGTGTCCTGGTAGTGGTCATGCGTTTTCAGCATTGGTGGCATTAAGGGTGCATAAATTTTGTTTTTAAGAAAAATATATACTTTGTTATGGTTGGTATTAGAAATATATATATAATCTGTCATTCCAAACTAAATCACCCGCAATGCCAAGATTTCCATAGGAATGCCTCACTGCTGTTCTGGCTTACATTGCTTTAAACATGCTGAAGATCGAAACATGAATTCCATTAGAATGTGTTCTGTGTGACCAAGGGTGCCCACAATTAACATGTGCGGTATAGGCCACAAATTTGATTAGTGTAAGTATTTTTAATTTTTTCACCCTTCTTTGTTCGTGGTATAGTTATACATAAAGTCCTTTGAAATATTGAAATGCTTAAACAGAATCCCTAACACATATCTAATCATTTCCAATATTAAGCACTGAAAATGAAAATAATAAAAAGCAGTTTGTTTGCAATTTATTATGTCTGCAATTAATTGTACAGTTTTATAAGTCAAAGTTCACTAACATTGTTTAACTAAGAAATTGAATAATATGTAATGATTTGTAAAGCCAATTGATTAATGAATGATGTTTAACAGCATAAAAAACTCTTCTAAGATGTGATATCTCAATTCATTCCTCAAATCAAGTCATACAAGTTATTACTTTTCTATAGAAAAGTACTTTTTTATTACAAAAATCAATCAAAAATATTCTTACCCTTGTCCAGAAAAGATCTTGATGTAGTTTTGTTCGTTTGACCTTGGAACGAATCGGACGCAAGTGTTTTTGTGGTAATCATTAAAGCCTTGGTTGATGACATTTTGTGCATTGCCTTTAGAAGCGAAGAAATGAAATAAAAACAATTATAAATTCGTTTTTTAACATTTTTTCAAAGTGTCAAATAGAAAATTTCAAACCACACCAAAAAAGGAAAGCAAGGATTCTGAACTATCCAAATTTTATTTATATATACTAAACATTTGTATTACTATTCAGTTTTGAAATTAAGATCTACAATTCTATAAAAATTCTACTCTGAGAAAGTGTGATACGCAATATCTGAAGCTCTAAAGAAAGGCACGAAGAAGTAATACACTTCGAAAGAAATTTCCATTGCATAAATAAGGGGAGAGCTCTTGAAATAAAAATATATAATGTTATTTAATTAATTTAGTTATTTTTAAAAAAGTTACAAAAGAGGTTTAAATCGGAAAGAGTTAAAAAATATTGTTATGAAAACAGAAAATCTTTATATAGAAAACTATTCCAATTCAAAATTGTAAATTGCGTACTCTTAACTTCCTGGCAGTTCAGTTATATTTCAAATAATAACTCAGACTATATTGAAAACTAATTAATTTTCAGCATTATTAAATCCAATTTTACGCTGTTGTTTAAAAAAATAATTAAAGAGTCGTATATTTAAGCATTTTATGATAATTTTTTTTAGGAATCTAGAGCTAATTTTAAGACAACACATTTTAAGAGATAGGACAAAGAGTTGTAATTGATGGTACAAAGATCTGATAAATTTAAAATATTATAATTCTAAATCTGATTCTAGAACTAATTTTCTCTTATTCTTAGTGACAATTATATTTCTAGAACTAACTTTAGGACAGCACATTTTTAGAGGCAGGAAAAAGAGTTGTTAAGATTGACAAAGTTGAAAAATCATATTCTTCTTTCATTAAAAACAACACTATGATTTGAGCATAAATCAGTGGAGTATCCTACAAAATATTAAGATTTGTGTAGCAAAGCTTTCTTCTCTTTGGAAAAACTTACTAATAGCAGCTTCATCAAACTTGATATTACTAAGCAGTTTTTATATATCATATGATAATCTGCATTTGTTTAACACTTCTAAAATGAAAGAGTTTATGATTATTATTATTTATTTTTTGCTGAAAATATTTTCATCTATAGTTTACGGATTTTTCTAAAGTATATTTTAGCGAGGTACTCATTTTTTCTTAATTTTCGATATTATATCATACAAAAAGATATTCAGAGATGTTTTTTGGACAATTAGAGGACATATTTTAGATTTGATAACTTTTAATCATCTTAAAATCATCTATTAATAAATTCATTATAAACATAGTAAACATAAAGGTATTAATTTTATGAAGTTTTAAAAGTTCTCCAATAAAGAATCTTCGACTCTGTTTAGTCTCTACAATTTTTTGCGTTCTACAAATGCCATGTTCTTCATAATTTATAACTAACTAAGGCTCGTAAGAAGGCTTTTTTACTAAAATATAAAAAAAGGAAAAATGCAGTTACAATTACAACTAGCTAAATTTAATTAAAACACTATACTAAGCTAAAAATTGTATTCTTACTCAAAGAAGAGTCAATGACGTAGGGTACACGTGCATTTGGCCACCTGTAGTGATTTCCAACAATGGCATTACGTTCAGCATCCTAGAAATAATTTTGGCGATAAACATAAACTAATTTAAAATTAGCTAGTATTGCTTATTTTCTGCAGATAACAAGGCTTATTTTAAGTATTTCGTGTATCGAATGTTTCGTGAAATAGATATAAATTTTGTTTTTGAAATTTTCTTATTTTAGTAGTTATTTTCAAATTTATAAACTAAACATATTATGATAATAAAAGAAAATGAAGCACAAATTTAAATTTTGTTTTTAAAATCTCAAAATTTATTAATAATTCTAAATATTTTACTCTCAAGTATGGTTATACTTTAAATATTTCTTACTGCAATATTATATTATCTCTAAATGTAGTATAGCTAATGATAAAAACTATTTTTACAGCTGTCATAAGACCATGCAATTTTCAGAATTTACCTATAGTAAACTTGGCATTTAACTATACAATGTTTCGTATACATTTTTAAAAATATGTATATATTATTTTTTAATAAACATTATAGACTATTGTTTTTGAATTCGAATTCATAAAACCATCAAATTGTCGTTGCAAATAAAAGAGAAAATTTTAACCATATATAAATCTAACCCTCCATGGTTAACTGAACATAAATCAATAATTATTCAGTATAACGATTACTTACTTATCTAGATTATTTATTTGAAATAATACAGTAAATTATTTAATTGACATTAAAGAGGTTTTTAATAAAAACGATGTATGGGTATGGGAGATCAAATTTTATTTTTTTATTTCATTTATAGGTTTAAATGATCTCTTCCATTTCAAAAGTTTTAAGTTCACCAAGCAATAAACTTTGTTCAACTTCTACAAGCGTCAAGGTCTTAGGCAAAATTGTACAGAAATTATCCTTATAAGCACTATTTTTACTTAGAAAAACAAGGAAAAAACCGTTCTTTATTTTTAATAATGAGAAACTTGCTGTTAGAGGGGTTTTAAAGAGTTTTATATTTACTGGATATAATTTTTAAATAACTGTTTGTTACTTTTTCACAGTATGTATTTGTTATGTTTTATTCAATACATCAAAACGTAAAACAGATGTAAAAAAATAATTCTGTACAAATAGCAAACTTATCACTATAATTTTTAGTTATTTTTAAAACATATATATTTGATATCATTAATATAATTATAAAACAGTGATAATTTAGAGAAACTTGTGCTATGCACAAAAAATATATATACTTACAAAAGGTCCATCAATACCAGCCATGTCTCCATCGTACAAGTCAGGGTTTTGCATAGCCAATCTAGCCTCTAAAAGAAAAAATTAAAAATTTTAGTCTCAAATTATTTAGTTACTGTAAGCAAGTTTCTTTTATCGGCTTTCCCTATGCATTTTCTATACATTAAACCATTTTACATGAATTTCACTCGATACATTACAATAGTTAAAAAGAACTATTTTTAAAAATCAAATTATTATATTTTTAGCCCTTTATCTTAGTATTTAATTAAATTTCAGTTTTATCCCTATAAGCTCGCAATCATATTCATTCACCAAACTCAGCAATTTTAGTTAAATTTTTAACCTATCGTTTAAAAAAAAACAATTAATCAAGCATACATAGCTCCGAAACATTTGGCTGAATTTTCTTGGACAATTTCAAACAATCTTCAAAATTCTTTTTGTACCTACAATGGAATTCTACAATTATGTAAAAAATATTAAAAACGTTGAATTCAAAATACATTTTAGAAAGCGCACTAAAGAGTTATTTTTTTATTGTGAATTCATTTTATGGTGAATTTTTAATTATTCGAAATTTAGAACAATATAATTAACTTGGCTGTTACTTTTTTCAGTTCAAAAATAGTTAAAAAGTATTAAGCATGTGGTAAATTAATCCTATTTAAACCTGATAAGATAATAGTGTTCAATTTCTCGATAGATAAAAATTATAATATTTCCTTTATTATTAACTTTTAGTTTTACTAAAATTTCCACATTATTTAAGCAATTAATATATTTTTGATGCATTTCGAATCCTATAAATTTTTTTATGATTATTTCGAAACCAATATGTTGTTAAATAAAATAAAATTCATCAATTTGTATCTTTTATAAATATTAATAATCAATATGTTACAGACCTATTTGTTCTTATAAAAGTAAGGCACTTTTAAATCCATTATTGTTAAATGTTAAATATGTTTAAATATATTATTTACTAATATTATTTATCTATGCAAAGAAATATGATACAAACCATGATAAACGTGGTTGGAGTAAATGATAATCGTACTACAACTTTATTACGATGACCCTAATCTTAAATATGGAGTTAGATTATTTTTCCCCCAGTACAAACCAATAAATCAATTTAAGAGAATTAAAACAGAAGTAAAGAAAATTATTATTAGTTAAGATGTTAAAAGAAGTTAAAATTATAAATTTTAATTAGCTGAAATTCAAATCAATGTCAGTGTTTAAATTTTTAAAAAAACTGTTGCTTCGTTTGATTAAAAAAAATTTTTGCAATTTATTTAAATTTATTTTTATAAACAGTCCTGTTTCCCCTTGAAGTCATTTAGATTTGTGTTAAACAGATTTGCTTAAAAATTAAAAAACAATCTTCATACTTTATATAAACTATAATTTGAAATGAATTTCTATACAAATCTGCTCTAAAATTAAAATTCCATCAATGTTCCTTGAAATCTAATTATACTAAATATAATACTGGCTCAGTGGTTGAGGTAGTAAACGTGATAGTTCAGTGGTTAAGGCACTAAACTGTCGTCGTGAAGAACTGGGGTTCGATACTCAGTGGCGGTTTAAAGCTCACCCAGCTTCAGATGTATGGGTACCAGCTTGTCAATGAAGTAATTATGTATATAATACTAACCACATTGCCACAATCATACCGTTGGTCACAAAATCGTAAAGCCTTAACTTCCATGACCCCCTCACCCAGAACGGGCTGTTGCGTGAAAGCTTTACTTTTTTACACTGCTATTCTTAATAGCGTAATAGTGTTCTTTGAAAATAGTTTAAATGCATTTTTATATGAAGTTTTAAAGTTTTTTAAATAAAATTCAGTTTCCAAATAATGTTTATTTTGTTTTTATTGGCTCAAGATGTAAAACAAAATCAATCTCTATGCGTATGTGAAAAAAGGATTTTTTTAATATTAATTATTTTAATATCACGCACATTTAAAATTTTTTTAATTAGAATAACAACCTGTAAGGTAAATGTTTCTTTATTTTTTTTAATAACATTTTAAAAAAGGGCAAAGCTCTTTGTTTTAGCGATCATATGGAAATAGATTTTAGAAATCGTTTTACGATATTTTTGAAATGCAGAATGATTTAGGTTTGGAACAACAAACTGTTTCACAGCAATTGTTTTTTGATTTAATCTTAAACTTAATTTTAAGTTGTTTTTTTAAAGAAAAAAAAACGCCTATACAAATTTTTTCCATACTTTAAGAGGAACTCATTGTTGCTCTATGTATTTTACATTCGGAAAAGAACTTTGTAAAGTTATAAAGAAAAACAAATAAAAAGTTAATATTAAAGAAAGAAATTACCTTCTTGTTGCTGAGGACTTAGCTGAATTACTTCAGCCAAAGCAACAGCCAACAAACCAGCAAGAAACAGACCAGTCTTCATGGTTATAGTTTGAAGAAGTGGGAATGAAACGATAAGCTTGCAAGATTTTGTAAGCTGCTTTTAAATGCCTCCTTATCAAAATTAATATTAAATGTTATGTGAAATACCTGCTGTTGAAGATTAAATAACTGCGCGATCGTAGGTCTTTGTTTATCAAATTGAGAACAGGATATGTAAATAAACCTTGTAAATTTTGAATGAAATGAAATAGACTGTGTAACATTTTATTATTTTTTTATATTTGAAATACTCAGATAACATTTTTATTAATGATTGCTATATGACGTTCCGATGTTCCGATTTGTAAGAGATAAAAATGAACTCATGCAAATTTATTCTATAAAATTTTTAATAATTTTATTCGTCCTGATTTTTAAACTAAACTGCATATTTATGGATTTCTTCTAGTAATAATTTCGTCTTTGTGAAATTTAAAATAGCTACAGTGTATCTCTTTTTTGATCATATAAGCACTCGCAGCAGAAATTGCATGAATTACATTTTAGTTTCAAAACATAGGTGCAAATGCAGGTTCAAAATAAGTTTAAGGAAAAAACGTGGTTCTTACCATAATGTTCTAACTAAAAAAATATGCGATTCCCGTTAAACGTAATAAAAATTATGCGATTCCCGTTCGTGATAAAAAATTTTTCATATTAAATATTTCTTAAATATCGCACAAGATTTGTTTTTATGAAACTTTTATGTTTTAAGTGACGTCAAACCTATTTTAATGTAAAGCAAATTGAAGATTTTAGAAGTTAACGTTACAGAAATAATTTTAAAGCTTTACATTTTTTTTGAAGATTTGTGCTAAATGGGAAAACTATTTTGCCTATTACGGAAAAATAATGAATTTAAGATCATACTTTACTCACAAATGACTTCAATTTTGCTTTACTTATTATTTAGTTTGCAGTAAATTATTTTATTCACATAGTAAGTTGAATCTGTTACAAAGACTGCAGAACTTTTTAAACTAAATAAAAAAAAAGGTTGACTAAAAACATGTAAAATCAAAATTAAATAAAAAAAATGAAAATTCCATCGTTCAAACGAAAAAAGAAACCATAGAAAAAAGTAAAGATTACGGTTCATACTTTCCGACAAAAATTGTAGTTTTTTTTTATTAGTCTTTAATTTATTGAAGACAGCGTAATTTATACTAATTTATACATTACTAAAAAAATGAAAATCTAATTTATATTTAACGAAATTTATTTAAATATTTGGTATATTCAAAAACAATTGTGAAGAGAGAATCCGATAGTCTCGGAAAACTTTGAAACTTTGAATTCGGAGAAAAACTACTGGGTGTAATGAATAAAAAAGACTTGTACTTTCTAAAAAACACACGGTGAGAAATTGGGTGTTTGGATTAAACTGTTATAAGGAGTATATTGGGT
This sequence comes from Parasteatoda tepidariorum, assembly GCF_982258835.1. Classification (NCBI taxonomy): domain Eukaryota; kingdom Metazoa; phylum Arthropoda; class Arachnida; order Araneae; family Theridiidae; genus Parasteatoda; species Parasteatoda tepidariorum. Next base: position 54,464,454 of record NC_141761.1, read on the forward strand.
AATATATAACTGCTATATTGGGTATATAGGTAAAACTATTTTGAAGTTGATGTATAGGTCTTGTAACTTAAATCATATATAAAGTCTTACTTTCGAGTGTGTATTAAGGCGCCTACGGGGTAACTGCGTAAGAAATATGAGATTCTCAACTTTCAGAAACTTATTCATTGAGGACTTCAAACTTGTCTCTTCCTTAAAGAAAAAGGCGAGCGTTTTATGATTCATTCTAAAAAAATATTAATATTATTAAGCAGCTCTCAAAGTAGAAAAAAACTCAGTTAATAATACTAATATCATAACTTAGAGTAAGAATTTTTTTTTTTTTTTTAGTTTTTCAGAACAATACACTTTGCATCCTTTTGCAAAAACAAGGAAATTTAACACTAGCAAAAACACATTGATGTAAAACTGAATATTTGAAAAAAGGCTGCATGCATAAAAAGGCTAATGAAATTTGCATAGTTTAAATCTAAAAATGATCTTAAGCATTACATCAACAGAAGTTCCTAAGTAAAATATTTTAAGCATTAAATATTGGATTAGATCATCATATTCACTGTAAAATAAATAGATTGAGATAGAATATAATTTTAATTACAATATTTTAAATTACTGTACAATTCTTCGTCACTGGATGAATCTGTTTACGTACATGCAGTGGCGTAGCTACCGAGGGGCTAGGCGGGGCAGTGCCCCGGGGCCCTCAAGCTCAGGGGGCCCTCGAATCCTTACCAGAAATCTCGATCGAACTGAACTTTGGGAAATTTCTCCCATTTTCAAAATAAATACGACATTTTGCAACCCCACTTTAATCATGACAACTCAGTTGAGAGAAATTCAAAAGTTATGCCTATGGAATTCCCCTAAATTCTCTCTGTAGGTTGGCAGTGTTGTCATTTTGACGGATAGTGATATGTGCGTTTTATTGTGAATTCGAGTAAAGATTTTTTTTCGAGAACGGTTAAAAAATTAATGCTGTATCAGGAGTAAGTAAGCTAATGCCAATAAACTTTTTTGTACTGGTCAATATAGTGGTTCAATTTTATTTGATTTTACCACTCATATTGATGTCCGTTAAGTCAATAAATCGTGTCAAATCTATAGATTTCGGCTACAGCTCATTGTATAACGCGAAATATCGTGAAAAAATGCAAGTCACCTGCAGTAGGTACATTAATTCAGGTCCGAGGGCAGGAGATCGTTCATGGTCTCTGTAATGCCTTTCCTTTCCAATAAATAAGCAGACCAGATTTTTAAAACAATAAACTTTAACTTTATTTAAAAACAAAAGAAATAGGCATTGTTTTCCAGTAACAGCTTCCAGCTCTTAGAATACCAAGGGAGACCCTCTCCCGATTATATCAAACATACATCTACCTTTCTCTCCCTCGCATCCCTCCGACGGGAGGACAAAATGCACCAAGTGCGCCTTAAAAGGTCGCTTAACAGTTGCCAACCATTACAATCTCCACCGTTAAATGTGGTAACACTAACGGTGATAATTTTTTTTCTGGGGATTCCCCAACGACACTTGTAGCGTATCATTGTGTTTCTCTTTCCTTTTATTTTACTTTTAACGTCGTCAGTGAACAGTGAGTACCTACCTACTCGAGCACAATCTAATATTGTATTGTTTAAATAAATTAGAAAACTAAAATTATGGATAAAAAGAAGAAACCCCGTGGTGCATTTAAACGCAAACAACACCAAGAAAGAGAAGATAGTAAACAAAAATTGACCAAAATTGACAAGTTTTTTAGTCAGCCATCTGCAAGTACATCTGACCAAAATATTTCTATTGATAGTGACTCAAATAATGTGGTAACTGCAGTGTTGGTTGAGAAGCCTACTGAAGAAGATTCGACAATCATTGCAGTTGGAGATACCTCCGCCGCCGAACATGTGAACGTGGATAATGTTTGCATGACACACATAAGAGCGGAGGGTTTGGAGGAACCACAGACCTCTACATTTTTCGAAAATGTGTACGACAAATCTTCTTAAGACTTGGGAAACTTCACGAACAACATATTAAGTGATAACGAAAATCGTCAAATTCTTGATATGGGGCCTTTACAGCCTTCAGGACCTTTTCCAACAGACATCAACCAGAACAATAGGTGTTTTTCAAAATCGTACTACGTTTCGTGTTCTAAATATGGGCCAGTTAATCGTTTTTGGTTAATCGTTATTCCAAAATACTAGACGCTGCCAATTGTCAACCCTACTGGTTGTTTGCTTCACAAAGGAATAATGTTTGGTGTACGGGAATTCGATTTTGGAAGCATTTATCGGAAACAATTAAACAACACAGTTGTTCGAGTGGCCATTCGGAAGCATGTGCTGTGTATGAATTTTGGAAAGAAAACGATACTAATACTATCGACAAGGAACTTGAAAATGAAATTCGCAAAGAAGCATCATTTTGGAAAATTTTTCTTCAAAGGTTATTCGATATCATACTTACCCTAGCAAAGAGTTCTTTGGCTTTGAGAGAACATCAAGAAGACTTAAGTCAGAGAGGATACCATGGAAATTTTCTGTCCTTTGTAGAGCTTGTCGCCCGATATGATCACATTTTGCGGCAAGTTTTGGATATGCCCAAAGGTAATAATAATTATTTCTAAGTTTTTTTTTATCGTTTTATTTTGTTTATAATTATTAACTGTTTAATATCAGGACTTTTTTGAAATTGTGTTTTTTTATGTTTTCAGGATCTACAAGATATCTGAGTGCAACAATTCAAAATGAAATGATTGAGAGCTTGGGGACCAAACTCGAAACCCATCTACTAGAACAAATTAGAGTGTCACCGTTTTTTGCCATCATAATAGATACGACACAGGACATATCGAAGGTAGATCAGCTAAGCATTGTTGTGAGGTATGCAGTAATAACCAGATCGGAAAATGGACAGCCAATTGATGTAGAAGTAAAAGAAGTGTTTCTAGGCTTTTATGCAGTCATCAAACATGGCGCAGTAGATTTAGTCAACTAAGTGACAACATTATTTATCGACAAAAATATTGATTTAAAAAAACGTGTTGGGCAAGGCTATGATGGAGCCAGTGTGATGAGTGGTGTGTATAACGGTGTACAAAAACATATTAAGGATATAGAGCCTAACGCAGAGTACGTACATTGTGCCACTCATAATTTAAATTTGGTGATAAATGATGCCGTTAGCAATTGTGTGGAAATACAGAATTTTTTCGCAACGTTACAAGATTTGAATAACTTCTTCGGAAACAGCATCAAACGTTGGGATCTACTGTCAAAATTCACTGGCGAATCGGACACCACTCTAAAAAAACTAAATCCGACTAGATAGTCCAGTAGGGTCAATACGATATCTGCAATAAAACTTCGTTATTTTGATATTATCAAAGCATTATCAGAAATAGTTCTAAAGAGTCCTAATAAAGATGAGCGTAGCGAAGCAGAGAGTATTAAAACAAAAATGCTAAATTTCGAGTTCGTGTTGCTTTGCGAATTCATGCATAGTGTATTGAACGACATCAATTATGCATCCAAAACTTTACAAAAATGCGACATCAATTAGGGCGAGGCGCGTAAAGTTTTAGCAGAGACCAAAGCAAAGTTGCAAATTTATAGAAATGATTTCGAATTATTCAAGTGCAAAGAATTTATTGATATTTACCATCTAGTTTTACCTCAACTAACTCAAACATGGACTGTTATATAGAGTACTAGAATGCGACCTAACGGAAGTATTTACAGCAATGTTACTATTCTTTACAATTCCTGTCACTTCTGCAGCAGCTGAAAGGTCATTTAGCAAATTAAGTATAATAAAAAATTATTTAAGAAATAATATGGGCCAAACTCGACTCCGACATTTATCGCTTATAGCAAGTGAAAACAAAACCGCATCAAGCGTGGATTTAAACGAAGTCATTGATACTTTTGCGAAAACTATAGCTAGGAAAAATTGTAAATATAATTGTTATTTAATCAGTTGGTAGGCCCGACTTTTATGTAATAAACCCTTGAATCTTCTCTATTTCGTTTTATTAGCCAAACCTTCACCAAGTATTAATTGTAATTTATGTTGTCACCGTTTAATATTTTTATTACCTGCCCTGCAGTCCACAAAAAAAAATGCTTAAGTAGCTTAGCATTATTAAAGTATTTGTATATTTAATATTTTTATTTGATAAAACCTAATCAGTTTACACAGCAGTGGGGCCCCATTTTTTAATTTGCCCCAGGGCCCTTGGTTACCTAGCTACGCCACTGCGTACATGTAACATAATCGTACTCGTTGCACATAACTTTTTTACCAATTTCAGTTAATTAGATTTATTGAGTTAATTTAATCACTCCCATTCAAAATCCACTGACTTTTATCTCTTGTTTTCAAACATTTTACGGATACTGGGAAATGAAACTACGGCTGCTGGGCAATATGATTCGAGGTTGAAAAAGGAGGGACATCTTTGGCATTTTAAATTTTATAATTGGAAATAAAAATATTGCTAAGATATAGGTATCAGCAGATAATTGTGCATTTAACGCCAGAAATCAAGTAAATTTGAGCTTTTTTTCAATGTTGCAGACTAGCATTGCTGTAAACAAGTACATTTAGAATAATGAAAAGGAAGTTTCGAGCATCTCTCTAAAATTAATTACATTTTTTAATCGTTTCCATTCTCAGATGAATATTTGGCTGAAAGTTGGAGCTTTTCGTTTTTATAATAATTTTCATTAAAATAGTTACCATATTGGGGATGCAATCTAGAGCTTTCCCCAACTGGAGTATCCCGGAAACTTTTTGACTGCGAAATGTCTTTACTTCTGATATTTTCTACTAATAAGTAGTGATTATCTGAGCGAAGTTCGAGAGTTTGATCCCCACGCACCGAAGAATCCCCGAGTGCAAATTGATGGCTAGTTCATGTTAAACCTTTCTGGGTTACAAAGTCCTTCAAGTTCTCAATAACTCTGGGAGTACTGGATCGGAAATTGATCGTACTCGGGTTCAGGTCAAAATTACGATCTGCGGATGGATAAGTGAGTGTGTGAATTTGTCCTTCTTGTATAAATACGTATGCATTTTGTCTCCGGATCATCCTCTGGCATATTTCCCAGACCGTCGCCAATAGCCCAATGTGCAGCCCCAGTTTGACGTTAATAAAAGTACCGAAAAGTACCATTACCAGAGCGAGCATCTTCATCGAATTAGTCTTTTCTTTCACTCTGTGATTTAAGACAACTTATGAACAGAACCCATATTCTTCGCTGTTGGGCACTTCATGGCTGCGACTTCGAAATCATCTGAAATTGGAGAGCCTTTGACAGTTTTTCCTGTCCCTCTTATTTGATTGTAATCATAAACCCTTGATTGGGATATTGTTGTAGAAATTTAAAAAAGAATTAATAAAATAAGAAATAGAAATTTAAAAAAAAGGTTTACCATAAATTATAAATAGTTGTTCTTAAAATGAATTAGACTAATTGTACTATGAAAAATTCTGGATCTAATTACAGTAAAAAATATCAGCACTGAAGGTGCCAGTACATTTTGGCGTAAAATCTATCTTTACCGTAAAATTTTATGAGTTTGTATCGAAAATATGGCATATTAAAATTTGTGCATTAATATTTCGTGTGAAATTAGCTTGATTAACAAATTAATAAAATGCATAGAGGTATTGATTCTTTATAAAATATTTTTTTATCCTTTATTACCTGTAATATTTATTTTTCTTGTTCTACACATCTATTATTACGTTTTTTGTTTTGCCTATTTTCTAAAGTAATAGTTTAAGAAGTTGTTTCTCTATTATAACGATAAATTTGAAAATAAACTTTTTATCCGGTGCCTTATTTACCGTTTGCTTAAATTATCAAACGTTTTACAATTATTATTTTTTGGATTAAAGTACAAATTGGAGATAAAGAGACCCGTTACGCCATCAAAAACAAAAACAATCAGCTTCATGCGCAATGTTATGCTTGCACAAATTGTATTTAATATATCAATATGATTGATAAGCTAAGTTAGAAGTTGCTCTAACAATTATTGAATGATATTAAATATTAATACGTATTAATTGATATTAAATGTTATTTCAAAGAATTCCTTTAAATCAGAACTTTTTTGTATTCACCAATCAATCTTAATCGAATCATCAGAAAAAGTTTTCATATTCTATTTTGAATTTATTTTCATAATGGTTTTCATCGCATAAGCAAAATGCATAGAACCATTTTAAAAAAGAGAGTCAAATAGAAACAAGTTATCAAATAAAATTGAAAGTTTTAAGTAGCAAATTTTTTTAATAGACATTTCAAATGTTCTGTTTTACGCTGCATATTACGTTGTTTTTTCACAAGTTTTTAAATGCTTACTAAGGAATCTAGTTAGGGTAAGATTATACATAGGCAGGTAGGATTACGCTTGCTGCCTTCAATCGTACTAGATCTCCTCAGTTACTTAATAATTATTGAGAATGTGTATTGTTTCATTTTATATTAGGACTAAGAATATAAGACTTTTTTGAAAATTAGATTTTTTGAAATATTCAAACGAATTCGATAAAATTTTGTATTTTCCATGAAAATTGCATATTTTAAAATGATGTATATATTTGCATACCTTATCATTCAAAAACTTTTCGACTATTATTAAATAAAATAATAAAGAATAATAAATATTTAATGAAATTTATTTTTTTCACAAAATAATCTTTGGATAAACGAATTTTATAAGTGCATGCAGAAAATTTTCAATTCGCTTAGAAAGTTCTCGGGGTAAGGTGAAATAAAAAGGTGCAAAAAATAAAATTACCATTATGAGGTACAAACGTTTGATCTCTCTCTTGGCCAAACTATGGAGACCATATTTCCCGAATTGTTATTTTTCTCTATATTTTGGGGGTTAAAAATCCAAATCCGTCGAAAAAGGGTACGTTCAGTCACCGAAAGTACGTTTTCGTGTCTGATTTTGTACTTGAAATATCGTCTGCCCTAATTAATTTATATAATATAATATATAATTTAAATTCTGGATAGAAAAGAGTTGCACGAAAAGAACACACTATTTCTCTATAAATTCGGGATAGAATAGAGTTTTGTAATAGAATTGCTCTTAATGAATATTTTAAATATGCATAATGTTACAATACATTAGGAAACTTTTGATTTGATTTTCATAAAAACTTACATCTGATAAGCAAGAAGCACAGTATGTGTTTAGAGAGACACAAATGTAAACAATCAAATAAAATGGCATAATTTTCTAAAAAAGGTAATAAAGCTGCAAAGAGCAATAATGAACGTTTTATAAGTTTCAATTAAATCGCTATGCATCGCTTTTTCAGAAAGCGTTTTTCAAACTTGACTTTTACTTTTATGTTAATAAGAGCTTCAGAAGCAAATTTTACGATAAAATTTTAGAGTGACGCTCATAAAAAATATTTAGCTTAAAAAATTATAATTTCTTACTTATTTATTTTTTGCAAAATTTCTTAAATTTACCTTGTATTATTACATTTTAGAACAATTTTATTTCAAGGAAATCTTGCTTATTTTTGCTGATACTTTAAAAACAATTTATACCTCGGAAATTACTGTGCCAGCAATTATATAAACCACTATTTATCATTACCTATTAGAACATTTATTTTGTGGAAATTTGCTTTTATTTTTACTTACTTATTTATTTAGCTGCTCTAGAATTAGCAATAAATTTTGTAAAATGTTGTATCTCAAAAACAAATAGAACTATATCATTTTAAAGTATAGCATGATTAGGTACTATTTATTACAAAATAGAAATTTTCATTGTGAATATTTTTTGATAAACCTTCTAAATATTCAGTGTATGACTAAATATTATATTGATTTAAAAAAACATGCATCTTCCTAACTGCAACTTTCATAATAATTTAAATCTCAGAGTAACAGCATAAATATCATTCGAAAGAAGTTTTCACAGTTTTTAATCCGCTTACAAGAAGTAGGGTTAAAAAAACAAAAAACAAACAATTTAATGCGCTGAACTTCTTTGGGCATAATTTTGTAGTGCGGTTTAATACTGTTATATTGATAATTTACTTTTCTCAATTAAATTTAATATTAAATTTAATGAAGAAAATTAAATACTGAATTTAAATACTGAACATAAAATAACAACTAAAAGTTTAAAAAAAGATTTATACATAATCGAAATAATTTTTTTATACTTCTACTAATAATCGCTTTGAAAAATACAAAATAAGCTTTTATAGTAAAGCCTGGAACTTATTCTTTGTTAATTTTGATGAAGCAAACAGTTCATCATCAATGGATAATTTAGAAATGATGTTTTCATATCAATCATGCGAATTGATAAGCAAGGAGTAAGAAAACACAACATTCTTCTAATTCATAAAAACGTAACAAATTCTTCACTTCCGAATTTTTCAAATCAACTCGTAATTATATTCAGTTTATAAAAAATATACATTTTTAAGATTTCATTGCTTAAAAGTGTTTTGAGAATGAATGGAATTTTTATTAATCCTAAAATTATCATAAAGCTAATAAAGAATTATTACCTAGAGATGAATCAACAGCATATGGTACAGTTGCATAATCATTTGTCTTTTTTATCATTTGTAAATATACTATATTTGTATTCAATCATCAGTCTTGTTCATTAAAATACCCATCAATAAAATCGAATTCAACTTTATTAAATGTAATCAAAATAAATAAATATTAAAATTGTTGTTCAGAATCCAAAACTTTTCCGACAGAAATGAGTTTTGAAATAGTTTTCAATTTAAAAAAAAAAGGATTTAAGTAATTTATTCACAGCTTCAGTTCAGAATTTCGACGTCACCCCTGATAGTTTTTGATGCAAGCAAAATAGTTTTCATTATTATTTTTATATTATTTTCACAGAATAAGAAACATTTTATGTACTAAATTGTTCTGCAGCATTTGTTTTAAATTTTCCGAAAAGTTAAAATACATTTTCAGTTTTTATATATTTATTAGAAAGTATGAAGATTGATTGATATATTATTATATGATTGATAATAAGGTGGTAAACTTGTAGCATAACTTTCCATTAAGGTGGTAAACTTTCTAATCATATTTAATATCATGGGAAACGCCTGCTGCTATTGATTAAAGTAATATAACAGTATCATAAATATCACTTTAAATTCTTATTGCTGTTTTCAGTAACAATCCATTTCAGCACAAGATAATGTATTTAAAAAATATTTTGTTTGGTTCCTTTTGCCTATAAAAGTAGTTATTCAATTTCGTTGATCAAACTTATTGTTAAGAATATTGCTAAATAGAATTTAGAACCACCCACTAGTTTAAAAAGACACACACACATATATAATTATATATATATATAATTAATTATATATTATATTTATATATATATATATATATATATATATATATATATATATATATATATATATATATATATATATATATATATATATATATATATATATATATATATATATATATATATATATATATATATATATATATATATATATATGCATGCTTAGGAAAGATGTATAGGAATGTTTTTAGAAGATGAGTTCGGTACGCAAAATAAAAATAAATAAATGAAATGAAAAAAGGATCCTATTAATAATATTCTTTTGAGTTTGTGACACATGATAAGTATTCATAACTGTTTATTTGTTATATTATAAAATTTTATTTGTAACTAGCTATAAGCGTTAGTAATTTTAAGTGTTTTTATGTGTCACTAGCTCCCTCTGTGTTCACGAAAATAACACAAAATGTGAATATGAGGGGAAAAAAATCATTTTCAATTTGTGTTCTATTTTTTATTCAAATTTCAAATGATTGTGACATTATTTATCGAATTTATTTCTGTATTAAACCATTGCTGACTTATCTGCATTTGTACTCGATTAACTGGCCACTGCGATGACAAAAACTAATCACAAGTCTAAGTGTTTAGCAGAGTTGGTCTTTTTATTGATAAAATTTGTCCGATTTTAAACACGTACACATGTTGCCTTATATTGATGTCGAAGCAAATCAGATATAAAAATTTAAAAAATGGATTCATGTAATGACACGAAGAAAGTGGCAACAATAAAAGTTATCTATTAACAGAAGTTGTGGGAAATGTACAAAAAAAATCAATGTTATATCTTTTATTATTTTTTACATTCTGGTAATTTTCAAATAAATTTTACAATAAGAAATGGTGTATTCAGAGAAGTTTTGTGAAATGTAAGAAACGTATCTAGTAGTGCAGATATGACTTGTTTTTTTTCTTTCTTTTTTTTTAATTTTGGTGATTTTCAATATTTTATTATGAGGCAATTATTCAAGAAATTTAAAATTTTAGTTTCTAAGTTTTTGACCCCTTAAACTGAGTTTTAATTACTAATAAGGATCGAAGCACTATAAAGAAAGTCAAATGAATTCAATTAAAAGGGAACTACCACACGTGTTTTTGTAAAGGAGACTCATTTCCTACAAATTAGTAAAAACCATTACGTTTTATTTATTTATATTTTTGAAGATTTTATAATTTAAAACTATTGCTTATGCGAAATTACTCTTTAAAATAAAATATTTAATAAAAATTATGATAAATTTGATAATTTTAGTTAAATTGAAGCTATATAAATTTCATTAAGAGACACAAGCCGATGTAAAACAAATTCATTTTATAAAAACTTACATTTGTTGAGTGATTCTTAAAGATAGGGGAACAGAAAGCATGTACTCTTCAATGTATTACACTTAGAGTTATTTAGAAATTTTTATTGAATATTTTATATTAATTTATATAAAATTATAAATAAATTTTTGTATTATAGAGAGTTTCATGAATTTTGTAATAAAAATTAATTACGAGACGATTATTCGGTGTTGGTGATTGACAGCGAGAAGAGAGGTCTACATCCTAGTATTTGTTTTCTTTAAAGAAAAAGAGTGATGATTTATAAAATATCAACATTTTTTGTCCTCTATACAAATTAATTAATTCCTTTTAGTATCATATAGTTACAATATTTCGTTGCTTGGAGATTAATGCAGTCTAGCTGCGTCATTTTTTTTTATTAAATATGCTTTGACCAAAGAGCTTTCAATTTCAAAATTATTTGCCTTGTACTTTTTGTTATAAATAAGCTTCTAAACTATTATACTTTGATCATTGACTAGAGACATATTATTTATTATCATTTTATTCGCTTGCTCTGAAAATGAATGAATTTCCATTTCCACATGATTTTCCATTTTAACTGTTTCATTTGAGTTTTAACAGTTCTGTTTAAGTATAAAGTTTAAAAAATTGTATTAAGTTACTACAAATTAAATGAGAAAGTTACCTTTAAATGTCTAAAAAGAATGCACATAATAATAATAGTTAATTTTCAAGGAAAAATGCAAATAAAATTACTAAAAATAACTATAAATAACTATCATAAGATTCATAAGAAGAAGAAATAAAAATAATAATAATAAGAAAAAAACTCCTAATAGAAATTAAAATTGTTTACAACTTATTGTTTTAGTAAGACTTATTAGTCTATTAATTAGTCTATAACAAAAATATAGATATAATCTTCGCTGAATCCTTTATTTTATGATTTCAAAAGAAAAACTTCTACTTATTCATTAAAAGTCAAACATAATTTTTTAATCTAAAATCTACAACTGTAATGTAAAATAAAAATTCCAAGAATTCGTAACAGTTGTAATTCTTGGAAGTTCGTTTTTTAATTGTCCTAACATCAAATTGCTTATGAAAAATTTTGTCAAAATATTGTTTAAATAAAAATATCTCATACATGTAAAACATGTCATAGATGTTTAAACAAAAACGCCTATGTTCTCAGCATATGGTCGTAAATTATGTATTTATGCATATACTGAATTTAAATATTTAAATCACGTACTATGTAAAACAAATTCTTTATAGAATTATAGAAAGTTATTTAATTCCCCATTTAAGATATCTGTAAAAGTGACATTGGATTGTAAATTTCGAATTATCTATAACATTCTTAGTTTAAACTTCCTTCCCAACTTTACTCTTAATCATTCAGCATTATTAAAATTAATTTCTGAAAAATGGAATAATATATTTTAAAAATAAAACAAAATAAAATAAATCATTCCCTTTATAATTTATTAGTCACAGTATTGAAGCAATTGTAAAGTTTCTTAACAATTGTACATTTTGTTGACTCTTTCGATATCATTTCTGGTCATTCCTTGCTTGTTGTAAGGGTCAGACAATTTCTGTCCATTTCTGGCCACCATGGTGTCTTTTCCGTTTGTGGAGAAAGATTTGTTGCCGTAAATCATGATGGAGTTGTAGTCAAAAGTATTGTACAAGACATTTTGGTGGGGTGAAAGCTTGTTGAAGTTAAATCTCATGTCTATGCAATAGAGTAAAAGAAAACATTATTAGATTTATTGCTATACTGAAATGTATGAAATTGCAAAATTATATACATTACGCATTTTTCTTTCTAATGTTTTAAGGTTAGATAATTTTATTCATTAAGGTAGTTAAATATTATTTATAAGCTCATTCAAAGCATTTTCGGTTTTATAATAAAAATGCATGAATAATTATTGTGCATTTCAATCAGAAAAACTTATTTACAATATAACGGCTTAAATTAAAAAGTAGCAATGTATAGAAAATAGTTTATTTTATAACCGTCGCTAAACTACTGACCCAATTTTCAGTTTACGACTAATAGAGAAAAAGGGATCTCCAAAATCAAGTATTGGGAAAAATTTAAGCTTGTTTAGAACATTTTGTATAGAACTAATCCACATATGCGTTACATAATTCGAAAACTTCTCACGGTTAGCTTGGCATTAAGGCTTCTCTAACCCTTAATCCGTACACCACTAATGATGTATTACGTCAGCACTGTATTTGGTGCAAGCTAGTTACAGAATTTGCATCAACCAGCCATCATAGGTATTAAAATCCAGTCTACCTCATTGGGGGGCGTGCGCTCTACGCTCTGATCCTATTAAAAATTTTGGAATAACGATTTGATAGTTTGTGATTTTTTTAAATATCTGCATTTATTCTTAAACCAACTTCTCTTTCGCTTATATTTTAAGGAGTAACAAAAATTCATTTTATATAATTTTTTCCCTAAATTATGAAATGTTTTTATCACGCTTATTATGTTGCGTAAAAAAGTAAGTGTTTCATTAAACGTATGGTAAAAAAATCATACTGTAAAATAAATGGAAAATGGTACGGTAAAAAAATGGTCATATGGTAAAAAAACAATTGTCAGAGAATAATAAAAACATGAGAAATACTCACTTTCGGCGACGTTTTCAAGGTAGATGATCAAATATGAATCTCTGTCTGATCTGCTCTGTTCGTGGTAGAATCCAAGGGCGTGTCCCAACTCGTGGACTACGGTTCCTGCGTACAAGCATCCATTTCCAAGAGATACAGCTTGTTCACCATTGATTTTTCCCACATAGGAATAGCACCTTTTTAAATTACATATGGAAATTTCATTATCCTAATTATCCTAATTTATTATCCTAATTTATTCATTCAGTTTCAATGAACTGTTTATTTACAAGTGTATGACAAACAAAGGAAGGTGGAATATAAAATTATTAAGATTCGAATGTCCATTGTGTGTATCCTTCCCAAGGCATGCAGTCCCACATCTCAATGGTAAACTAGTTCCATTCATACGTAAAGTGGCATTTATTTATGAAAATATGTGCCCCAGTAGTGGTCATGCATTTTCAGCATTGTTGGCATTAAGGGTGCATAAATTTTGTCTTTAAGAAATATGTATGTTTTGTCTTTCCAAATTAATCCCAATGACAAGAATTCCAAAGGAATGTCTCACTGCTGTTCTGGGGTATATTGATTTAAACATGCTAAGGAACAAAGCATGAATTCCATTAGAATGTGTTCTGTGTGACCAAAGGTGCACACATTTAACATGTGCGGTATAGACCACAAATTTAAGTGTAAGTATTTTTCATTCTTTAACCATTCTTTGTTCGGGGTATAGATATAAATAAAGTCCTTAGAAATATTTAAATGCGTACACAGAATCCCTTACTCATATCTAATCATTTCCAATATTAAGCACAGGAAAATGAAAATGATAAAAAGGAGTTTGTTTGCCAGATAAAATCCAAAAGAGGTTTATGTTTTCATCAGGGACTAAAACAATTAAAAAGGAGACTTTTTTTGCTTTTATGTCTTAAATTAGATGGGGAATTTTATTTTTGAATACTAAAATTAGCTTAAGGATATTTTAAGTTTCGGAATTTGTGGTAAAACTTGAGCTGTAAGCTTAAACATACAAATTGTTGAGGACATATTATTGAAAAGATTTTCAATATCAGCATTCGCTTTGAAAACTTTAGACAATGATTCACTTAATGCAGTTCCGACTTAAACCGCATTATTGGTACTTTTATCCCAATTATATTGAACCTTTACTAAAAAATTTTGAACCTTTACTAAAAACTTGAACCCCACAGTAAAAATTTCAGAATCAAATTACCGTAAAAAGTAAAGAGACTTAGGGTGTCAGTACTTATTACCGTGAATTCCTTTTTTAACTGTGTTTTATGGCAAAAAAATCTGATATACCATAATTTTTACATTAATAGTTACTGCGAAATCACTGTTATCTCTGTGATTAAATAAGAATTACTCTAAAATAAAGGTTAAAAAAATTATGGTAAAAATGGATGCATTTAAGTGTAATTTGATCAGGAATAATGTAATAATGTACAATTTACTTGATAGAATGGTTCAGCGGAACAATTTACTATGACTGCAAATAATTCATAAAGTTTCAAAAGTCAAAGTTTACTAAAAATGTTTAACTATGAAGTTGAATAATATGTAGTGATTTTTAAAACCAATTGATTAATTAATGATGTTTAGCAGCTTTAAAAACTCTTCTAAGACGTGATATCTCAATTCGTTCCTCAAATCAAGTCATACAAGTTATTACTTTTCTGTAGAAAAGTACTTTTTTATTACGGAAATCAATTAAAACTATTCTTACCCTTGTCCAGAAAAGATCTTGATGTAGTTTTGTTCGTTTGACCTTGGAACGAATCGGACGCAAGTGTTTCTGTGGTAATCATTAAAGCCTTGGTTGATGACATTCTGTGCATTGCCTTTAGAAGTGAAAAAATAAAATAAAAACTATGAAAAATCCGTTTTTTAATGTTTTTTTTAAAGTGTTAAAGAGAAAAAGTTACAAGACGGAGCAGTAAAGAAGAGTAAAGATTCTAAACTATCCAAATACTATTTATTTTTACTAAAAATTTGTATTACTACTCGCTTTTGAAATTAAGATCTACAATTCTATGATAATTCTACTCTTAGAAGGAATCATACGCAATATCTGAAGCTCTAACAAGGCACGCAGGAATGCTACACTTCGAAAGAAATTTCCATTGCATAAATACGGGGTGAGATCTTGAAATAAAAATATATAATGTTATTTAATTACTTTAGTTATTTTTAAAAAAGTTACAAAAGAGTTATAAATCGTAAAGAGTTAAAAAATATTGTTATTAAAACAGAATATTTTTAAACAGAAAAATATTCCAATTCGAAATAGAGCTAATTTTAAGACAACACATTTTACGAGATAGGACAAAGAGTTGTAGTTGATGGGACAAAGATCTGATAAAGTTAAAATATTATAATTCTAAATCTGATTCTCGAACTAATTTTCTCTTATTCTTAGAGACAATTATATTTCTAGAACTAACTTTAGGACAGCACATTTATAGAGGCAGGACAAAGAGTTGTCAAGATTGACAAAGTTGAAAAATCGTATTCTTCTTTCATTAAAAACAACACTATGATTTGAGTATAAATCAGTGGAATATCCTACAAAATATTACGATTTGTGCAGCAAAGTTTTCTTCTTTTTGGAAAAACTTACTAACAGCAGCTTCATCAAACTTGATATTACTAAGCAGTTTTTATATATCATATGATAATCTGCATTTGTTTAACACTTCTAAAATGAAAGAGTTTATGATTATTATTATTTCTTTTTTGCTGAAAATATTTTAATCTATGGTGTACAGAGTTTTCATAAGTATATTTTAAGGGTACTCTTTTTTTCTTATATTTTGATATTATATTATACATAAAGATATTCAGAGATGTTTTGGGGACAATTAGAGTACATATTTTGGATATGATTACTTTTAATCATCTCAATAAGTTTTATTAATAAATTCATTATACACATAAATGTATTAATTTTACGAAGTTTTAAAAATTTTCTAATAAAGAATCTTCGACTCTGTTTAATCTCTACAATATTTTGTGTTATACAAATGCCATGCTCTTCATAATTTATAACTAATTCTCGTAAAAAACTTTGCTACTAAAATATAAAAATAGGAAAAATTCAGTTACAATGTCAACTAGTTAAATTCAATTAAAACACTATCCTCAGTTAAAAATTGTATTCTTACTCAAAGAAGAGTCAATGACGTAGGGTACACGTGCATTTGGCCACCTGTAGTGATTTCCAACAATTGCATTACGTTCAGCATCCTAGAAAAAAATAATTTTGGCGATAAACATAAACTAATTTAAAATGAGCTAGTATTGCTTATTTTCTGCAGATAACAAGGCTTATTTTACGTATTTCGTGCAGCGAATTTGTTGTAAATTAGATATAAATTTTGTTTTTGAAATTTTCTTATTTTAGTAATCATTTTCAAATTCATGGGCTATGCATATTATGACAATAAAGGAAATTGAAGAACAAATTTTAACTTTATTTTTAAAATCTCAAAATGTAATAATAATTCTAAATATTTTACTCTCAAGTATGGTTATACTTTAAATATTTCTTACTGCAATATTATATTATCTCTAAATGTAGTATAGCTAATGATAAAAACTATTTTTACAGTTGTCATAAGACCATGCAATTTTCAGAATTTACCTATAGTGAACGTGGCATTTAACTATATAACGTTTCATATCAATTTTTAAAAATACGTATATATTATTTTTTAATAAACATTATAGACTATTGTTTTTGAATTCGAATTCGTAAAACCATCAAATTGTCGTTGCAAATAAAAGAGAAGATTTTAACCATATATAAATCTAACCCTCCATGGTTAACTGAACATGAATCAATAATTATTCAGTATTACGAATACTTATTTATCTAGATTATTTATTTGAAATAATACAGTAAGTTATATATTTGACATTAAAGAGGTTTTTAGCTAAAACGAAATATTGTGTATGGGTGATCAAATTTTTTATTATTTTTATTTATGGGTTTCAATGATCTCTTTTTCATTTCAAAAATGATAAGTTCACCAAGCAATGTACTTTGTTCAAATTCTACAAGCGTCAAGATCTTGAGCAAAATTGTAATTTGGTGGGGGTTTAAATAGTTTTATATACACTAGATATAATTTTTAAGTAACTTTTTTTTTACTTTTTCTCAGTATTTTTTTCTTTCGTTTTTTTGATACATCGAAACGTAAGACAGATGTAAAAAATAGTTTTGTACAAATAGCAAACTCATCACTATAATTTTTAGTTATTTTTAAAACATAACTATGATATCATTAATATAATTATAAAACAGTGATAATTTAGGGAAACTTGTGCTTTGCACAAAAAAAATATATACTTACAAAAGGTCCGTCAATACCAGCCATGTCTCCATCGTACAAGTCAGGGTTTTGCATAGCCAATCTAGCCTCTAAAAGAAAAAATTAAAAATTTTAGTCACTAGATATTTAAAGTAAGCAAGTTTCGTTACATGTAAGCTAGTTAAGTTACTGTAAGCAAGTTTCTTTATCTGCTTTCACTATGCATTTTTTGTACATTAAACCATTTTACGTAAATTTCCCTCGATACATTACAATAGTTAAAAAGAATATTTTTTTAAGAATCAATTTATTGTATTTTTATCCCTTTATCATAGTATTTAATCAAATTTCAGTTTTATCCCAATAAGCTCGCAATTGTAGTCATTCGCCAAACTCAGCAATTTTAGTCAAATTTTTAACCTATCGTTCTGAAAAAAGCAATTAATCAAGCATGCATAGCTCCCAAACATTTGGCTCAATTTCCTTGGACAATTTCAAAATATCTTCAAAATTCTTTTTGTACCTAAAATGGAATTGCAGCAATTGTGTAAAAAAATATTAAAATCGTTGAGTGCAAAATACATTTTGGAAAACGCACTAAAGAGTTATTTTTTATTATGAATTCATTTTATGGTGAATTATTAATTATTCGAAATTTCGGACAATATAATTAACTTGGCTATTACTTTTTTTCAGTTCAAAAACTAATAGTTAAAAAGTATTAAGCCTCTGTTAATTTAATACAATTTAAGCCCGATAACAAGATAAAAGTGTTAAACTTCTCTGTAGAGAAAATTTATAATACTTCCCTTATTATTAACTTTTAGTTTTACCAAAAATTTTTTCAACAATGAAGCAATTAATAATTTTTTACGTATTTCAAATCCTATAAAATTTTTGTGATTAACCAATACGCTTTTAAAAAAATATAATTAATCAATTTGTATCTTTTATGAATAATAATTATTAATATGTTAGAGATTTCTTTGTTCATATAAAAGTAAGGCACTTTTAAATCCATTATTGTTAAATATGTTTAAAAAATTTATTTACTAATATTATTTATCTACACAAAGAAATATGATGCAAACCATGATAAACATGGTTGGAGTAAATGATGATCGTACTACAAGATTACGATGATTTCAATCTAGAATATGGGTCTGGCTAGATTATTTTTCCACCAGTACAAGCCAATAAATCAATTGAGGATATTTAAAAACAGAAGTAAAAAATATTATTATTAGTTAAGAACTTAAAAGAAGTTAAAATTATAAATTTCAATTAGCTGAAATTCAAATCATTGTTAGTGTTCAAAATTTTTAAAAAACTGTTGCTTCCTTTTGATAAAAATTTTTTTTTCAATTTATTTAAATTTATTTTTACAAAAGTCCTGTTTCCCCTTGAAGTCATTTAGATTTGTGTCAAATAGTTTTGCTTTAAAATTAAAAAAACAATCTTCATACTTTAGATAAACTATGATTTGAAATGAATTTCTATACAAAATCTGCGCTAAAATTAAAATTCTAACAATGTTCCTTAGAATCTAATAGTACTAAATACGGTACAGGCTCAGTGGTTAAGGTACTAAAAGTAATAGTTCAGTGGTTAAAGCACTAAACTGTCGTTGTGAAGAACTGGAGTTCGATCCTCAGTGGCGGCTCAAAGCTCACCCAGCTACAGATGTATGGGTACCAGCTTGTCAATGAAGTAAAGACTGCCTGTATGTAATACTGACCACATTGCCACAATCATTTTGTTGGTCACAAAATCGTAAAGCCTTAACTTCCATGACCCCCTCACCCCGAACGGGCTGTTGCATGAATGCTTTACTTTTTTACAGTGTTACCCTTAATAACGTAATAGTGTTCTTTGAAAAAAGTTTCAATGCATTTTTATATGAAGTTTTAAAGTTATGATGCAGTCCAAATAATGTTCATATTGTTTTTATTGGCAGAAGATAGAAAACAAAATCAATTTTTATGCATATCCGAAGAAAAGATTTTTTTTTATACTTATTATTGTAATATCACGCAAATTTAAAAATTTTTTATTTAGAATAACAGCTTGTAGGGTAAATGTTTCTTTATTTTTTTTAATAACAACATTTTAAAAAAGGGCAAAACTCTGTGTTTTAGCGATCATAAGGAAATAGATTTTAGAAATCGTTTTACGATATTTTTGAAATGCAGAATGATTTAGGTTTGGAACAACAAACTGTTTTACAGCAATTGTTTTTTGATTTAATCTTAAACTTAATTTTAAGTTGTTTTTTTAAAGAAAAGAAAACGCCTATACAAATTTTTTCCATACTTTAAGAGGAACTCATTGTTGCTCTATGTATTTTACATAAGGAAAAGAACTTTGTAAAGTTATAAAGAAAAACAAATATAAAGTTAATATTAAAGAAAGAAATTACCTTCTTGTTGCTGAGGACTTAGCTGAATTACTTCAGCCAAAGCAACAGCCAACAAACCAGCAAGAAACAGACCAGTCTTCATGGTTATAGTTTGAAGAAGTGGGAATGAAACGATAAGCTTGCAAGATTTTGTAAGCTGCTTTTAAATGCCTCCTTATCAAAATTAATATTAAATGTCATGTGAAATACCTGCTGCTGAAGATTAAAGAACTGCGCGATCAAAGATCTTTGTTTATCAAATTGAGAACAGGATATGCAAATAAACCTTTTAAATTTTGAATGAAATGAAATAGACTGTGTAACATTTTATTATTTTTGCATATTTGAAATACTCAGATAATAATTTTATTAATGATTGCTATATGATGTTCCGATGTTCCGATTTGTATGAGATAAAAATGAGGTTCAAAATAAGGTTCAAAATAAGTTTTTAAAAAACCGTGATTCTTACCGTAATGTTCTAACTTAAAAAATATCCGATTCCCGTGAAAGGTACTTAAATTATTCCTGATAAAAATGTTTCTGATTTAAATATTTCTTAAATATCACGCAAGATTTGTTTTTAAGAAACGTTTATTTTTAAAGCAGCGTCAAACGTATTTCAATGTAAAGCAAATTGAAGACTTTAGAAGTTTTCGTTACAGAAATAATTTTGAAATTTTACATTTTTTTTAAAGATTTGTGCTAAATAGGAAAACTATTTTACCTATTATTGAAAACTTATGAATTTAAGAGCATACTTTACTCACAAATGGCTTCAATTTTGCATTACTTATTATTTATTTTGCAGTAAATTACTTTTTTCACATAGTAAGTTGAATCTGTTACAAAGATTGCAGAACTTTTTAAATTAAATAAAAAAAAAGGTTGACTAAAAACGTATAGTATCAAATGTTCCATAAAAAAGAATGAAAATTCCATCATTCAAACGAAAAAAGAAACCATAAAAAAAAGTAAAGATTACGGTTCATACTTTTCGACAAAAATTGTCGGTTTTTTTATTAGTCTTTAATTTATTAAAAACAGCGTAATTTATACTAATTTATCATTATCATCATATCTGGCTAGACAGCCCAGGGTGGGCCAGTGCCTTCCTTTGAATTCGAATCCTCTTCTCTCTACTTTTGACACTTGTTCGCCAGTTTTTCTCCTTTAGAGTAAGGAAATCAGTCTCAACTAAATCCAGCCATCTCAGCCTGGGTCTACCTCTTTTCCTGTTCGTTAGGGGTTTGTGAAATAGGATTTTCTTTAAATTTGAGTTATCATTCCTTCTGAAAATGTGAACTGCCCAGTTCATTCGATTTATTTTAATGAATATCACAATATCTGGCTCTCTGTAGATTTTATACAGTTCAGTATTATATCGTCTTCTCCAGGAATTATTTATTTTTATCCTACCAAAGATGGCCCTCAAAACTTTTCTCTCAAAAATGGCAATTTTATTTTCACCAGCTTGAGTTAGGTTCCAGGTCTTAGAGCCATAGTTAAGTATTGGCCTAACTAATGTTTTATAGAGTAAAAGTTTTGTATTTTTTGATAAAAGAGAGGATTTGAAAAAGCGTTTTAAACCATAAAAAGCTTTATTTGAACAAATTAGACGACTCCGAATCTCATTGCCTATGTTATTGTCGGCAGTAACTATTGAACCAAGGTAAGTAAAGTTCTGAACAGTCTGAAACCTGTGGGAACCAATCTCCAGATAGGATTCACTAGAATTTAATTTAGCAAGTACAGGCATGTATTTGGTCTTATCGGTATTGATGATTAGTCCCATATCCCTAGCAGCAAGCTCCAAAGAAAGGAAAGCTTCTTTTAATGCAGGAACAGTTATTTATACATTACTAATTTATACATTACTAAAAAAATGAAAATCTAATTTAGATTTAACGAAATTTATTTAAATATTTGATATATTCAAAAACAATTGTGAAGAGAGAATCCAATACTCTCAGAGACTTTCGAAACTATGAATTCGGAGAAAAAATACTGGGTATAATGAATAAAAAAGATTTGTACTTTCTAAAAAACACACGATGTGAAATTGGGTGCTTGAATTAAACTGTTATAAGTAGTATATTGGGTAATATATAATTGATATACATATGGTATATAGATAAAACTATTTTGAAGTTGATGTATATGTCTTGTAACTTAAATCATACATAAAGTCTTACTTTCTAGTGTGTATTAAGGCTCCTACTGGGTAACTGAGTAAGAAATATGAGATTCTCAACTTTCAGAAACTTATTCATTGAGGACTTCAAGCTTGTCTCTTCCTTAAAGAAAAAGGCGAGTGTTTTATGATTCATTCTAAAAAAATATTAATATTAGTTAGCAGCTCTCAAAGTAGAAAAAACTCAGTTAATAATACTAATTTCATAACTTAGAGTAAGACATTTTTTTGAAAGTTTTTCAGAACAATACATTTTGCATCATTTTGCAAAAACAAGGAAATTTAACACTAGCAAAAACACATTGATGTAAAACTGAATATTTGAAAAAAGTCATAAAATTATAAAGTAATGAAATTTGCATAGTTTTAATCAAAAAATGATCTTAGGCATTACATCACCAGAAGTTCTTAAGCAAAATATTTTAAGCAATAAATTTTGGATCAAATCATCATATTCACTGTAAAATAAATAGATTGAGATAGAATATAATTTTAATTACAATATTTTATATTACTGTACAAATCTTCGTCACTGGGTGAATCTGCTTATGTAACATAATCGTACTCGTTGCACACAACTTTTTTACCAATTTCAGTTAATTATATTTATTGAGTTAATTTTATCACTCTTATTCAAAATCCACTGACTTTTATCTCTTGTTTTCAAAAATTTTACGGATACTGGGAAATGAAACTACGGCTACTAGGCTACTGATTTGATGTTGAAAAAGGAGGGACATCTTTGAGCATTTTAAATTTTATAATTGGAAATAAAAATATTGCTAAGATATAGGTATCAGCAGATAATTGTGCATATAACCCCAAAACCAAGTAAATTTGAGCTTTTTTTCAATGTTGCAGTCTGGCATTGCTGTAAACAAGTGCATTTAAAATAATGAAAAGGAAGTTTCGAGCATACCTCTAAAATTAATTACAATTTTTAATCGTTTCCATTCTAAGATGAATATTTGGCTGAAAGTTGGAGCTTTTCGTTTTTATAATAATTTTCCTTAAAATAGTTACCCTATTGGGGATACAATCTAGAGCTTCCCCCAACTGGAGTATCCCGGAAACTTTTTGACTGCGAAATGTCTATACTTCTGATATATTCTTCTAATAAGGCGTGATTATCTGGGCGAAGTTCGTGAGTTTGATCCCCACGTAACCGAAGAATCCCCGAGTGCAAATTGATGACTAGTTCATGCCAAGCCTTTCTGCGTCACAAGCTCCTTCAAGTTCTCAAGAACTCTGGGGGTACTGGATCGGAAATTGATCGTACTCTGGTTCAGGTCAAAATTACGATCTGCGGATGGATAAGTGAGTGTATGAATTTATCCTTCTTGTATAACGGGATGTTACGTATGTACTTTGTCTCCGGATCATCCTCTTGCATGTTTCGCAGACTGTCGCCAGTAGCCCATTGTGCAGCTCCAGTTCGATGTCAATAAAAGTGAAGTACTGAAAAGTACCATTAACAGAGCGAGCATCTTCATCGAATTTGTTTTTTCTCTCACTCTGTGATTTAAGACAACTTATGAACAGAACCCATATTCTTCGCTGTAGGGCACTTCATGACTGCGACTTCGAAATCATCTGATATTGGAGAGCCTTTGACAGTTTTTCCAGTCCCTCTTATTTGATTGTTATCATAAACCCTTGATTAGGATATTGTTGTAGAAACTTAAAAACGAATTAATAAAATAAGAAATGGAAATTTTTAAAAAAAGGTTTACCATAAATCATAAATACACTCTATAACAAAAAAATCGAAGCACCAAGAAGGAGTTGTCCGATTGAAACGAAAATTGGTGGATCGGAAGGCAATGTACAGAATAGTAAATTATTAAAATTTCAGAACAATTGAATAATTTATTGCAGAGTTACAGTAACAAGTTCAATAAGGTGCTGTCCCGCCTCTAGCCTAGATACAAGCTGCCACACGGCGTGGCATAGACCGGTAAAGCTCCCGGATGGTCTCCTGCGGTATTTCCTGCCAAATTCTATCCAATTGTCGAGCGAGGTCATCAACATTCCGTGCCAGATGCAATCGCCTTCCCATCATATCCCAGACATGCTCGATGGGAGAGAGATCTGGTGATCTGGCAGGCGAGGGAAGAGTTTGACAAGCTTGCAGACAGTTCATAGCAACACGTGCCGTATGTGGTCTGGCATTTTCCTACTGAAAAACCAGCCCAGGGTGCTGCAAAAGGAACGGTAGCAAAACAGGTTTCAGGATGTCGTCGACGTACCGCTGTGCAGTAAGTTTACCTCTAATGACGACCAAAGAGGTCCGGCTGTCAAAGGAAATGGCACCCCAGACCATAATGCCTTGTTGAGGGTCGGTGTTTCATGCAATAGTGAAGGCAGGATCCCCCTCTGCCCTGTGCTTCTCCAAACACGTCTTCGATGATCGCCAGGACACAGTTGGAAGCGGGATTCGTCGCTGAAGACTATACGTCCCCAGTCGGCATCATTCCTGCCATATCTGTTCAAAATATTCATGCATTCGAAATTTCAAAGCAATCGGATGATTTCTTCTTGGTGTGTCGATTTTTTTGTCATAGAGTGTAGTTGTACTTAAAATGATGTAAACTGTTTGTATTGTGAAGAATTCCGGATCTAATTACCGTAAAAAATACCAACACTGATGTTGCCAGTACATTTTGCCGTAAAATCTATCTTTACCGTAAAATTTTATGAGTTTGTATCGAAAATATGGCATATTAAAATTTGTGCAGTAATATTTCGTGTAAAATTAGCTTGATTAAAATATTAATAAAATGCATAGAGGTATTGATTCCTTATAAAATATTTTTTTATACTTTATTATCTGTAAAATTTATTTTTCTTGTTCTACTCATCTATTATTACGTTTTTTGTTTTGTTCATTTTCTAAAGTAATAGTTTAAAAAAATTTTTCTCCATTATAACGATAAATTTGAAAATAAACTTTTTATCCGGTGTCTTATTAACAGCTTACTTAAATTATCAATCGTTCTACAATTGTAATTTTGTGGCATCAATTACAATACAAATTGGAGATAAAGAGATTCGTTATGCCATTAAAAACAAAACGATCAACTTTATGCGCAATGTGTTGCTTGCACAAATTATATTTAATATATCAATATGATTGGTAAGCTAAGTTAAAAGTTGTTATAGCAATTATTAAATTCTAGCAACTACTGACTGATATTAAATGTTAATACGGCTGATAATAAATGTTATTTCAAAGAATGATTTTAAAGCAGAACTTTTTATATTTATCATTCAATCTTAATAGAATCATAGGAAAATGTTTCCATGCTCTATTTTGAATTTATTTTCATAATGGCTTTCATCGCATAAGCAAAATGCATAGAACTATTTTAAAAAAGAGACTCAAACAGAAACATGTTATCAAATAAAACTGGAAGTTCCAAGTAGCGAATGTTTTTAATAGGCATTTTAAGTGTTCTGTTTTGCGCTGCATATTAGGTTGTTGTTTCACAAGTTTTCAAATGCTTACTAAGGAATCTAGTTAGGAAAAGATTAATCATAGGCAGGTAGGATTATGCCTGCTGCCCTCAATCGGGCAATATCTCCTCAGTTACTTAAATTATTGAGAATGTCTATTGTTTCACTTTATATTAGGACTAAGAACATAAGGTATGCAAATATTTACATCATTTTAAAATATGCAATTTTCATAGAAAATACAAAATTTTAGAGAATTTGCTTGAATATTTCAAAAAATCTAATATTCAAAAAATTCTTATCATTCAAAAACTTTTCGACTATTATTAAATAAAATAATAAAGAATAATAAATATTAACTGAAAAAATTTTTTCGCAGAATAATCTTTGGATAAACGAATTTTATAAGTGCATGCAGAAAATTTTCAATTCTCTGAGAAAGTTCTCGAGGTAAGGTGAAATACGCAGAAAATAAAATTACCATTATGAAGTGCAAATGTTTGATCCCTCTATCGCTAAACTATGGGGACCATATTTCCCGAATTGTTATTTTTCTCTATATTTTCGGGGTTAAAAATCCAAATCCGTCGAAAAAAGGTACGTTCAGTTACCGAAAGTACGTTTTTGTGTCTGATTTTGTAACTTGAAATATCGTCTTCTCCAATTAATTTAAATAATATAATATATAATATAAATTCTGGAGAGAAAAGAGTTACACTAATGAACAAATTATTTCTACATAAATTCGTGTTAGAAAAGAGTTTTGTGTTAAAATTATTCTTAATGAATATATTAAATATACATAATGTTACCATATATTAGGAAACTTTTGACTTAATTTTCATTAAAACTTACATCTCATAAGCAAAAAGTACAGTATGTGTTTAGAGCGACACAAATGGAAACTATCAAATAAAGTTGTATAATGTTTAAAAAAAAAGGTAATAAAATTGAAAAGAGCAATAATAAATGTTTTATGAGTGTCAATTAAATCGCTATAAATCGCTTTTTCACAAAAATGTTTTAGACTTGACTTTCACTTTTATGATAATAGAAATCTTAGAAGCAAATTTTTCGATAAAATTTCAGAGTGACGTTAATAAAAAATATTTAGCTCAAAAAATTATAATTTCTTACTTATTTAGTGTTCGTAAAATTTCTTAATTTTACCTTGTATTATTACTTTTTAGAACAATTTTATTTCAGAGTAATATTGCTTATTTTTGCTGATACTTTCAAAACATTTAATACTTCGGAAATAACTGTGCCAGCAATTATATAAATCACTACATGTCATTACCTATTTGGACAGTTATTTTGCGGAAATTTGTTTTTATTTCATTCATATGGTAATTATTTACCGGAAAATCTGGTTTTCAAAATTATAGCTATTATTATCACACACTTAGTAAAAAATACAAAACTTGAAAGTAAATTTAACCAAAAAAATGATTTTTATACTACATTTTATCGCAAATTATGAAGCTATATTTTATCTCAATTTGTACCAAAGTACTTTGGTAAAAATTAATTAGCTTTCTGGCGTTCCCATAAATACGATAAATTTTACCACATTCTGTTAGTTTTGATTATGAATTTTTTTCTTAGTTAACCAATGAAGTACGTACAAAAGCATTTTTGAAAATCTCGTAACATTTTATTTTTTATTCTGAAACAATTTTTATTTTATGAAGTGAAGAATTGTATGAGTATTTTTATTGTACTCTTCAATTTGTATTGCTAACTTTTAAGTAGCAAAATATAGATTTAAAAAAAAAGTTCAAAGGTAATAGTTATTGTTGAAAATTGCCCTTTAAACATATTTTGTCTTGAATTTTAGCTAATATCCCAAAGTAGTAATCGAAAAAGTCGTATAATCTAGTCATAATAGATAGTCCTACACAGATGGAGAAACCTTATATTGTATTATTTCTTGCGAATGAATGTTATCACTTTATTTTGCAAATCATTGTTTTAACTGTGAAAATATTTAGTTTTATGAAACATGTTTTTGTTTTGAAGACATTTTATGTGTTTAACTGGAAATCATTCATGATATTTTAGTCTTAAATTGTAATATGCGTATTTTAATGAATTCATTTTTGCATTATAATTGCAGTATGGAAAATTACATTAAGAAATG
Source organism: Parasteatoda tepidariorum (assembly GCF_982258835.1). Classification (NCBI taxonomy): domain Eukaryota; kingdom Metazoa; phylum Arthropoda; class Arachnida; order Araneae; family Theridiidae; genus Parasteatoda; species Parasteatoda tepidariorum. The sequence goes on from NC_141761.1 coordinate 54,492,297, forward strand.
CGCAGTTTAAAAAAAAGTAAAATCACTTATTTTTCCCGATTTAAAAAAAAAATTTACAATGCACCTTTTTAATTCCCTTAATTCAAAATAGTAGTGCACTGTAAAAAAATATCATAAGCTAATTTTGCCTCCACAAAAATGTTTCCGAAAATCTCAGAGAATTTCATTTAATATTATGCCTCCGATCAATTGAGAAGCATTTCCTTTATTTTCAATAGTAGGAAACTGAATCAAATTCAGTTTCAAAGTGTAGCGTAGCTACCGCTGCAACCATTAAATTCCAATTCACTATTTTATAAGACATGTTAACTCGATTCTACCTTGAAGTATCTTTTGATAGATGACATTTGTCATTCTCTGTAAGTTCCCCACGAGAGGATTCCAAAAGAGTATGAAAGGCTTCAAAATATTAAAAGGAAATTTCCTCAACTGCAAGAAATGATTCAAAATATTTCTGAAGTATTACAAAATGCTTGTGATTAGTACAGAAAGAGATTTCCGAAATATTTAGAAGCGTTTTTGAAAACTACGTGCATCGTAGCTGCATTATACAGGGTTATTCATAATTCCCTCCGGGGTTTCGAAGCGTTATAGTAAAAAAACAAAGACGAATATGGCAAAAAAGAACATAAGAAATTATTCCGAAAGTATTCAAGTTTTAATTTAAGCTGTTGCCGATAGATGACAGTAACATGTACCACTGAACCCAGTTGTAGTAAAGAAAAATGGCGTTTACAGGTGGAGGGAATTATGAATAACCCTGTATACTCTGTAACGTTTCGGTATTTTTTTTCTACGATGTAGTAGCATTTTATTTTCATCTCATTTGAGTTACAGATAACAATTTTGGTGTTCTGCAAAAAAATGGCCTTTTGTTTTGGTAGCCCGATGACTTTCGAGATGGACCGAGCTCTTTACGGTAGATCAGTTTAAAGAGGATTGATACCGCTCAACATCGTTCCGTTCGCAGTTTAATCAAAGTGGTAAACAAAAGATTCTCACTAACCACACACGGCAGCCACTGATGCTTGACTTCAGTGTTCTACTGGGAAATAAAATAGAGCCACGATTATTTGCAACTGGGTTATTCTCGTTGCGGAATATTGGCGAAAAATAGAAAACTATATTGCATGTGAGCGATTGCTGATTTTTTTTAATGTCACTGAATAATTTCATGTATGCACTTTTGTGTTTGTCCACTTCTATTAAGTATGTTTGTATTAAATTTGATTTTTCGCTTTACCATTCGTTTTTTTTAGTAAGTTAGAAGTCAAACAATGCACTTTTGTGTTTGACCACTTCTATTAAATATGTTTGTATTAAATTTGATTTTTCACTTTACCATTCGTTTTTTTAGTAAGTTAGAAGTCGAACAATGCACTTTTGTGTTTGATCACTTCCATTAAGTATGTTTGTATTAATTTTAATTTTTTACTTTACCATTCGTGTTTTTAGTAAGTTAGAAGTCGAGCAATGCACTTTTGTGTTTGACTACGCCTATTAAGTTTGTTTGTATTAATTTTAATTTTTTTACTTTACCATTCGTTTTTTTATGAATTAAAAAGTCGAACAATGATTTCTGTAGCATGTTTAGAATATATGCACATGTTTAGATACAATTTTTAAAAACATTTCCATGTTTCCACCTTATTTTTTGAGTTGTTTTTCTTCTTTCAAATTAATCGCGATTTGTGTTCCCCGCGGAGCCGCATTACCCAATTCCGAGGAAGATCGGGGCTCTACTTTATTCGAACTAGAAAGATAAACTATGTGTGTTAATAATGTGGTATATAAAGATAAACTATACAGCAAAATCACCATTATCTCAAAAATATATTTCTTATTATTTTTTTATTATTAGCAAAATATTTAGACTCTGTAATGATGCTTAACAATTGTACATTTTGTTGACTCTTTCGATATCACTCTGGGCCAATCCTGGCTTATTAAACGGGTCAGTCAATGTCTGTCCATTTTTGGCCACTATGGTGTCCTCTCCATTCTTGGAGAAAGATTTGTTTCCGTATATCATAACGGAATTGTGGTCGAAGTCATTATATAAGATGTTTTGATTCGAAGGAAGCTTCATGAAGTTGAATTCCTGGCCTGCGTAACAAGGTACAGATTAAATATTTCAGATTTACAAATTATGTTTCTTTTATGGATTACACAACTATTTTTAACATCAATAGGCAAATTTAAGCACAAAATGTTAATAAAATGTATTTTGAAAAAAGAAAATAATATTTGAAAATAATTTATCGCACATTTCATTTTCATTTCACCCTTACGCAAACTAAATTTTCTCAACTTAGAACTTTTGTTATAAAAAGCCGACACCCAGTGGCTGAGTGCCAAAGGTCCTGGGTTCGATCCTCGGGCCGGGTAAGGTTGACATAGCTTTTCATCCCTTTGGTGGATCGATAAATGAGTACCAAGCATACCGGAACTTCTTCTCCTGCAACCCAGAGCCCAAGTTCAAGAAAACTGAGATGGGCACAATAAGCCTTGGCCCTCTATGGGCTGTCACGCCACTGAGTCTTAATATTAGTTTTATTAAAAATACCTGTCTTTTAATAATAACAAAAATTTTAACATTATTTAGCTTAAAAACATGCATGTGTGCGAACGTTTATTTCATAAGAATTTAACTTCTATTTTATCAATGGAATTCAATCAAATATATATATATATATTAATTTCTATTGGAGCAGTACATTTAAAATTAAATATTTAAAATTAATTACTTAAAACTAAAACATTATTTCTCATTCAATCATTAGAGTGTATATTTAGCAAAAAATTAAATGAGATAAATTTGTTTCTTCTTAAAAAATATACTTTCACGTTTTTATTTTTATGTTTAATGCTTTATTTTTGACCAATTGACCAACTGTCTGAAGATAGACCAGTAGGAGAAAGAAATGTATAGTTCGCTGCTTTCTGCTTAGGAAACGAAAGGAAATTCTTTCCAGAAAATTTCAATCATAGTTACTAAGTTATTCTGAAATGATGCTACAAATTTAAACAATTGTACTTGGAACTGGATGGCTTAATAATGAGGTGCAGACGAATTTAAAAAAATATGATAATGAATAATTCTCTTACGATGGCCTGATAAGCACCAGAAAAATAAAATTATACTTTAAGTCAGCAGCTCACTTCGTTAACGAATTTGTGGATAATATTAAAATCTAATGACAGAAAAAGGCAGTTTCCTAAACTCAGGATAGTTCAAATTCCTACTATTTTTATTCCATTGAATTTTTAGATCATTGCTCATTTTTGACATTCGATAATTGTTTATGGCAACAAATGTCATAAATAGAAACAAAAAGTTCAGTGAATTCTAGTTTTCAAAAAATAAGTTCTGGCAACATGTGGTGCCATTATATTTTTTTAAAAAAAAGTTATATTGAGTAAACTAATACTTACCCTGAGTAACGTTTTCAAGGTAGATGACCAAATAATCATCTCTGTCTGATCTGCTTTGCTCGTGGTAGAATCCAAGGGCGTGTCCCAGCTCGTGCACTACTGTTCCTGTATACCAACAACCTGCACCTAGGGATACTTCCTGCTCACCATTGATCTTTCCCACATTTGAATAGCACCTGTTTAGAGTTGAAAATAAGTTTATGTATATTTTAATCACCTCAGGAAAACGTGTAATAGTTTCAAATTAAAATATAAATCAGATTTTTCAAACAATTCTTTAAGCGATGCATTTTTAAGCATGAGTTATAATTAAATTTCTCTATAACAATCCGTAAATATTTTTTTTTCAAAATAAGTTTTCAAATAAAAACAGCGCAAAAAGCAATTAAAATTGTTACAACTTTCGAACAATACTGAATTTTGAAAAATAACTCGTCTTAAGTTCTTGAACAAAAATGATTTTTTAAACAAGTCAAAGTATAACTGTGTAGTTGCATTTCTGCAACCTGCAAAGATGTAGGCATGGTATTTTTTTACTATATAGGGTATTTATTTTTATGGTATTTTTTAATATAGCGGTTTTTTTTCAATACAAATTATGAAACTTCAAATTCAATAGCTATTTTAGGCATTAACTTATAAGTGTCCAAAGTTACATCTTGTTGAATTTTGAGAAAGTCATTTAAACTAAAAATTTTATTATGGAAACTTGCTGTTTTCAAACACAATGAAATTTTAGATCAAATTATGGTAAAGAAGTATTGGTCCTCTGGCTATCGGTACTTTTTACCGGAACATCTTATGAAACAAAAAATTTGATATGCCACAATTTTTACAAAAATAATTATCGTAAAATAACTAAATCACTCTATAAAAATAAATATTATGTTATAATATTTCACTGTAAAAATAGATTTTACGGTAAAACGGATTTCAAAGAAGATGCACCCAAAGTGCCAGTACTTTTTACCGTAGTTTGATACGGATTTTTTTGCAGTCTATTCCATGGTAAATATTTGAGACAAGAATAGTTTTTATTTTCTCGTACTTGTATCTTAAGACCAAATGAGTAGATAAAGATACGCTGGAGTGATATGTTGAAACAAATAATCGAAGAGCGACGTGTAAATCAATATGTCCTTTTTTTCGAGTAAACTGCCTAATGCAAGTATAAAGTCTGCACAGGCGTATACTTTCCTAAATATCAGTTTATGAATAAATGATATGAGTTAACATCTTGATCAATAATATGAAGTAAATTTACTGTCCCCCTAATGTTTTAATAAGTTAAATTATATATTTTTTAAATTTGAACCCCAAAATGTCTCGTTTTAAGAAAAAACCTATGGTGAATTATTGTGGATATATGCTTACTTTCCGATATGTATGAAGCATGTAGCTGAATAAACAATTGTATGAAGTGATATTTCAAAATTTCTCTTACCATGCTCAAGAAATTGATATGGGTGCGATTTTCATTCAAGTGAATACATATATACATTCCGATACATATGACATTTGTAGCTGTATAAACAATTGCATGAAGTGATATTTTAAGTTTTTTCTCATACTGTGTTCAAGATGTTGATATAGGTGCAATTTTCTGCTTCAATTTCTCTATAGATGATAAAATTAAAATTTTGGCCTTACTGGTTTGTGCATTTTATTGGACAACAGAATCACGTGGTATGATCATTAATAAACAATTTGAATGACGAGCATAAAATTCTGAAACCTATAATGGTCTTTACATACAAATTAATCAATTATCACTTATTCCATGCTATTTAACAACAATATTTATTCTCCCTCCCTTCTTTATAATATTTTCTGTTATTATTATTCTGATTGCGATTTCTCAGCATTAAATACTTAAAATTAAATTCTTCATTTATCAAAAAGTAATCGTAGAATATCAACATGCAATGTAACATTTTAGCAAAAATATTTAGCTATCGTTTTACGTTTATTTAATAGTTAGCAAGTCATATTTTCTTTTAAATTATTCTTTATACACCATTAAATTATTCTTTATACGCCATATTATTCTGCATCGCACCGATGCTAAATTGCCATAAACTATTAAACAAGTTTTTAGAATTATCAAAAATCACAATAGAGGTTATAAAACAGATTTGTTGAAAAACATTACATAAGTAGATGAGCAAAAAGCTAGGTCCACTTTTATCTGATTAAAAAAGGAAACTAAATCTGTAGCACCAAATCCTTGTAAATATTTGTAATCATAATTTGGACATCTTTTAATTGAATAATTTTTCCTTTTAATACACTCTCAGATATTAATCTATTATTTTTGACGATTTAGTAATTCTTGCGCTGTATTTCGTTAATTTTGAAAATAATTTTGACGCAAAATCACGTGATTTGTGACCCAACGTGAACTCCGATTAATAGCGAATCGCTTTTTTTAACTCGAAATCACATCGTTTGCATTGTAAGCGATAGTTACCTAGAATGACGAAACTAACTTAAAGATTAGAACGAAAGTAAAGTGATCGAAGGGAGCTGACCGGTTGAATGGGGGTGAAAGAGTTTAGTTCCCAGCAGAAAAATCCTGCGTTTGAATCCCATTTCGGACATAGGTGTAATTTTTGACTTTGTTCTGCCTGTCCTTCTTGTGTTGTTGGGGTAACATTACTCTACCTGAAAGGATGCCTACGTTAAAGTGATTATTCGAAATTTTAGATACATTACGAATTTTTTTTTTATGAAAATGAGAATGACAATTTTTTTTTTTTTAAATTTTGCTAAAATTTGATTCTTTGAAGAAGTGATCATAGTTATTTCGTCACTTTTGATGAAGTGTTTGCTTGGAGCCAAAGTTATGTAATATTTGGGTATCCATTTTTTACAGTGTTAAAAAATTAGGTCGAACATATGGTGATGTTTTTGAGAAAAATCATATTAGAGAATATAGTTTTACTTACCCTTTTCCATAAAAGAGTTTAATGTAATTATTTTCGTTTGTCCTTTTTACGAATCGGACACAGGTATTTGCGTGATAATCAGCAATGGCCTTGTTTATGGGTTCTTGAGCATCTATTTGACCTTCATATGAAAAAGAAAATTCTAAATAACTTTCTTTGAAAATTTTGCTTATATTTAAGAATAAACAAAAACTAAGGCATCCTACAATAGCGAATAAAAATTGTAAATTTATAAAAACTTTCAGAGGACCTTTGGTACCCGATCAAACTAAACTGTAAAATAGGTGGATACGGTGAGAAAAAGTTACAGTTTAATTTTAATCCTTCTCATTTAATTTTTACAAGTAAACAAATGATGAATATTTATTCTATTTGGTACTTTCTTTCGATACATAATATAAGGCCGTCACCCAATCAGAGCTTGAGACATAAAGCGAGGGATATTTTAGATTCTCTATTAATTTTTTCACTAAAAATTATGCCAATCAGCAAATTTTAAAAGATATTTAAATAGTTAACAGTCATTAGTTTTTAGATTTTTGATCAGTATCTTTATTTTTAAGTAACGTTAAAGAAAATTATTTTTAGTGTCATCTATTGTTGTAGTTGCTGTAGTTCATTTACGTCGCACTAGAGCTGCACAAAGGCTATTGGCGACGGTCTGGGAAACATTTGTGAGGATGATCCGAAGACAAGCCATCACAATTTTGATCCTCTGCAGAGAGAATGGCACTACCGCTTCGGTAGGCCAACGACCTGCATGCGAAGTCGGGCACTTTAGGGTAGAATAATTTAACGAGGACCATACCGCACATCCTTTAGTGTCATCTAAAACGTTTTTCATCCATTTATGCTGCAATGAGATTAGGAAATTAGAGTTTAAATGAGTTACTCAAAACCACAAATCGCATCATTTTATTACTTAAAGATTTGGGGAGAAAAATCTCTTCTAAAAATTATCATGCGTTATTTCTCCTAATCTAACAATGCGACCCCTTTATTTTCTACTTTATTAAAGGTACCGTGCTGTTTAATACTACTACATCATAAAAAATTCAATAAAAAAGTTCTATAAAATATCGAGAAAACACAAACTAAAAATTTAACCTAGAACCTAACCTTATTCTTTCTTTCCTTATAATAAAAAATAAAAACAAATTCTAGTAATAGAAAATTATAACAATTGTTTTAAGAACTGGTCTTAAATTAATCTTTTCGAAATAAAGCTTAACATAAATTGTAAATTTAAAATTTTTTTGTTTTGATTTAATCATAACTTAAATTTAACATTTTGCAATGCAGAAATAAAGCATATCAATTCATTTGCAAAAACAAGCTAACAAAATTAAGCTTCCTCTTTTAATAAATAAATTTTTTAAGATGCTGAAAATTAATTTAGGTTAAAACTATTATTTTAAATGCATGTATACAAACACTGCACAAAAATTTTTGACTTACGGGGCATGAAAAACTACTTGGTTAAAAAATTTATTAATTATAATTATAAAAAAATTGGATAATCTAGAGATAAACCATGCTTTTCAAAAAGAAATTTTTTAAATCAAACTCTCCCTTAATTTTGTTACCACATAGGTACTTTACAAGTTTCTGAATTTTCCCTCGAAGCAGCCCGGTGCTCAGAAATGTCTTATTGCTATATTTTATTTTTCACTAATAATCCCTTTAAAACATATTCCTCCTAGACAATCTCAAAATGTAGCTTATTTTGCTTCGAATTATTTTTTACGCAATAAAAAGTACAGGTCAACCCATAGGCAATTTTTTCTATGATTTATTATCATAGATTTTTTTCCATTAATAGCTATATATGAAACCTAAATAAATTTATTTCATTGAAAGTTTTAATGAATCCTTTAATTCTTAAATACTACTTTCGGCTAAATAATTTTTAATTTGTGAGTTCAGGAAACATGTTTTTTTCCGGCTCGCTTGTGGCATAAAAATATATCGTTTATCAAAATATTAGCAATTTCGTTCTAAAAATAAATATTTTATTTTTTGAAACATATTTAATTGGTGTTTGAAAAAAAAATCTAAGTAAAAAAATTATGTAAGCACATGACTGTATAATTTTTCTCTAAGTAAGTCATATTTGACACAACACCTTTGCTTAAGACGCAATATCAAATGATAATTAATCGGAAATTATTTAGGGCTAATATTTAGCATTCAAAATAATGGCGGTGATCAGAAAAACGTTTAAAAAAAACTGCCTTTTTTCTTTCTTTTTTGTAATGAAAAGGGGTTTGCCCTCATTTTGCAAAACAAATTATCTCCCTGTTATACTCAAAATTAATACTATCAAAATAGAAAAATAAATTATGTCTAATCGCTTATTAATGATAAATTTTTTTTGAAAAAAATCTTTAGCATTGCAATTTTCTTTCTCGTATTTCTTACTAGAGTATTTAATTCTAAATCTTTTTCGAAAGGACTAGTGTGTAATTTAACTTTGTTCCACATATTTTTGTATTTCATTTAAGTCAAAGATTAAAATGAAACAGCAATTAGAGTTAATGGGAACAGTGTATTGGGTCAACATAAGATTCGGTTTTGATATTTTTCTGTATTTTTATCCATTTACAATTTGAAAAAAATACAAATCAAGGATTACAATATTTTTATCTTCGTTTTGCCTTATATAGAACAAATAAATGATAAGAAAAATAAAAAATTGTATCTTTATTTCAAAATGCTTATTAATGCATCTGTTTCAAGCAGCATCATATTTGAATGGATGGAATTTTTTCAAAGCATTCCTACATGAAAGGGATAAAACATAAAGTGATATACACTCTGAACCAAATAAGACCAGTCTCAACACTATCTGATCAATAGTTTTGAATTTATGAATAGTTTTATTTTAAGAAAAGTACAATTTTGTCTTTAAATATTTGCATTGGTGACTTTCTTTTCCATTAATAGCTACATAACTAATAAACTAAATAAAAATTCGAATGAAACATATGAAATCTAGAAAAATAATATACAATTTTAAATTATTTCGTAGAAAGGGAATAAGATCCTTAAAATAAAAATTGCTTCAAGTAGATGGGTAAATAATTTTTGATTTGAGAGTTTAGTAAATATGCTTTTTTTTCCTTGTTCATTTTGATATAGAAGTTACACGGTATACAAAATCACATTAATTTTTTAACTAGATAGTTAAGTGTTTTTTTCATAGGCAGTATCTTAACTATTACTAGATAAACAAGCTTTCTTACTTAAAGAATCATCAACGACGTAAGGGACAACTGCATTTGGCCATCTGTATGCATCTCCAACAATAGCGTTTCGTTCAGCGTCCTATAAGAGAATAGTTTAACTTCAGCTTTAATATGAAACAGAAAAATGGAAATTTAAATTAGAAGCTTGAAAGTAAACACTATAACAGTAGAAAGGTGTTTGCTTAACACTGAACATTGTTATATACCTAAAAAGAATGAGGGGGGCAGTTTGGCTCTTTCTATACAGCTCGAGTTTAGATCCAGTGCACATCAAAAAATTAAAATAAAGACTCTATCATTGATATTCTAAGATGTTTTGTTCGATTTCGTAAATGAAAGTATTTAATTAAGCAGAACACTAGCTTTACAACTATTAATACTTTAATTTCTTAAATATTTGAGTTTTCTTTCTATATAATAATTATGGACGTGTTGAAATACTTTTTCGTTTTGGTTAAGTAAATTTTATATATTCCATAGGGCACTTTGTACCTAAAACATACTTGGGGTAATAGGATACCTAATAAAATAATAAAGGGAACATTCAGGCCTCTCACGTCATTCTAGTTTTAAGGTCCAACATATGCATTTCTATAAGGCTAAAATATAAATAATTAAATACTGATTTAAATTGAATCAAATTATGAAAACTCAATGTATTCCATATACACATCTCAGAAATACATAACACTTTCAGTAGGTTGTTTTTCTAATTACAGAGCAACAAAAAACGAGAAGTCCCCATGCGTCCTTTAAGCGGTAAATAAAACGTTCGAAATATAATTCGATTGCGAAAATTAATTTTTCATTGGTCATTTTTGGAAATGTAAAACAAAAGCATTGAAAGAAGAAGCATAAAAATAATTAGTATTAAGAGTATACAAGGCAAAATTCGGCTATGTCAATTAAAATTATAAACTTTTGTCTATGTCTAACAGGTTACATAACGAAATTCAAAAGATGTTCTGGTGTTATATGTATTTTAAAATTCGAATTAAAATACCACTAGGTATAATTTGAAGAAGTTAAAGTATAGTAATGAAATCTTTTCGGACTCAGAGTTACTCAGAGAGAAAAAATTGAAATGAAAGTGTTAAATGAGATTAAGTGTCTTAATATTACAGCTTAGCCACAAAATATATATATAATATTAACATGTGATAAAGCAGCTGTTGTGTTGGTAATAGTACCAAGGCAGAAATCTTCCCCAATCCTAAATTTTGTCTTCCATGTTATAACTTGCATGAACTTAGATACTCTAATTTATTTCAAAATTCATGTGGAATAAATTTGATTAACAAATCCATAAGTATTATGCAAATATATGTCTTCATGAGCTCAATTTAATTTTAAAAAAACGGCATTTTAAGAAGATTTTTTTTTGCTTCGCAATATTGAGCAGTTAGTTTAATGTCAGTCAGAAAAATAAATTTTAAAATTTCACTTATCTCTGAAATTTATTGCCCTATAGTTTATATAGAAAAATGGTGACATTTCATTGAATTCCGCTGCTAATAGCTGATATTTATTATAATTTCAGAAATCTTAAAAATCATACATACCAAAGGTCCATTGATACCAGCCATGTCACCATCGTACAAGTCAGGATTTCGCAGAGCCAATCGAGCCTCTAAAGCATAAAAGTCACGGTGTAAATGTTTTTGATGGTTAAATTTCTTTTTACTAGTCTAAAAACTGAGCATGGCTCACTACCTAGTTCATCAAAACATTTATTTTTTAATTCAATTCTTCTTATTTTGATAACCCAATGACATATGAGTCAAAAGTATTAAATCTTTCAAAGTATTTCTTTCTAAAAAAAATATTACGGATCAAATTACAGTACAAAGTACTGGCGCTTTGGGTGCATCATCAGCGAAATCCATTTTATCGTGAAATATATTTTCACTGTAAGATATAATACTGTATTTTTTACAATAATATTTATTTAATTAGAGTGATTCAGTAATTTTACGGTAATTAATATAGTAAACCTTTTGATTTATAATTTTTCTTGCTCCTTAACATGTTCCAAAAAATGGATTTTATGTTAAAAACTACAGGCATCTGTACTTTTATCCCAATTTTATCCAGAACTTTTTACAGTATATTGTGCAAAAGCCCTTAATATAAAGCAAACTACATAAATTATTTTGATGAAAAGAAACTTCTAGTTTCAAAATGAACAAATATCTTATATCTATTTTTTTAATATATTAAACTTTGAACTATATATCTTTTTGTGCAATAGTTAACTATATCAAACAAAAAATCATAAAACTCTAAACAAAAATCATAAAATTCTTTTACTGGCTTTTAATTTATACATATTTTTATAAGCTAAACCAGTAAAGTGTAAAAACTACTTTTCATACATTAAAAATATAAATCAAGAAAATATGGATAATGAATTAAAAATATAAAATATATTTGCGTAAATCTGTGGTCGTATTAACAATATGTGCCTCTTACATTATGAGTTAATTTTATAACTAGCTTAGAGGGTGCTGACTATAAATATAAATATAACTCAACAAGCATGAATAGCTGTTATAAACACCCAACAATTATAAAATTTGCATTATAAAATTGCACTGTTTGAAAATTCTCGGAAAAATGGTTAAATAAAAATTTATTTAATTGCTATTCTAACATATTCAAACAAAAGAGTTAATTAACCATAAATAAGATGGTATTCAAATTTTTAAATGTGGTAAATACAGTTTTTTTATCTGCTTTCCTCTTATACGATTAAACAACCAGAATTTAATTACACTTACAAAGCCTACCTAATGAAACCACTTAGTTCTTTGAAACTGCGTACAATATTATGCTTGTCAATATGCATATTATACTGCGTACATATTATACTAATCTGTAAGTCTCATTGATGACGGAAAGGGGTTCAAATCCCAGCGCTGGAACCGCAATATTCCCTTCAACAAATGAAGAAAATCCAATGGCATGCACAATGCGCATTACCTAACGAGAAATCTAGCTTCTATGATCAGTTAACTATTAGTGCACTTCTAACTGTTTTGAAACCATGCTAGTAAATAATTAAAAAAATCATGAAAGCAAGTAATGTTCTCTACCATAAATCGTGTAATTCTACGGGTAATCGAAAGGACAGACAGATTCCGATTTTTGACCCCCAAAATATAGAGGGTAGCAACAATCTGGAAAATAAGGTGCCCAATAGTTTGGTCAAAAGAGCTGTCCAAAGTTTAGACCCCTTATTGTTAATTTTACTTTTTGCGTGTTTCATCATATTTTTGGAAAACTTTTTAAGCGAACCGAAATTTCTTGAACACATTTATAAAATTCGTCTATCCAAAAGCAATTCCATACAAAATTTAACCTTTAATAAATATTTATTGCTTTTTATTATTTTATTTAATAATAAACGAAAAACTTTCGAATTTTGAAAGTTGCTTTTATTATTAAATAAAATAATAAAAAGAAATTATTAAAAGTTAAATTTTGCGTTCAATTATCTTTAGCTTTATTGATTTTGCAAGACTTTTTCTGTGCAAATTTTTTTTCAATTCGCTTAAAAAGTTTTCGAAATATGATGAAATATGAGAAAATTAACACTAAGAGGTCCAATATTTTGAGGTTCTAAAATCTGAATATTCTAAAAATGTATGTTTATTTTGAGAAAGTACATTTTTGTGACTGATTTCGTAAGTTAAAATATCATCTGCAATAATTAATTAGAACATTTGCGATCACCTCCTAGAACCATTAAGATTGGGTCCCAGAACGTGAATATCTGATCATTAGATCAAAAGTTATTCAGTATGAGACGGGATTCGAAAAAGCGAACTGTTTCTCGCAAAAATTGAAAATTAATTTTAAATTATTTTAGAAAATATTAATGCAGAGTAGACTTAGACAGCATAGCTTAATACATTTCTCTAGCATACAACTCAATAAAGTTAAAAAGTATATAAAAATGAATAGATTAATCATGAAGAACTTATTTACCTTCTTCTTGCTGAGGGCTTAGCTGAATTACTTCAGCCAAAGCAACAGCCAATAAGCCAACAAGAAATAGACCAGTCTTCATGGCTGTAAGTTGGAGTTGTGGGGAGGGTACGATAAATCTGCAAGGTTAAACGTATTCCTTTTAAATGTCTTCTTATCAAAAATATACCGAATACCATGGGAAAAGCCTTCTGCTATTGATTAAAAATATGCACGATCAGAGATGAATTAAAGATTCCAGAACATCTTGCGTTTTTATTTTTATTTTTTTACAACTGTTAACTCTAAATAGTTCTCCGTGTGTTTAAATCATATGGAAAAACTATTTTTCAAAGATTAAAAGAAAGAAATACGAGTTTTTATTTAGTTTCAAGCAATTTTTTTTTTAAAAATACTATCGTTTTCTTTCTTTTTTAAAATACTACCGTACACTCGTTCTTCGTGCTGACTGAATAGAAAAGAAAATAATCAATAAATCAGTACTGTGAACTAAGAAACCATGCGCAAAACTGAAAAGCATTTACAAACCCAACCCAACCCATGACGCAAAATGTCCTCAGTAGTAGACAGATCATGGGTTCGAGTCCCCTTGAAATCAGGTTAACCGTGACATGTTTTCGTAGTTTTCTTCTCCACGTAATGAAAATGCGGTTAGTTCCATCAAAAAAGTCCTCCACAAAGGCTAATTTCTCCCAATACTTGATCCAGAAGTTTTTTTGTCTTATGGATTGGGTTCAAAATTACAAGGGTACGTCATTGAACATTAGCCCAAAAATCATAATCATCATAAACCCAAAAATTGGGTCGGCCGTTCAATGACGGTTATAGAATAAAAAATTATAAAATTAGTAAAAATTAATTTTCATGGATCTAAAAAAAAAGAAAACAAGTGCTTTGATGCTTGACAATAAGCCAACAGGAAATTGACCAGTCTCAAAAAAACTTGTTTTGAGTGAATTTCAATAATTTTTCACTCATAATTAGCATCATTTAAGAGAATATATTTTAATCGTACTAAAGTTATTTTCTATCATTATTTGTTATTTTTACTTGAATGTCACATTTGATTTAAGTCACATTTGAATTAAATTAATCCTTTTTCCGACTATTCACTGGATCTTTTAATGCCTATCATAAATAAGATGACTAGAAAAATATTTTAGCATGTGCAACAGAAATAATTTATCAGTATTTATTTCTTTCAAATCTCATCAATGGATCAATGGTTTGTTCGGTAATTAATAAATTTCTTTTTATTAATTTTTAAACAAAACAGTGACAGTTGAGAAAAGAGTGAAAGCTTAGTAATCTATCTATATATTATATAAAACGCTAATACGTACGTATGTATGTATGTATGTATCAATAAAACCGATGATATTTCTTTTCTCGCGCTGGCAACAGTTTTCATTTTTAATTGATTGCATTCGGCGCAAGAGCACGTAGTGAGCAACCAGATAACAATAACCAGAGTGAGCATTATCAGGTTGTTCAATTCAGATTCATGCACTAAAAACATGACAATATTTAATTTAAACTTAATTAGGAATTAATTAATTAATTGAAGTGAGAATGTTTTAAAAGGCCGCTGTTGAATTGATATTTTTCTACTGGGAGCTACCTAAACGTCTAAAAAACGTTTAAGTGTTTGTATTGAATGCATTGAATTTTTTTATATTTCGCGTTTATTTATGCATTGAATTTTCACGCTTTACAATGCAGAATATTAGTGAAGCAATATTTGATAATTTATTTTGCTAAATAGCTAATATACTTTTTTAAAAGCCAATAAGAACATTGGTAGAATTCTTTTACATAAGTACAATACTATGTCTTTGATGATAAAATACTATGTCTTTGATGATAATATATTATGTCTTTGTGCTAGAACATTGTGTTCATTGGCAAACGAGCGCAGCGAGCCATGCTTCACGGCGTGAACCACATAGGATTGCGTAGCAATTCTCGGGGGTTGGCGAGCGTTAGCGAGCAGGTGGCGGAGCCTCCTAGTTCATTTGTATTTAACAATATGCTGGATATAATTGCAAGATAATACTCTATATAGTTCGGAAGCTTTGTGACAGACTTAAGTACAAAATCTTAGGGATTTTTAACTTCTTGTAATGAAACAAAAAGAAAAAAAATTTATTAACAGTTTACATAATTTTTTCTTTTATATAGGTATACAAATAGTAATTAAAAATACTTCATTAGTGCGTTAAATCGTACTTAATCATTTCCAACCTAGTTCTAAATTATTGTAATAGATATATATAAATATTGTTTTGATAAATAATTGTAATAGATGTTAGAATTGCTTAACTCAAATCTCAACTAATTACTGTTAAAATTTTAACACTGATTATTTTCCAATAACAAATATTTTTTTTTCTCCAGGTTTTAGAAAAAAAATTGTAACTTCCCTTGCTTTTTGTAAAATTCCCTGACAATTTCATGTTTTCACAGTTCTCCTTGAACCGAGGAAAACCATTTTTAATCACTCCTTTGATTAATTGTAATTTACAAACGAACTAACTGCAATTTAATCGTAATTAAAAAACAGAATTAAAACTTCTTTGGTATTTTAACTTGCTTTTATATAACGCTACATGCATGCGTAACACGACTCTAAAAATCACATTAAATCATCAATGATAATTATTAAATATATATAACTTTCATGCCAGGCTCAATTCATGTTTTAAAGCTTAGCGGTCATAGCCTGTCGTTATTCAAAAGCAAAGATGCCAACATGATCCGCTTTGTGGATATGATTAAGAATTGTGTTGCCCACCCCTACATTTAAATAATTCAGATATGTCAATTTTCTCATGCCACCTTGTTCGAATTATTTTGGTACTTTTCAAAGCATTAGCGAAGGGAAACAAAATTATACTGATCTCAGTTTTTAATTCTTTGCCACTTTATAAAATGTCTTCTCGAAGTGGAGCAGTCAGCATCCCTGCCAAAATAATTGGTGCCTAAAAGCTATGATACAACTGCGAAGGGTTAAGACTTATAACATAAAACGTGAGATTGCATTAGTGAATGAGACAACTAAATTACTGAAAGAAAATATTTTATTGTCTATGTTTTATTATATATTTTTATGTGTTCCTTCAACATAGTAGAACGCTGTTAGGAACACTTTTTTCAGCTCATAGAGCATAAACTGAAGAAACGAGAAGAACGTAGATCTTGATTTACCGTATATTACATTGAAAACAAAGTGACTTTGAAACAAGAAGCCAATTGCTCTTATGGAGCAAGTGTCAACATCTACAATCATTTTATCCAATACAAGAAAAAGCTTCAATTCTTCTGTTTTCGTTTCCCTTTTGCAGATGAGCTGCGGGCATTTAATTTTATTTAGCTCGTCAATAAAATTCACATTTTCCTGTAAAAAACTTTCATACATCATGTAATATTTAATACATAAATACAAATTTTGGTCCATTTTTTTCTAATAAACTAACAAATTAATGCTTTTTTCCTCTTTTTGTACTATTAAAATTTAAACTGCTTCAGTTAAAAATTCGAAATATTTAAAAAAAAGAACTGAAACATTTTCGTAAACTTAAAAGATTTTATAACATATTTTTTGTTCAAAAAATAAATTATAAAATAAAATTTATATCATTATTAAAATTCAACAATTATATAAGACAGTTAGTCAGAAAAATGCATTTTATATAAATCGCAATATTTACTCCTTTCACTTTAGTATTTAAAACACACTATTATTTATTTATTTATTTTAGTTTAACACACTGAGATTTTCCCCTTTCTGTGACAGAGGGCACTGAGAGGGGAAAGAAGATTAAAATTTGCCATTGGAATATACACATTTCAAGAAACTTGACTTAGTAAAAAAAAATAGTATTTTTAGCTTTAAATTTAAAAATATTCTATAAAACTTTTGAAAAAAATTAGAACAATTTAAAATTACTTCCAAAATTTCAGTTTTAAAATTTGAAAAACAAATTGTTTAACACTGGGCAATATATAAGTTATTAAATTTACTCCTTTATACAAGGCATGCACGGAAAAAAAATTTTAAAAAATTTCATACTTTTAGAGGAAATCGTCTAAATCAAAATTTATTTTGTCCTGATTTGACAAAAGAGAGTCCTTTTTGATTTGACAAAAATTGATTTATCATACAACTAATTTTAAAGTGAATTTATCAACATTCATGCTTTTTTCTTGATTCACCTTGAATCTAAAACCTTTTTCAGTTACCGAAATAAAATTCAAAAAAGTAGTCTCTGTTGTTTCAATCATATATTGCGTAAGATTTAACCGTATTGTTAATCCTTCTTCTATGTATTATTCTTGTAGAATCAAAATAACTGTACTATTGAAAACCTAAAGAAATGGCGCATTAAGTTTAAGTGCCGTGAAGGTTTTCCCCTCTTCACTTTTATAAAATTAGTAAGAATATCTGTTAAATATGCTTACACCAGGAAAACTTACGCCACATTCTGAAGGGAACTTGTTCTGAATCTGATTACTATGTGAGAACTGGAATATAAGAATAAAATTACTTTTAATGAATGATATGAATTACAGGGAATCTATAAATGGAGTTTGCAAGTCAATTGGCCTAGCGGTCAGCGCGCCTGACTGTGAAGCCAGTGGCTGCGGGATCGAATCCAATTCAGGCCATGCCTGTTTCCCTCTCTCTGTGTTGTTCTCGGTTGTGTGCTGTGTGAATGTGGCTCACCCTATGAGCCGGTATCTGTGACAGTGTGGAGTGGGTTATGTTGCTATATGTTACCGGCAAAGTATGGAATGCCGGCATAATATATAATGCCTGACGTTTTCAGGCAAAGTATGAAATATGAGAAGTATTACATACTTTGCCTAGGCATTATATATAATGACGGATGCCATTTAGGCAAAGTATGAAATAAACGTCCTGATGAGGTCATTACGTAAATGATGTGTATGTTACTGTGAATGACCGAAATCGGTGGTTGTTGACTTTCACCGGTTAATATTGACAATCACATAGTCGCTTTGGTGAATGTCCGAAATACTTATTACTTCCGATTTTATATTAATTTATGTGTGGATATAATTACATTTATTCGATATTTTGATGCTTTCTAACGATAGATTAGAAGAACCATCAGTGTTTGGAGTAGCGGGCAAAGGTATACAGGACAATGGCACTTAACCTTAAAAAAACATCAGTGTAGGATAGACCAGGCAATGGCACTTGACCAAAAAAAACATCAATGTATAATATACCGGGCAAATGTATACCGGGCAATGGCACTTGACCTTAAAAAAACATCAGTGTAGGGTAGACCAGGCAATGGCACTTGACCATAAAAAAACATCAATGTAGGATATGCCGGGCGAATACATACCGAGCAGTGACACTTAACTAGACCTAGTATGACTAGACCTTTGTTAATGTCCGAAATATATACTAGGTCTAGTTAAGTGCCATTGCCCGGTATACATTTGCCTGGTATACCCTACACTGATGTTTTTTAAGGTCAAGTGCCATTGCCCGGTATACATTTGCCCGCTACTCCAAGCACTGATGTTTCTATCGTCAGTAAGTATTAAAATATCGAATAAATGTAATTATATCCACGAATAAATTAATGTCAAATCGAATGTGATAAATATTTCGGACATTCACCAAAACGACTATGTGATTGTCAACATTCACCGGTGAAAGTCAACAACCACCGATTTCGGTCATTCACAGTAGCATGCACATCATTTACATAATAACCTCATCAGGACGTTTATTTCATACTTTGTCGGTAACATTATATATATATATATCCAAAAAAACTGTCATACCTGCCTAATATCGTGTAGGGCCCCCGCAAGCACGCAGAAGTGCCGCAACACGACGTGGCATGGATTCGATCAATGTGTGAAGTAGTGCTGGAGATAATTGACACCATGAATCCTGCAGGGCTCTCCATAAACCAGTGGGAGTAAGAGGGGGTGGGGATATCTTCAGATATCGTTCTTGCATGATATTTTTCCGACCGAAGCGATGTCGTAGATTTGATGCTTTACCGGATTTCCGATACTCACGGTATACTCGTGAAATAGTCGTACGCGAAAATCCAAATTTCATTGCTATCTCGGAGATGCTATGCCCCATCTCCCGTGCGCCGACTATAACACTACGTTCAAACTCACTTAAGCCTGGCATTGTAGCAGCAGTAACCGATCTAAGAACTGTGCTAGACACTCGTTGTCTTATATACGCTTTGCGGATCGCAGCGCTGTACTTTGATTGGCTCCATACCCCTTTATTTGCATACTCATGCCTGTACCAATTTTTTTGGCTCTTCAGTGTATATATATATATATAGTAAGATCTTGTCATTAATTACATCCCACTATCTTCTATTGAAGCTTTTGTTTTCATATAATGCAAACTTGTTGCGAAATGGCAGGTAGTATGGCGGGGTCTCTCTTTGTATAGATACATTTAGTGCTCTATTTTGTATTATACTTGGATTTTTATTTTCTAATGTTTGCTTGACATGTTTTATTTTGTATTTTTGCTTAATACTTTTTATTTAATTTCAAACACTTTTGGTACTCTTAATACTATTGTATTAGTATATATTTTTGACTGTATTAAAACAATATTAGAAAGCTCTCTTTTTGAAGTTACAATCATTTGTGCTGAAGACGAGATTATATCATAGTTTTTTGGCTTTTTAGTATTTTTTTATTTTATTCTTTTAAGTTTAAACATTTTATTTAATATTAATTTTCTTCCTACACTTCAAAAATGTTTTTTGTTTTGTCTTCTTTGTAATTTTCGCGAAGGACACAACAATAAGGTCTCCAATTTCGATGACACACTTACGTCAAAGGGATCATTTATCCTATTCTAAGTTTAATAAGAATGCGTGTTCCCCAAATTTTTAAATTTATAAGACAAAAATTTAAGAAAGATTTGATACAATTTTGAGAATAGATATTATATTGTGTTTAAAATTCTTATCACCACTTAAGTTGTAATAGCAACAAGAAAAAGAAAATAAATTTATTCATCAATATCTCCAATGGTATTATTTTAGTATTACTAAAAGCATTTGTTTCATTTTGCTTTAACTGCCGTGTGTTAGTTTTTTTAATCAAGTAGCGGACTAGCTGAGAAATCACTATTCTAGCCCTTTCAATGTTTGTTGGACTTTATATATTTGTAGAAACTAATACCCGCCACTTTTGAAACTATTGTCAAATTTTAGTGATGTAATTAACAATCCCTCAAGAAATTATCGTCAAACTTTAGATGTGATAATAATGTCATTACATTAATTTAAAAAAATTTATGATGTGCATTTAAGTTTAAAATTTATATTAGTATTTATATGTATGAAAATGTTATCACAGCCATTCAAATAAACGAATTTTCTAAATAATCAATTCAACTCCTTAATTTTCGTAACACAGATAATTTAATATATACAGTATATTTTACGCAATACAACAAAATAAATTGTATTAATACATCAAGATAATTATTCCCTTTACTGTTTATTATTCATCATGTTTTAACAGTTGCAAAAAATATTTTGCAAGAAATTAAGCACACTTGTACATTTTTTTGAATCTTTCAATGTCACTTTTGGTCATTTCATTTTTATTAAAAGGGTCTACCAATGTCCTTCCGTTTTTGGCCACCATGGTGTCTTTTCCGTTCTTGGACAAGGCTTTGTTGCCATAAATCATGATGGAGTCATAGTCAAAATCATTATATAGAATATTTTCTTCCGGATTTAGCTTTATAAAGTTCTTTTTCTGATCTGCGAAACGAAGCAAATTGTTAAGCGTTAAGAATTATTCACATTTTCTATTACAAAAAAATTCCTTAAATGATTAATTTTTTTAATCAATTAAAATCTAAAATCTAATTACCATATATACTAACAGTACTATAAATAACGTAAAAGGTATAAACTTAAGATGCAAATGTACAAAGTGATTTATCTCAGAAGACCAGGTTATCTGAGAATTCTGATAAATACATTTAATGATTAGACTGGTTGCTATTGATTTCGAAATCGATTTCAGACGAATTCTTCATTTATCGTGAATGCTAAATATCGCTATTGACTAACAGTGAAAAAGATAGCTTTTGCCAACCTCTTCTCTGTAAGTATCACACCCCATTTCGAGATGTGTATAAGCAATTTCGAGAGCAATTATCAGCAATTTCCAGAAAACATGGTATTATGTTAACAGGTTAAACTATTAAACGAACTTTAGAATTGGATTATCTTGATTTTAAGCTCGATTTTTAGTTAACTTGGTTGCAGCATCTTGACTAACATATTGTGACAATTACAGGATTTTAAGCACTAATAAAAAACATAAAAAGTTAACCGGAAATGCAAAAACATATTTAAACAAACGTGCTAATATTAATAAACTGTGACGCACATACTTGGTTTTGCTCACTAAAAAACACTAACAAATGACAAGACATCGTAAGTGAACACTGACAAATTTAACTGACGTTTCTGACAACCCCAAAGAATAGTGCTTAATAAAAAATGAACATATATTACAATAATAATCACCATGGATAAATCCTCTTAACCTCATAGAAGCAAAAATATTTAAAGACTTTAATCTTATGGAAACCGTTATATATTTTTGGCCTCTAAAACAACTATATCACCCAGCAGAACAATTAATGAGCAAGTTTGGACTATGTTCTCCTTTGCAATCTGCTATGATGGCATTAAGCTATTTTAAAATGCTACAGAATAGCAGTTAGCATAAGCATCTTTAGATCTAAAATATGGGTATATTTGTAGAGAAAACCAACGATTACACAACAACTACCATAAACACAAACTTATATTCAGATTCACACTCAACTTCAGAAGACCATAACAAACAGGACTTTTTAATTTTGAAAATAAGGGGGAAAACAAGAAACAATTAACTCTAAATTAGGTAATAGGTAATGAAAAAGCAAGTAAACTTGACAGAAAGCTTAAAAACTCTCTTAGATATAGATGATTGTCGTTAAACTACTATGTAAAAAGCAAATTTGATCAAAACTCTGAAACATGGTCATGGATAACACGAGGTGAGGATGGAAATCGAATCTAAGCAAGAAAATACATGCCAGAGAATTGCTAACAACTCTAAACAAACACAAAATATTTGCTTATCTTTTTCGTCAACCAGCTACTAACATGTCAGGTTTTTCAGAGAAACTATCAGTTTATATTCTGCTGTACAATGCGCAATACATAACTGAATAATTTTAGGTCTAATGATTCCCGTTCACGTTTTAATACTCAACCATAATGGTTTGAATATCACCTTTACATGTTCATTGCTAAACACGCCATATCACAAAATGAAATTCTTTCTTACAATTTGTGTTTAATGAAATAGACCAAGTGATAGCGTATTATGCATATTATCAGTAATACGCTATCACTTGATTATATGCAAATCAAGATGCATATTATCAACCTACTAAAATTGCAAAAAACTACTACATTTTTTCCTGATAATAATATGTTGCTTAATAAAATAAATTTTCAAATTTAAGAATTAAATGGTTGGTAAAATTATAAATTTAGCTTTATTTTATCTTAACCTCTTAATGATCACTCTTCATTGTAAGCAAACAAATTTTTCCACGTTCTCTTGGGATTCAAAATATATCAAGTTACCAACCACTCACCCTCTTTTACGTTTTCTTCGTAGATAATCAAATGATCATCTCTGTCTGATCTGTTTTGTTCGTGATAGAATCCAAGAGCATGCCCCAATTCGTGAATAACAGTTCCTTTATACCAACAACCTCTACCTAGATTAAGCATCTGTTCACCATTAACTCTACCTACTTGAGAGCTGCAGCTGTAAGAGTTAAGAAATTCCATATTTTTAAAAACACAGAAAATATACTTTTATGCTTGCTGTACAATTACTTTTTAATGGTAATTCACTCTCCTACCTGCAGTATTTATGAAATGCCATAATTTTATATATTTTATAATTATTTACTTTCATAATATATTGCACAAATATACTTTAATTTACAATTTTAGTCGAAGTGTTATTTGTAATGTGAGCCAAAATTTATTTTAAAAAAACCGAAAATAGCATGTTCTATAAATATCGGCTAATTATCGTTTATTTTTCAATTCATTACCAGAAACGTAATGGCTATGACATACACAATTAAGCATCGCAAGTCATTACAGACAACTGCTGTCAGATTTTTTAAAAAATTAATGTTTTTAGCTAATAGATAGTATGTAATTACAGCGGAAAAAATGAGGTAAAATTAACGCATGATAAAGACATTCCTGGCAAAAAAATATTGACTACCAATATTTCGCAGTTACCAAAATATACGGTACTTAAACCATTCATTTGGTAGATTTTTCTATTTAAAAATATTTCATATTTAAATACACGGTATTTTAAAGAGCTAACGCGAATTTAATGAGAAAAGGTTCATTCTAATTTTATAACTTTTTAAAATAACGACTAATTTCTTGCTGATGGCTTTTAAATTGGTAATGGAGTTTTATTTTTTTAAACATAATTGGTTTAAGACTTCATTGTCTATTAAATTCGAATTTTTGATATAAAGACTCGAACTCGCTAGGAAACTAGGTGGACAAAAATGTTAAGGTTCCTCCTACTAAAAGGTTCCAATATTCTTAGTCTTACTTTACGCTTTTTTTTTTTAACTTTATTTATTATTTTACATTTTCAACATATTTTTAATTATGCTGTAATGACAGTGGAATTACATTATCCCTCATTTATGATGAATTAATTTGCGCAATTATACATTTTTAAAAATCTTAAAAGTTAATCTTTTCACATAACCTTAAATGTTAAGGGTCAGTAACAGTTAAATGAAGTGTTAACTCATATTCTTTGAATTAAAAAAGAAGCATATAAAGTGATAAAGAACACAATTTTCTTTTAAAATTCAAAAGTGTTTTTTTATTTATATTAAAAAAATATATCAAATTTTTAATTACCTTTTACCATCTCCCCAAACTAATCGAACGTAATCTTTTTCGTCTGTCCTTTTGACGAATCGGATGCATGTATTTTTATGAAATTCTTCCATGGCTCTCTCTATGTCCTTCACCAAAAACTCATATTTAACTAAAAGGGGAAAAAATATAAGAAAGAATTTTCTTTTATGTACTTTTGTTATACCTACGATTCATAAGTAATAGGGGCCTTTAGAAAACTGCCTACACAGTAAAGAAATTTCTGATCAAATTATGGATTTATCAACACTTTGCATTATCCGTAAATTTAATCTTACCCTGAAATCCATTTTTAACCGTAAAACCTTATTCCGTAATTTTTAAAGTTATATTTATTTAATTAGAGTATGCTAGTGATTTTACAGTAATTATTGCGTGGAAATATACGGTATATCAGATTTTTTTTGTCCCGTATCGTGATCCGGTAAAAATGGAGAACATCATTACCAAATCAAAGAAACATCATTACCAAAGCACATCGATATAATTTACCGAACTTTTTGGTGGTCCCATAGAGCCAGAAAGAATGTGAATTTTACCATGTTTTAGTAGTTTTGACTATACTTTTGTCTCAGTGTAGGTTAGGTCAGCACTTAACGTACACTGTAACTGTAATATTTATTTAATTAGAGTGATTCAGTGATTAAACTATAATTATTTCCTTGGATATCCCCTGTGGGGTTAACTATAATTATTTCGTCGGATATCCCCTGTGGGGTTAACTATAATTATTTCCTCGGAAACTATAATTATTTCCTCGGAATTACTATAATAATTTCCTTCGTAAAATTTAACTATAATTATTTCCTCGGATATCCCCTGTGGGGTAGGTCAGAGTTAAGCTACCTTTACTCAAATTATTACCGTAAAAATTACAGTATATCAGATTTTTTTGTCCCGAAACATGTACCTTTAAAGATGGACTTTATGGTAGAAAGTACAGGCACCCGGAGTACCAGTACTTTTCACCGCAATTTGATCAGGAAGTTTCTACTATGTTAGTTTAAATCAAAAAATTTAATCCGATCATCCCTATCAACCTGGGTTTAACCACATTCCATACAGCCCCAACAAGTTCACAAGAAACAAGGCCTTTGTAGACTAGAGAACAATATTAAATTCTAGCCAAGTATATATCCTCCTTGACCTCTCAGAAAATTCATAAATTTTTCTCGTGATAGATTTTGGAGGAACATACTTTGAACATTTTGGAGAAGGGAATATATTTCATAAGACAGTATACAGCTTTTCCCTAATTATTTTATAACTGAACAGCAATGAAATAGTAATCTTGTTAAAATTTTAAAAAAAATCAATTAAAATGTCAAATTGGGGTTGAATGTAAAATTTGGGATGACTAAAAATTTTTGAATACAAGGCTATTTCTTTTCTTAATAACTTTTCCATAATGCAAAATTTCTGAGCAGATGGAAATCTTAGGGATCTGTTTGTTTAAGAAAAGCATTAACTTAATGTCAACAATTCAAACATTTGAAATTTCAAAAATGAAATTGTAAAATGTTCATAATTTAGAGCCTTAAATATATAAATGTTTAAAAAAAAGCATTAAATAGGCCCGTTGAAAGTTTTCAACTAATTAGCCTTAGTGATAAGTTTTATTTAATTTCTTCTTCCTAATAACTTCCGTTATGAATATTAAAATACTTGTAGTTGATTACATTAATTTTGAAATTTACTGCAAAGTATTAAGCTTTAATAAGATTTTTTTGTTTTAAAATAAAAAGCTTTTCCTAAAGTATTCATCAATGAGTCCATATTTCCTTTATTTTCGAGATTTGTTTTAAATGGTTTTAATGAAAAACACTTTTTGCATATTTGTTATATTTTTCAGTGGAATTATAAAATATTATATATATAATTGAATTTTAGCAAAAGTGATGCTTAGCTTTATAATTAGATTAAATGTACTAACATTAAATACAGGGAAAATAAATGTTCAATAAATAAAATTAAAAAAATTGAAATTTAAAAATACATAGAATTGAAAAATGCCAATTTTGAACTGCACAGCGAAAAACTAAAACAAAGGATAAAAAATTACAGTAATTATTTAACATCTCAGAAAAATGTAGCGTTCAATGTAACAACTGAAACACCTGTCAAAAAATGCAAAATCACATTAATTTAAATAATTATCATTAATGAAAATAGCAATTGAACAAGTTTAAAAGTTATTTTCTGGATATTGCGACCAAATGGTACTGAGGTGATTTTGAAAAGGAAAAAAAAGCTAAATTATTCATGGAGTACTAACGAGCTTCTACGGACAAAATTTAAAAAAATACACATCAAAATAGTTTTTGTCAATTTTATCTAACAACTTATATCTTTAAGCACATGATGTATTTTAATATTGTCTGCACAAAGAGACCAAAGACACTGTTGGATTAAAAATAACAATTGAACGAGTAAATAAAAAAATAAATAAACAATAAACCAAAGAAGAATTCTTACGCAAAACGTCATCTATAACGTAAGGTACAACTGCATTTGGCCATCTCAAATGTTCGCCAACAATAGCATTTCTTTCATCATCCTAGAAGAAATAATTTCTGTAAATAGCGCTTAAAACAACTTTAAATCGGCTAGTAAACTTTTAAAATTTTCATATTAAAATTACAGTAAAATAACAGACAGCAGTCTGTCCATTCAATTAACCGTAAAGGTTACGGTAAAGAACATTTTTTTACCTTTACAGTTTGAAACCGTTTGCAGTTAGTATGGTTAAAAAAACTGAATACAAAACTATACGGGATTTTTTTTTTTACCATTTGCAACTGTCATAATTTCAAAACAGTAAAAAGGAGATTTATCTAGACATTGGAGCAAGGCTTTTAGTTAACTAAAGGGCATTAGAATTAAGTTGTGGTGAAAAGTTTTCTATCAAACGAACCGTGGATTAATTAGTTTACTTTGCCTATTGTAAAAAAGGGGAATACTGGACTCACAGTTAATATTTTCTTACAGTTAACAGTTTGAATACCATCTTATATATTCTTATTTGACTGTTTTGCTTGAATATGGTAAAATAACATTTAAATAGATTTTTATTTAACCATTTTCCGAGAAATTTCTAACAGTGTATAATATATCTACAGTAGTTAACAAAACATAATTTCTAACATGTAACACAACATAATCCCAATTAGAATGAACTGGAAAATTAATTAGAAAAAAATTATGAGAGAAATTTAAATTTTTTTTAACTTGATTATAGATATATGAAGCAAAAATATAGAAACAATAATTTAAAAATTAAATTGAGAGAAAAAATAAACATACCTCTTCAATATAATACATACATATTTTGCATATTTTGCTTAGACTTTTCAAAAGAAGGCATTTTATAACACTGACTGAATTTTTTAATAAATTTAGTATATTTAAATAACCAATATTTGAAATCGAGATTTCTTTAAATTGGATGTACATGAAGCTGTACCCACTTTTAAAACTAAATTGAAAGATTTTAATGTCGCCATAAAAGTTTTATTCAAATGTCTACAATTTTCAACACAGCAAACTCTTATTTTGAATTTCTGCCACACAGTTGTGTGGCAGAAATTCAAAATAAGAGTTTGCATCAAACGAGAAATTTTGCTTCGAAATTTATTTATTAATATTTTTTTAAGTGCAGACTGGCGAAATGTGCGTTTTAATTTATGAAATATACTTATTATTTATCATTAATTTATGAAATATTTTTGAAATATGGGTCTTGTAATTGAAGTTCTTTTTCAAAAACTCTATTTTACAGCGAAATAATGATTTTTTACAAATAATGTTCTGACTAGTTCTGGCAGTAGTTCATGACTTTTATAATGAGTTTCGCTTATCTTTTTCTAGAGACCTTTATGCTAAATATGAAAATGGTGTAAAACCATAATATAAAAAAAAACACACAGTTTCATGAAAGCAAATAATACTTCGATATTTTTTAAATGTTTAAAATTTTACTCCAACACTTACACAGCTTAAGTTCTTAAAAAATTTAAAAAATATTATAACTTTTTAAAACTAATTTTAAATTTAGATAAATTTTCACAATTAGGAGGTATTCATAATTAAACTTCTCAGCTTTCCTTTGCATTTAAAGCACTCATACAATGACTTTCTCAGTTCTCCTTGGTGCAATACTTTCGGAAAAACATTCTATAAGAGGGTGACAACATTCAGTCAGTATCTTTCGAATACTTACGTAAGTAACTCCAATCATGTCACCATCGAATAAATCTGGATCTTCCAGAGCCTTTCTAGCTTCTAAAATATAAAATTTAAAAATTTATCAAGCTACTTCCTATTATTTAATTTCGATTTTAGTCAAAATATGAAGCCAAAATCGCATTTTCTTGCTGAATATAAATTTTTTTTTCTAATGATGATAACTTTTTAACTAGGAAATTAATTGCTACATATTTACTTTATCTCAGATCAGCAAAAATGACTAAAAGCACGATACAAGATATCTTTATTTCTTTTTTATTGCGAAAAAGTTTTATGTAATTTTATTAATTGTCTCTAATATGTGTATATATATATATATATATATATATATATATATAAATATATTATCAATTCCGTAGTCTTTATAGTAGTAGTCCGTATTCGAACCCAATCCAGAAGACTAGGAACTCCTGGATGAAGTATTCCAGGAGAAATTCGCCTTTGTGGTGGAACTAAGTATATCAATTCAAAATGAAGTAACAAAGTTCAAGAATAAAGTAGTAACGTTTCTCTGATAGCTATTATCAACGTTTATAGCAGTTTGTTTTTAAGACAATTTGCTTTTATATTCATTTACAGCATATGCAATATGAACAAATTCATAATATATTAATTCGTAATGTCATTAACGCATTCATTATTCGTATTAAATGCTTTCAGAATTCCCCCAAAATAGCTCGGAATCCCCCAAAAATACATAGGATTTAATAACTTTTTATATTCATTTACAGCATATGCTTTTTATGAACAAATTCATGAGATATTAATTCGTAATATCATTCATATATTTCATTCTTCGTATTAAATAGTTTTAAAGTTACTAGTATTGCCCCAAAATAACTAGGAATTCTACCAAAATAACTAGGAATTTCCCCGAAATAACTAGAATTTCTCTCACAATAACAGGATTAGAAAACTTTTCTCCCACAGGATTTAAATACTTTTTACCTTCATTTGCACCATACGCATTATGAACAAATTCATAATATACTAATAAATATTATCATTCACATATTTCATTCTTCGCTTTAAATACTTTCATAATAACTATCAATTCTCCCAAAATAGCTAAGAATTACTTCAAAATAACTAGGAATTCAAACAAAATAACTAGGAGTTAAAAACTTTTTATATTCATTTACATGCATTATAAACAGATTCATAATATCATTCATATATTTCGTTCTTCGTATTTAATACTTTCATAGTAACAAGTGATCCCTTCAAAATAACTAGAAATTAACCCAAAATAACTAGGAATTCCCATAAAATAACTAGGATTTAATAACTTTTTATATTCATTTACAGAATATGCATTATGAACAAATTAATAGCATATTAATTCGTAATATCAAATTCATAACATAATATTCGTAATATATCATTCTCCGCATTAAATATTTCCAAAATAACTAAGAATTCCCCCAAAATAACTAGCGATTCTCCCAAAATAGCTAAGAATTCCACCAAAGGAATTTTGATCAATTCGGGTTTTATAAAAATTGGGACTCGCAGCCTTTCGCTGAAATGCCAACTTATGCAGACACGTTTCTTCTTGATCCAAGTGGCTTACCAGCTTTTTCTCAAAATTGTTACAGAGCATTTCAACACCGTTTACACTTTGCAAATGTCAGCTGTTTCTTAACATCCTAATATTAAACTATAATTTAACCGAACAAAGATCTCAAAAAATTGTAGTTAAGCAATTTTTTTCCTTTGCTGCTAAGTAGACACATATCAAGAAACGCAAAAAAAGAAAATGCACTTTTTAGCTGAAAAAAGAAAACTAGTTCACATTTACCTCTTGTACAAATTGTTAATAAAAATTGCCCAATACTCTAGATTCGTCTTATGATATAAACTGTTTAATAACGTTTTTTATCATCAAAAATTGTAGAAAACAAAACATTACCTTCTGTCTGCTCAGGACTTAGACTAATAACTTCAGCTAAGGCAACGGACAACAAGCCAGCAAACAAAATACCAATCTTCATATTTGAAGGTTCAAGGTGTGTCAAATTTTGAAACTATAAATTTGTATAGCGAAGTTTGCCTCTTTTAAATATTTCCTTATCAAATTTTTATGGGAAAAGCCTGCTGCTAGCAAAAACAAAAATGACTTCTTTTTAAATAAAAAAAGACTGCTTGGTCAAAGATTTTTATTTATCAAGTAAGCAAACAGGCGCAATATTTAATTTTTTTTTTCTTACAGTCTATCCGAGCAGATAACATTGGTATTGATATTACTCATTACTGTCTTTCTTGCATTCAATGTGAATGAATTCACCTTGATATACGAGAATACTTACGTTGTTTTTTAAATACATGTTAGGCTTGATATGTTTTAAATTTGAGCCGATTAATATTAGCCTAATTTAATTTATCAATAATTAAACATTTACAGTTCATATTTTCAGATTATCCATTTAAGCTATTTTTATTTATCGTCTGTTTTATTAGGCTATTTTTATTTATTGTTAATGCCAAGTCAGTGCAAAAACAGTCCAGGGTTGCTAATTGGGGAACGCAAGACACTGGAAACCCTTCATGTAATGAAGGGAATGGAGGAAATATCGCAGTGTCAACGTTGGGATTCGAACCCACGCTTTTTCGGTCAAGGGAATTGGAGAAGAGATGACAGATTAGCCCTCTTGGTTAAAATATGTACCCATCTGCAAAAAAAATAAGTAGCTTCATTACGTAGGTGTAGTTGGTGCAATGAAATTAAGGTTGTTGAATTATTCTAGGAAAAATCGGTTAATAAAATGTTTTTCTCGCAGTTAACAATTTGAATACCAACTTATTTATTGCTATGTGATTGTTTTTTTTTTAATAAAATGTTACTTGACTATTAAATAAAATATTAAAAACAATTAAATAAAATATTAAAAACAATTAAATAAAATATTAAAAACAATTAAATAAAATATTAAAAACAATTAAATAAAATATTAAAAACAATTAAATAAAATATTTAAAACAATTAAATAAAATATTATTTAACTATTTTTTTGCTGTTACTTCTAACAGTGCATGTTCTGGACTCATTGATTAAAGCGGAAACACGTATGACATGAGCTTTGTAAAATCTCTGAACCCAAGGCTTGCAAAATCTCTTTAACAAATGGTATACTCTCAAAATAATATTATTTATTGACATCCAGATTGCTGGTAAAAATGACTCAAAAAATTGACAAAATTAATAAATTTCATTGCAATTTCCAAAGTTATACCAGTTATTTTATTTGTTTCATTCTCTGTTATTTTACTTTTTATGACTTACATAACAAAATGAGTGATTAATAGAAAAAACTACGTTAAATTATCAAAAATAGTCCATCAAAAACATCCAAATTAAAGTCTTAATCATATAATTATAATAATTGTACTTCAGTGCAAATTACTCACGTTTCCAAACTCTGCTATTAATGATTCGTTCGTAAGATGTGAATAATTAAATATTAAAAGTTTACTGCTTTTTTGTTTCTGGTGATTGTGGCTGTGTTGCATTAATGAGGAAATTCAAATTAATATAATTTGTAGTTAACTACTCTAAAATTTGCTTGAACTTAAAAATATTAATATTTGGTTCAGAAAGTAACTTGCTTTCTCGCCTGGATTTTAAGTAACACTTCTACGAAGTTAAACAAAGATAGAATTTTAACAATGGAGGTAAAATAAAATAAAAATCATTGAAAAATGTTAAAAAATCTCGCTGTAATTTTAGTGGATTGAGAACTCTTACTAACAGGTAATGAGATCCAGAAAGTTCTTTTTCTTACCTAAATATCTTTTTCTTTTGTTAAAGCTGCTTTAAGGTTTTGTTATATGAAAAACCTCTTTTAGCGAACAATACGAGTAGAGTATATCTTTCAATCTTTTAGCAGATAATACCACTTCAGCGAGATCTTTTTAGCGAAAAATATGAGTTTTAATTTTAAACCTTATTCTTAACCGTCAGGCTAAGTTTTGCCCTTCTTTTGTCAGTGCATAGGCGCATATCGAAACTGTCAATAGCTGTAAAAGCTTGAAAATGAAAAGCGTGTGTCATCGAAATTTTAAGATTTACTGAAAATCGAGTGGTAATCCAATAATAAATCCTGTCAATGTTAATAAATGAATGATTTATTAGTGGATTAGAAAGAAATTAAAACCGCTGCTAGGTGGAATATGTTGAAAACTGCAAGTGAGAGTTTTGACCCTTTGGGATTTTTGTCCCCGATAATTATGAGAATAAAAATTTTGTTTCAAGAATTCATTTAATTGGTTATCTAGGTGATTCACACACAGCACAGTGGTTTCGGAAGCTAAATAGGAAACTTCATAAGGCTTTAGAATTGCAAATATGCTCCGATCCACTACCTCGATCTAAGAGAAGGTTCAATTTCAAGAAGGCAACCGAATGTTATATACGTATTTACAGATAGTTGCAATCGGAAATTCTAAAAATTACGTCCAAAAAATTCGGAACCTGCACCGAAATAATTTAAGTATTACAATTAAATTCAAAAAGCTGAGACTGAAACTTAAATTTAAAATCATCAAATTTGTAAAAATGGCAAAAACTTTAATTCTTGGCTGGGCAATCCGTCAGACTGGTGATAAGATTGTTGAATAAAATTTTTATCTTAATATACGGCAGAATAATTTAAAATTAGCAAAAAAGTTACAAGAATAAAACGAATATGTACAGCAATGCGTTAGTAAACGCATCACCCATTGTGAAGAAACAAATTAAAAATTATGCAGCAAAAAAGGAAAAATAAGAACAGAGAAAGGAAAGATAAAATGAACTCAAAGGTCTGATCAAGAAAGCTATTTGTTTAAACAGTCTAAACCTTTTCAAGTTATCTCGATATGATAGTACATTTATTGACTGTGAATTCATGGAACGCTTAAGTGTTTGTTTAAAAATTTTATAGCACTTCCCCCTAACAAAATTAATAGTTCAACTTCAACTCAATTCCTTTACAAATATTAATATGTTATAAATGACCCGGATCGCATAATTGGTAGGATGTTGGAATCTTGTTCGCAAGAAAAGGAAGTTCAAATCCAGTCATTCAAAGGAATGGTGATTGGTGCACGCTAAATCCGTCGAGGGCACAAAGTCATCCAAGCTCCCACGACAAAGCAATACCTCTGCTGGTACTGTAACGTATCAAGCTATATTAAGAAACAGTTCTTTGTTTTATAAAAAAAACTCATTTATTTCACAACAACAAATAAAGAAACGAAATTAAAGTACCCGTAACGGGTTAATAATAATCTTCCAAAAATATAGAAAAACCAGTATCGGGTGAGTATAAACCTCAAATTCCAAAAACAAAAAACTGTCTTCTAAAGAATCAACAACTCTGTGTTGTTCTAAAAATTGTCTCGTTCCTTTATTTTTAATTTATCTCTTTAGGTGTTTAATTTATTTTATACCTGCTTTTGCTTGCAGATATTTTTTAATATTTTTAAACTTTATAATACTTGCAAATATATTCTTGCAGAGAGGTTCCTACAGAAGAATTCAGGTCAAAATTACGATCTACTGATATGGATTGAAGGTGTGCGAATGAGTCCTCTCTGTAAAACGGAGTGTAACGTATGTGGATTGTAAAATCCTATTCTTGGCCATAGATGGCACCACTGTGAAACAAGAAGTGCACCCTCTGCCAAAATTTGCTTGATTTCAAGCATTTATTTATTTGATTAAAAAGTGCCATATTTATTGATTATGCCATTATTTATTTGATTAAAAAGTGCTCATGGACAAAAAAATTAGCGCACCTTAGCTTGGTGCGCTAATTTTTTCGTCCATGAGTGTACTTTAATACCTCAAACTTTACTGGCACAAAAAATACCTCAGGAATCCAAGCTTCAGTTCTTAAACAACCCTTCATACTCCACTGTGTATGTCTAGAACACCTTTCTCAGAAATCACATTTTTCAAGTTAGCTAGACTCAGTACTAAAACAAATCTTATCCAATTGACTGCGAAATTAAACTTCCTATTTTATTTTATAATCTTTACAAATTTACATAAGATCATTTCAGTTCATAGTATAATTTATTTGTAAAAATCAATTTTCTGGTGACTTTTAAATAGAATTTGAAATTTTATTTTTTAATTTTGCTTTCCCTCAAACTTTAAAATTTCAGAAGATGCTGGTCTGGCCTTACCCAAATTAAAATGAAAGCCTTAATTGAAAAAAGAAACTTCCCTTTCACAATTTTCTCTTGTATCATTATAGAGAAATTATCTTTTACAGTCACTAATTACTTAATGAATGTTTTTTTCAGAATTTTGCAAGATTCTACTGCTTCACTAAAACAATTACCAAAACAATTACCTGCTAAACTAGCACAACGTATTATGACGATGTTATAATGTAAATGTGATGTAGATGTATATGTATGTAAATGTTTACAAATTAATACAAAACCAAAGAAATTGTTATCGCCATAACACAGTGGACCAGAAGTCTATGATCTTTGGCCAAAAGTAAAAAAATAATTTTCAACTAAAATATGTGTAGGCAGTTTTAATATATCCCAAATTAAGTATTCATAATCATTCCAAACATTACAATTTACTTTTTGGACAGACGAGAGTACAATTTAATGAAAAATATGTTAACAAAATTATTTTTAAGTGTAACTTTTAGATTTTTATTTCAGAAATATATATAAGAATTTCACCTTACTGTTACATCTTTATCAGAGTAATTAGTGTTAAATTATAGTACAATTTTTCAATTAGTTGGATTAGTTAATACTCTGGACAAACTTACAGTTTATATCTTATCATTTGACATTTTACAATGTTTGAATGACTTTCGAAAATTAGTTCCAAAAAGTTCCACGAGGTAACTAGCTAAACTTTTTTGTTGTTGTCTTCTTTGAAGTTTCTTCTTTCGAAAAAATCTGCCCCATTTTGTCCGTATTGAAAAGGTGGACTAAATATACCGAAAAACAAAAATTATGTTTTTTTCATGTTTTCGCGTTATTTTCTAATTATTCGAGTCATTTTGTAATATTACTTCGGAAATATAATTTGCTTTTCATTTTTAACACAAAATTACGAAAATTATTATATTTTCATTGCTATATTTATTTATTTTAACGTATTTTATTATTTTTTATTTTTGCTCGCCATATTTCAGCCGCCATTTTGTTTTTTTGGGTATTTTTAGTGTATTTTAAAGTTTCAACTATGAATTCAATTCACCTGCACATAAAAACCCCTAAATGCAAATTTTATCGAAATACTAATTTTGGCCACAAAACCTTGGATGCTGACCCACTCTGCATAATCGGCATTGTGTAAACTGAGAACTGATATTCTCCGTAAGACACAGCGTAACATTTCTTAATTAATATTTTTTATCAAATATGATATCTAAAATAAATAAAATGAAATAAATACTGCATGATATAAAATAAATAAAAAATATCTAAGTCAGGAACAAAGTATTCTCTGATATAGTCCCTAAATCATATATGCCCTAACTTATCGTATTTTATGCGTAATAAAAATATGTTTGTCGTAAGCTAAGTAAAAAAGTTAATTTGTAAACGTTTACGTTTTATAATATACTAAACTGATTGAAAACTCGTTGGTGAGTTTAAATCTTTTTGATAATTGTTAGACTTATTTCGTATCAGCTTATAAGATATCGGCCTTTAGGTCATTTAAAAATGTGCGAAAAAATACTAAATCAAATGGAGTCTGCTTAGACTTTTTGTAGTAAGCATTAACGATCGGTAAATTTTCAAGAAAACGATCATAAAAGTGTCTATTTCTTTGGTTTTTGTATTTGTATTAAGTATTTGATTAGTGCTGCAACTAGTCTACAATAAATTAACTATCTGCAATTACCTTAAAAATATTCTGGTACTGCCATCAGGTGTAAAATGAGACAAATGTTCCGGGCAAAAGAAATGAATTAGTTTTATTCTTATTGGCGCGTTACTACTGAACTCTCCAGCCCATCAATATCACGGGAGCGAGAAGGAAGGGGTCAATAAAACTATTTAAACTAAGCATTCTCCTACAATAAGAATTCTGTTCTAAACTCTCTCAACTAATTGAAATAAACTGAACCATGGTAATCAGATAACCAGTTAACCAAAGTAACTCAATCATAAATTATATATTTTCTAATTAACCAAGAGGTATGTGAGCTTACTGCAATAAGTTTCTGATTACTACTCACGTCAGGCTGATTAGAAAATATTGAGGCTTTCCAATTAGGCTGGTGCATAGGAAAATTATGGCTGGAGTTTCGCAAGGACTTCATTTTACAGTTACCTACGACAGAGGCATCAAACTAAAAATTTAGAATAGGAAGTAATACGTGTAGTTTCTATAACTTGTTGAAAATTCCCTCAACGTCTTCACCTGTATTTATTACAATAACTGTAGTAGGTGAAAATTCCAGCTCTTTTGGAGATGCTTATTCAGCTCGAAACATTTATTTATTTAACCCCTTAGCGATCGGTTAATTTTCAAGAAAATGGTCATAAAAGTGCCTATTTTGCCAAATACACACATTTGATTAGTGCTGGTATCTAGTTTAAAATAAACTAACTATTTACAATTACCTTAAAAATATCCTGGTACTGCCATCTGGTGTGTAAAATGAGAAATAAAATGTTTTCCGGGCAAAAAGAAATGAATTAGTTTTATTCTTATTGGCGCATTACTACTGAACACTCCAGCCCGGAAATTTCACGGGAGCGAGAAATAACGAGCAAAACCTCACCCCGTCATTTTCACGGGAGCAAGAAGGAAGGGGTTAAATATAATTTTAAACGTATATTTGCTCCTTAAAAGCAGAAGGGTCTCGTAGAAGAATGACCTCGATGACCATAATTTAGCTCCTGTAACTTAGATTGTTATATGCCTGTACCAGCGACGATTGTCTTTCATATTTCTGCCATCTGTATAAAAAAAATTTTTTTAAATTTTAAATATCTAATTCAAAAAAATCTCAGGTTTTATTTACTTTTAAAAAAAGGTTTTCAGTGTGCTTAACTAGAATTACAAAATTTATGAGGCTTTAATTATGTTTTACATAGAATGTGACTATTTTTGAGTACTTTATTTTGCGTTAGGATGAAAAGGATATTTATAATCAAGTAAACGTTTGTTTGAGGCAATCAGTAAGACTTCTTTACTTTCGATTACAATGGATGCGCATCTTAATTGGTAAGTAATAAAACAGTATAATAATTAAATAAATTTCAAAGATAAATTTATATCATTAGTCATATTAAGTTTATTAGTTCATTTAGTTATTAATCATATCGTGTTAACAATCGTAATATTGTTTCGATACAAACTAAGCACAATTGTACATTTTCTTGACTCTTTCGATATCACTTTCAGTCATTCCTGGTTTCTCGAAAGGTTCCTTCAATGGATGTCCATTTATGGCTTCCATGGTTTGTTTTGAATTTTTGGACATGGATACGTTACCATAGTGCATAATTGAGTCATAGTCGTAGTCGTTGTACAAGATATTTTGGTGTGGAGCAATCTTGTTGAAATTGTGTTCATCACCTGAGTGGTAAAAACATTTCCTTAATGAGATTTGCTTTAGAAAGTTTATCTATATAACTGAAGTATATCTATATAAAAGTATATGAAAGTATATCTATATAACTATGACTACTGAAGGCATGAAAAACTAAAAGTGTAGAAAGTAACTAAAAGCAAAATTACACAAAATCAGCCTTATATGCTATTCTTTTAAGTTTCATTTGCGAATGTGATTAAATAACATAATTTCTTATAAGGTACACTTCAAATATAATTGTTTTGTTTAAGGAAAAGACTGAATTTTAAATCTGAAAATTTTAAATCTCCCTCCCAAAAAAAGGAAGAAGAAAAACGCGATCCCTTGCTTTTTTAAACTATTTAAATTGAAATGGTAATACTGCTTCCCTTTAAAATATTAGAAACCCTAATTATTAAGAAACATCTTAAATTGGTTTCGCTAAAATGCTTCAACCCGTTTGTTAACACCACTTTTGTATTGCTAAGTAGAATCTCATAAATCATATGAAATTGTCTGATTTCTTTTTAACAATCGAAATTGTATTTAAGTTTTAGTGTTAACAATTTTGCTTTTTTTATTTATACAGTACAAAAAGATTTAAAAACATAAATTAGTATAATTTATGGAACGCCAGTTTGAGTATTAAAATCAAGATTAGAAATTAACAAAACAATGTGCTGCGCTTATTTTTTTTCTATGATTATACATTTTTCAATTATCTGTATTTTATAGCGTGTTGTTTGGTTGTAAAATAGAATACATTTTTACGCAATTTTTCGAAATTTTTTAATTAATTTTAATAGTGAAAAATGAGTCTCATATTGCCGAATGGGAAATAAAAGATACGAAGTACTGGATTATTTTGTCGCCTCATGATTTGATGCTTAAACCTCTTTAATTCATTTCTCACTGTAACAATTTCTCGAAATTGAGCAAAAATGTGACAAAATAACTCCGAAACAATTAGTAGTCAAATTTACAAACCACATATTCAACTCACATAGTCAAATTTACAAACCACCTATTCAAACCACATAGCCAAATTTACAAACCACATATTCAAACCACATAGTCAAATTTACAAACCACAAGTTCAAACAGCATATAATGCAAAGCGAAATGTGTGGGAAGGGCGAAATGTGTGAGAAAGATGCCTGTTTGCAGCAGACAGGATTCGAATAAATGACCTCCGTGTTCGTAGTGGGATGGTCCAGCCATCAAAGTTGTATATCCCAGACCAGGCAGAGTTTGGAATCTTTATAAAGACTCAATGACGCATCATTCCATACTAATTTCAAATTTCAAGAAGCAAAGGTTGTAATTTGGAAAATATGGTCCCATTTGCTTAGTTTTACATATTTCGCTGTATCATAAAATCTTTTTCAGCGAGCTTAATGTATCTCATGATATATCATTAAGGTGATCACTATATAAAGCTTTATACTCCCCCTGGACTGGTGTGTCCAACTATGGTGATCACAGCATGTACCACGGACTCGGAGGTCCTAGGTTTGAATGCTGCCGGCAGCCATCCAACTCTCTCTCTCACGCATTTTTGACTCATATTTCTTTCTCTCACATATGAGTTATTTAAACTTCTTTTCAACGACAGAGAGAATTAAACTCAGCGCTTTTTTCCGGGATTACGCTGGACTATTATATGTGCGTAGATAATGTTCAATGAAATCAAAAATTACATCGAGTAATTATTTCATGTACTTAAAATTAAATACTAACAGATTATTTTTAAAAAAAATTAAAGCCTATTTCTAGAATTTAGTTTCATTTGAATAAGGAAATATAAGTTTGGCAAATTTCACTCTTAATTAAAAATATCACTTCCACATATTTCATCCATCATTAATATAAGCAACTGTCACAGATCCCAGGCAAATACAAGATGAAGTAAGTTCTATTATGCATAAACAATTTTAACTCTTTCTCTGTTGGCGTCGTATTTCATAAGTTCGACGTTTTTGTGTCCATATAGTCAGCATCGTATGCTATGCAACGAAGAGAAGAATAGCATCATTCAAATTGAATTCGTCGCTACTTATACCTCTCTTTAAATCGGGAGATTTTTATATTTCTAAATATTGCTAGTAGATGGCGCAACTAGTACCAGTTTCTTCCCAATTTTCGCAGTGAGATTTCCAGCCTTGCACTGAAATCAGAATCATTTTGTACTTTCTGCAATTTTGCTTTCAGTAGTGTTACCGTTGCATATTAACTGCAATAAATTATTTCAGTTTTGTGATAAACGTAGTTTTTAAGCTCTGACGCGTAAGACTGATTGTGAAGCTGCTTAAACTGTGAGTTAGGAAAATTATTTTCTAAAATATTTTTACCTTATTTTTGTAATCAGATATTTATCTTAAACACCTTGCAACAACAGAGTTATAAAGATGTTATCCCAGCGTATTTTTTCAATATAAAACTTGAGTGCATAGCAGGGAAAACTGGAAATCAGTGGATGAGACATCACATATTTCACCACTAATTGGTCAAGCAAAAATATACTTTCTAACAAAATTATTTGTCTTTTTCGAATTTAGGATAGAACATATATTAATTTTTAGCAATAAAAGAATGCACTTTTGGATCTGAAATTCGGCAGAGAAGAGATTAAGCAAGTGATGAAGCACTCACCTTCTCGTACGTTTTCTTTGTAAACGATCAAATAATCATCTCTGTCTGATCTGTTATGTTCGTGGTAGAATCCAAGGGCATGTCCCAATTCGTGAATAACTGTTCCTAAAAACCAACAGCGGCCACCTAAATTTATTTCCTGTTTGCCACCGATTCTTCCGACTTGCGAATCGCACCTGTTAAGAGATTTTATATTTTTAAGAATCACATGAACATATTAATTTTCATTTCAATATTCTTTTCTTTTTTTCAGCACAAATTTAATGGCGTATCTTGTTTTCCCCTCCCAATTGCAAATCGAAACGCTATTTAATTTAGTATAATTGGAGTATTTTTTGACTGAAATCACACAAGTTTATTTTTTGACTTAACATTTCATTATGTAACATTTTATTAATATTCTTATTTTGTGTGTTTTGTAATCTAAGTTATTAGTGAAATTTTTAAAAACAGCATCATCTTCACTTATCATTATATCCTTTTCGAATCATTAATAAAAACGAAATCTAATATTACTGCCTCGTAATTGATTATTTTATAAAATTATCAAAGGCAGGCACATGGTCAAGACTAAAAATTGAAAATCGAAATCATACAACAAAAATCAGTTTTTTTTAAAATCGAAGAGTGCCTATCCTCATAAATAGAATGAATACTTTACAAATGAGGGACTTTCCTTTTTCTCTGCCAGGTTTTAAATGACTAGAACAGTTTTATTTTGTATAATTAAAACTGTCATGAGTATATTCAGAATACTGCATTTTATTATATATTTAATATTTTCAGTCCCATTAAGGAAGTTATTTTTTATTAAATCTGTAATTCATAAAAAGATAAAAAAATGTTTTTTTTCTTTAAATTGTGCGATATATACTGATGCATTATGTGAATAATAATATGAAAGGAAAGTTAAATTGTAAGAAGACGGGGGTTCAAAGCTTTTAAGTTTTTAAGAATATAATTGCGTTTATCTCAAGTTCTTCATCAAATCCAACTGAGAAAAAATGTATGGTCAAAACTACTAGAACATAATAAAATATACAGTGTTTCTGGATCTATAGAGACATCAAAAGTGAAACACTTTGGTAAAGGATTTTGAAAACTTAACAATGAACAATAATTTAATAGTATGTGATAAATTTTGTTTAATGTGGTACAATTTCGTAATTTTATTGTGATAACTAGAGCAAAGCATAAAATATTTATTTGGTTAAATTTACTTTTTCCTTTTGTGATTATTATTAAATGTGAGGTAATAAGGACTAAAATTTTGAAAACCAGAATTTTCGGTAAACCGTTACCATATGAACGGGAAAATTACTAAATTAATTGCTTAAATACAGTTTACTTTGGTTTTATTATCAAGAATTTTCTCTATGCATACTAAATGAGTTAATTTTGAGTTACTTTTTTAATTATGGAAAATGGTATATTTTTTGTTTGGAAAAAAAATAATTACTTATCGGCTGGTGCCCATTTGAGTTCAACGTAGTCTTCCTCATTAGTCCTTTCGACAAATCGGACGCAGGTTTTTGTGTGATATTCTTCAAATGCTTCTTTTATGGGTGTTTGTGCATCTATTTGACCTTGATAAATAAGAAAGAGAAATAAATATTCGAAATGAATTTTGATTTAAGAACTTATGAAATTATTATTTCTTATCATTTTTAATTGCTTACTGAAATAGAAAGAAAATAATTTATTCTTAAAGACAGATACTTACTTACCAACTTTAGTTGCAAGTTAGTCACTTGCAGTATAAACTGATGCTTTTGGCAGCATTGCTATAAATGGCTGCATATCTCTGAAAAACTTTCTCATTTTTGACCCACAATAAGTATTGGGTCATAAGGAAATGTTTAACACAATACACTATACAGAAGGAAAAATTAATAAAATAGACACAAGGAAGCCTGTGACGTTCAATATGTTCTGACACCGTTCAAAAACAAACAAAATGATTTAATCTGTTTCAATTTGTAGAAAAGATAGGAAATGTTATATTTTTCTCTTTATGTAATAAACAAACTATTTTGTGTTTAATTAAAAATGCTTAGATAACATACTATTCAATTTGATACAAAATTCCTTCTAACGCTTCAACGAGTGTATTTTTTATCGCAACTTTCTCATGCAAAATAATAATAAATAAAATATACATTATATAATAAAATATAAAATAAAATATACATTTAAAAATTGAAAATCTTATTGGAATATTTTAAGCAGAACGATCAAACTAGATCCTGAACGATTCCAGTATGAAGTGTCAAACGAATGCTTACTTTTCAAGAGTTGAAAATTTGGTGTGTGCTCAAAAATCTCCATATCGCAGAACTGTCTCACTTTAAACAAACCATGATAGAATGTGCTAAATACGGTAGGAGTTGAACAACGTAGTTCCAATGGAAAGAGGGTCGCAATATAGGGAAATCTACTCTAGCATGGTATCGACAAGGGGGACTGAAGCACTCTTAAGGACTAGTACCTAATGTTGATTGGAAGGGCACAGAGCTAAAATTGGAACCCATTACAAAAAACACGAGACCACCAGCATCATTAAATACAGTAAATGTGGTAATCGTGTGAGGTTTGATGGTAGCAAGTAGGCCCAAAGCATTCATCAAGCTAAATAAGGCGAAATAGCCTGCACGAGGAGCAGAGAAGACGATTGTGACTATATATTAACACGAAAATTGTAATTTAGTACCCATCGTGACTTAGAATGAACACAGCAGTGTTAAATAGAGCTTTAAATAATATTTAATTTATTTTCATTAAAAACTGAAAAATTATTTTAAAAATTACAAAACTTTTTTGTTGTGACCTTAAAATTGTAAAAAAAGTTCCAATTGCAGTTTTTTTTTCTGCA
Source organism: Parasteatoda tepidariorum (assembly GCF_982258835.1). NCBI lineage: Eukaryota > Metazoa > Arthropoda > Arachnida > Araneae > Theridiidae > Parasteatoda > Parasteatoda tepidariorum. The sequence continues at coordinate 54,536,280 of NC_141761.1, forward strand.
ACTAAGTCTTAACAACCAAATGCTTGATAAAACTAATACAGTTTTATTCTTCTTCTCTTGATAAATTTTAAATAAATTAATACTTAGAATAAAAACAAGGATCTTAAAAGGAAAACAAAGGCACAAGTATTTGAAAAGAAATTAAATTCGTAAAAAGTATAGTAAATACATTAAATAAATTAGAATGTATTAAATTACTCGTACAGTAATTACACTTTAGTTAAATCAGCAATTTTCAAATTATATTTTTCAGCAATACATACGCGTAGTTGGTAAATGAAGTAACTTAAAACTTAGTAAGAAATTAGTAATTAATCTTAGAAAAAAATCTCTTAATAATAATTATATTCTTACTCAAAGTATGATCAATGACGTAAGGCACAACTGCATTTGGCCATCTGAAATGGTTTCCAACAATAGCATTTCGATCGTCATCCTATGTAGAATTATTAATTTCAAAATAGTATATTTATAAAACATAAATCAAATATATAATTAACAATACATGAAAAAAATTGCAATTTCAAAAGGAACTCAGTGTTAAATGAGAATATTCAAATCTTAAATGATATTAAAATGAGAATATGAATAATTTGAATAATTCTCTTAAATAGCAAAATCTCTGGAAATGCGGAGTTCTTTTAATTTTCATTCCTCAGAAATAGTCTGACCGATTTCCATAATATTTTCGATCTTGGGACTTAAAATTACACTTTTTATAAAAAATAATTTACATTTGAAAGTTTTTCAACCATTCTTATCCTAGATAAACTTATGAGACCATATTTTTGAAATTTCTGCTACACCCATTTTTCAAATATTGAAAATCTTGTCAAAAAAAGCACGCCTATTCAGATAACCGTACATTAATTTATGTATCATGGACTGAAATTCTTTTTAAAACAAGTACGGTAATTTTGATTTTAAAAAAATTATGACTCTTTTCGTTACTTAAACTAGATTCTGCATAAACTAATTTGTATATTTCAAGCCCTCTCCTTAAATCATTAAAAATTACATCTTTGTTTGTTAATTTTCGAATTACAATAATGAAAGTTATAAAAGTTTTATTCTAGCATCAATTTAAATTTCACTTTCAGATACCTAAATCTCTTAACAAAGGTTTTAATTTTAGTTCGCGCCTACTTCAATGATCTTCAATAAAAAAATAACTTAGAAAGCTAAGTTAATCAATTAGATTTAATTATTGGCATTTTTAGTTTTTGATTTTAAGTTATCTAGAACCAATATAAAGTTAACTTATTCAGAAAACAAATATAAATGATACCACAAATTTAAATTTCAAATCTTAAAGTTTTCTGCCAAGAGGAATATTTTTTTTTCGTTTCTTTGTAAACCTCTGATTGCGATTTAAGAATAATTGTTTTGTTTTTTTGTGCTTTACATGTAATTTTTCAGGAGATATTGCAATGATCTTTAAAAGATTGCTCTTATTTAGTATACTTATTAACGAATTTCTTTTTTAAGAAGTCTAATCTTTGACTTTAAATCAACCAAATCTTTAAGTTTCTGAATTTTGAAATAGATTACATCAAAAAACTTTGAAAAGAAGAGATTTTAGAAAACAAAATAAAACATCTTCTTAAAAATCAATTCAATAGTTATGCAGGGAAAGAGACTTTTGGCAGAAGTGTTTTAAAATGAACTGCGTAAAAGCTATCGATTGACTTAACTAGAAAGTAATTAAATTATATGTATTTTTATTTTATTTTTAATTAAGATATTGTATACTCTGTTGAAAATTTTTAATTTGCTATAAATTAAGGTATATATTTTTCGTCTATCAGAAAAAGTGCTAAAATGATATGTTGTTCAATCTTTTGAATAATCTATTATGGTCTTTATGTCAATCCAAATTTCAGTAGGAAAGATTTGAATCATAACTACAAAAGTATTTTTAATTAAAATTCTACAGTTAGTAGCATTTTCATTAAGTTTCGCCATGAATGTAATTTAATTCAGATTTGAAATACTATTTAATAAATATAGTACTTTTTTTCTAGATACTTCACGTCAAACAAAAGATTCGTTTATTAATCTAACTTATCACAGCATTTTATTGATTTTTTTCAGACTTATCAACTGATATTATCTGCAATTAATAGAAGTATTGTTTAATAGGAAATTAATACTTACAAAAACAATTCCTCTCATATCACCATCGAACAATTCAGGATTGAATAGAGCATTTCTCGCTCCTAAAATATTAAATTTATGAAATTAACAATCAGATTTCATTGTTTAATTCCCGTTTCACCGAGTAAAGAAAAACATGTTATGTTTTTTCAAATCTTTAAAATATTAAATTTATGAAATTAGCAATCAGTTTTCATTGTTTAATTCCCGTTTCACCGAGTAAAGAATAACATGTTATGTTTTTTCTAATCTTTAAAATATTAAATTTATGAAATTAACAATCAGTTTTCATTGTTTAATTCCCGTTTCACCGAGTAAAGAATAACATGTTATGTTTTTTCTAATCTTAAAAATATTAAATTTATGAAATTAACAATCAGTTTTCATTGTTTAATTCCCGTTTCACCGGTAGAAAAAAACATGTTATGTTTTTTTTATACTCCTTTAACTGAATATGGGCTTTGACCTACTCTTTCTAAAGCTGCATTTAAAATTCCCTTTAAGGTAGAAATATTCTACCGAAGGGAATGATGCATGTAACGAGTATGACGCAACAAATTTTGGATGGTCATTATTTTAATTTAATTGAAACATACAAAGAAAATATTTTTATTTGCTTTACGAAGGAATATTTACAGTCCATTATTTTATATTTTCAATTATTTAAAAATGTGCTAAACAATTTAATTTCAAAAACTGCTTCTTATTTATAAGTAAAAATTATTATATCAATAACTAAACATAAAAATGTTGAAAATTATAAATAATTCATTTTTTTTTCAAAAAGAAATAATTTTTATCAAAGTAATTTTTATTAAAATAATATATTTTATCATGAATTTATGCATGGATTTTGTGAAATACTATTTAGAAAATACTACTTAAAGGGTACTTATGAGTACCCTTTAGTGACCTTATGAGTGAAAACTTTCGTATTAAATTACAGTAAAAAGTACCGGAACTCAGGAAGCCGGTACTTTTTATCTTAAAACTTTATTTTAACCAGAACAAGGAACCAAAAAATCTAATACGTCATGTTGTAATGTTAGAAACAAAAAATCTAATATACCATTTTTTTTTACTTTAATAATTACCATAAAATCAAATTAATATAAATTACTCAATAATACTGCAAAAATTGCGGTATTTCACGGTAAATGAATTTTACTATAAAATGTATTTTTCGGTAAAATGGGTTTTACGGATGATACCCAAAGTGCTGGTACTTTATACCGTAATATCCCCAAGATTTTTTTACAGTATACTAATAATGTATGTTTTTACAAAATACTAAAATGATAAAAGACGAAAATAATATTTAAGAACGGAGGAAATAATATCTAAGAATATTACGGCACCTCATGTTAGATTTGTATTAATTTTTATTTCAAAAAACTTTTTTATAGATATAAAAATTAAAAAAAGCTACATTAGAGAAGAATCGTTGTAAATTTTTAACTATGAACTTATGAAAATTATGAGTTTTAGTTGCCTTTTACTTTCACATTAAAAGACGTTAACATTAAATAAAGTATATTACAAAAAATATTTTATAACGTTTTCTATCTTTAAATAAACTTATTATTACCTTCTCTTTCTTCAGGACTTAGCTGAATGACACCAGCTAAAGCAACAGACAGCAAACTAACTAGAAAGATACTAGTCTTCATATCTGTAAATGTAAGATATTCTAAGCAATTTCTGGAAACTATAAATTTGAATAACTAGGATTTGCCTCTTTTAAACGTCCTCTTATCAAATGGTTATGGGAAAAAGCTGCTGCTAGTGATTAAAAAAACATTTTTTTTCTCCAAAAATCTGCTTTATTGAAGGTTTTTTATTTATTTATCAAGTAAATAATATTAAAAACACGATATTTAAATGAATTTCGCAATTTATATTTGATATGATATAGAATGCGTATTTCAGTTTTTTTTTTTCTTCACATTTAACTCAAACAGATAACTTTTCCTTTGATGATAATTGTGATTTTTTTAATTTAAAATAAAATCGATAAATATAAATGCAAGAAATTATTTATATCTTTTATTATTTATAGGTATTGCTTCACTTAATTTTGTAAATTTTAACTCCTTCTTAATTGACGGCTTTAGATTTATTTACTTTTGTATTCCCTTTTACAATTACTGTACACTTAAACTTCATTTTTCAACTTTTTTCAAATCATCCATTATTACTATGCCACTACTCAATATGACTATTTCTATAAATATTTAGATTCCCTAATTATCCTCTATCACAAGTTACTGTCGTTAAAGATAAATAACAATATATCGCAAGGTGGGAGGGATACACTTGCTTTGAAAATTATAATTCCTCACATACCAACGTTATTTTGCTTACAATATGATGGTCTCTTTCAAATATTGCATCTGGTTTTCAAAACAAAAAACTTGTATTGCAAAAAGCTTCAATTCTAATTGCCTCTTTATGGAGAACTGGTCTTTTCCTTTCTTGTTCAGGTTTAGAAAGGTACGAATTACACGTACTTTTAATGTAATGAACAAACGCTCAGTATTCCTTGCACTTTTTTTTAAATTGATAAGCTATTGCCTGATGGTATTCTATACTGATGTTTATTTTTAAACAAAGAACTATTGCCCCCGTTATGAACTTGCCCGATATTTCTTTGACTGATATTTCTATAATACGCGAAAAAAAATTTCACTTAGATATTTCTAAATTCCAACAATAGTGCTTAAAGCCATAAATGTATAATTTATTGTTGATGAAGAAGAAACTTATTTATTGATGTGTAGGTTATGCCCCCTTAAAAGTTGCTTCCGCTTTCTCCTTATTAAAAGTTTCTTCATTAATGCATTGTATTTTTTTATTTTAAAAATATGAAAGAACAAATTTAACTAAATATACACCGAAGAGCTATTACATTATGACCACCCTGCTAATAACATGTAGGACCACCTTTAGCCCTCAAAACTGCTAGCACCCACCGTGGCATTGATTCCATAAGGTGCTGATTGGTAGTCTGAGGTATCTGGTACCAAGCACTCACCAACTAGTCCTACAATGCCCTCACATTGCGAGGGAGTAGCGTGGCAGCACGAATTTGGTTTTCAAAGTAGGACCACAAATGCTCTATTGGATTAAGGTCAGGAGAACTTGAATGTTACTCGAATGTCACTGGAATGTTACTCGACGATTTGACCCTTATGACATGGTGCATTATCTTGTTGATAAACACCATCCCCCGCAGGAAAAATCGTTGGAATGCCATGAATGGGTGAATCTGGTTTGCAACTATGTTCAAGTAGCTTACAGACGTCAGGGATTGTTCTATGAGGATTCTGGGTCCTAACGTGCCCCATGAAAACATTGTTCCTGGGCGAGAAACCATGTAAACCTGGTTGAGTCCATTGTTATAGATGAAGGTGGTCATAATGTAATGGCTCTTCGGTGTACAATGATGTAAAGTAAAAATGTATAATAATGTTAGAAGTTAACAAAGTATTATTCATCATCTAATTAACAAAAATTAAATGCTGAAAAGGAGACTCAGAAATTTGAAAAGTATTGAATTTTTCATCAAAATTCTAACAAACAAATGCAGTTAAGTGTGTTTTTTTCCTTAAGAATTACCCATCTAAACTCCAACTTATTGAAATTTATTATATTTAGTAAAAAGTACGAAACTAAAAAGTCAATTTAACCGAATAGATAGTTTTCATGCCTTGCTAAGGTATCATGATAAAATTGCCAATTTTTTTACCAACTTTTGCTGTTTATTATTAAGCTATAATTTCACAAAAATCATAACCGAAACACTTCGATAAAAATAACTAAGATTTTTAGTGCTTCCATAATGCCAGAAACACATTAAATTTCTCCATATTCTTGATTTATTCACTATACTTTTTCTCAGTTTTGGGATAAAGACCAGTGAAGACCGAAGCCAGAGATAGATTGGTATTCGTCTCCTGTTTTCAATGAGTACATTGTAAAAACTGTGGTTTAATACCTATCCGAATTTGGTGTTGAAAAACTCTAAGAATAGTGCGAATGCTTATTTTACATTAAGTGAATATGAAATTGAGTGTTCATACAGACTAAAAAGGGTATAGTTAAGTCTTAACACGAATAATATTGTGTTTCTCGGATCTCTGAAAATTTAGTTAGTAATTAGTGTATAGTTATACTATTTAACTAAATCTTTGCATGAAATGGTTGTAGGGCACGTTTTAAAACTATAGCAAATGCTTTTGAAACCTTATTAGAAGTTTTAATGTGAATTATTGTGTAATTTTAAAATAGTGACAATATTGAGGTTTGTTTACATGAAAAGTGTCGTTTTAGTCGGACACAATTAACAAGCTAGTCTTAACCTATTTAATACCAATTAAGTTTCGTTTCTCTTTCCTGATTGATAAAAAAATATTAATTTAGGTTAAATTATCTGCCAAATAATTTCAAACATCTTGTAGAATCGATTTGACAAACTAATCACATTTATAGTTATAAAATGCACGTGTGTTTTTAGTTATATTCTAATAAGAATAAGATATGTGGCAATTGCATAAAATTATTTTATAATATTTAACTTCTATACACTTCTTTGTTTGAATTCTTATAAATATGCCGCATGTGCTGCGTGCATGTTTGATTAACAAGCAAATTTCATTTTAAGAAATATTGTACACATCCAAAATTTATGATTCTTGCTTAAAATTGTATCGCAAAACTAACTACACTGATTCTTATGTGCATCATATCTCACTGTAATTATGAATTTTAGCCACTGAATAACAATCACGGTTACCATCATGTAGTGTAAAATAAAATTTACCAGACACTATGCTTGAGTTTGGTGTAGTGGAAATAGTTTCATGCAAGATAGTTGGCACCATTTTTTGTTATCAGATGGATTAAATTTTTTACAGAGAGTGAGCATTCATTAATAATTTTCCAAAGTCAAGATGTTACAAAACTACCCAGGTAAAATATGGCATAATTAAAGCTTAACCATGCAAAAATTTAAATATTAAGTGTCAAAACATAATTTACAAGTGCTAACATAATGAAAATGCCAACAGCTGTAAGCGTAAAAGCTTGCAGATTGTTATTAGACCTTGTTTCCAGATTTGCTAACAACTCAAGTCAAGTCAACTAATAATAATAATAATAATAGTTGGGACAAAAATGTCAGTAATAATTATAGCTGCGAATAAGTGAATGATCGGAAGTTAAATATATAAAAAAAGGTTTTTCATCAATTTTCCGTCAACCTATTCTAAGTATACAGAAAATAATCCGGGCAAAATCAATATTCCCCGTTATCAGTTATACATTTAATGTGTAGCGTAGCACTCAAAACTGCTTTGTACTAAAAATGCGACAAATTTTTCAACTATTATTTGGATTACGATTGTAAGGCACTATGATTGAGTTTTAAACAAAGAATAATGAATCTGATTTGATGCAAAAGCAAAAAATTTTTAGTTGTTTCGTTCAATTCATAATTTGAATTCAAGACTCAGAACCAAATAATATAAATTTTTGACAATGGAGATCAGTAAGTTTGCCTTCAGCATAAAAATTATGTAAATACTTCTGTCTTTAGAAGACAAGATTCTACACTGTAAAGACTAAGATGCAATGTTTCTCCGAATATAATGTTGATCAACCTAACACAATTGCGCAAATAAACACTTTATTTCAAATCAGCATCAAATTGCTCTTCCACATATAATCGATATTGTGTAAATAAATCTAAACACTTAAAGAGGAATAAAATAACACAAAATAGTCACTCATTGACACCAAAGGAGATTTATTTTCATTTTAGAAATCATATATGTTGACAAGATTTAAATATCGTATTTGATTGTTTACATTTAAAGTAGGAATCCCTTTTAACGCGAGTTGGTAAAAGTGTTAAATGCTGCTATACATCAGACAAAGAAAAAGATCGCAGTAAAATATGCATGTTTGTTTTTAATTCTGTAATAAGAATTATTATATTTTAATTAATTTATAAATTTGCTGTAAACTGTACTGAATGATTTTATAGTGTATAACTTCCAGCCGCTTCCACAAAAACACCTGTTTAAAATCATAAAATCTTCAAAAAGGATTTTTATCATATTTTATGATTACTTTTGTTTTTTAATTCTGAATTTTTTTTCCAATTTTTACCTTCGGATTTGAAATTCTTGTGAAATTGCAAATTATTCATAATAAGATAATGGTGTCTCACAGCTGCTTATTTCAAGGAGTAAATAGGTAGAAAATCAATCGAAAAAAGTTTAAATTACTAATCAAGCGATAAAGTAATTTCGAGTGTTATAAAGATAAAAAAGAACAAAAAAACTTTAAAAGCATAAATTTAAATTTTATTTAGCATTTAAAAATTACATTTATATTAAACGAATAGACACGCTATTGATAAATCAGAATTTTTCCTCTTCTTTTGCTGTCTTTACTAAAGGCAGCAAAACTCATTGTTTTCACTTTTTCAAAGTTAAAGAAACTCACTAGTTCCCTTTTGAATTCGAAATAAAGACGAATCCGAAATAGGCTTAACCGAACGGATCCGGAATGATAAGATACAAACTAGAGTCAGTAAGATAATTTTTCCGATACAGTATAAATGAAGAATCATTACATAAGAATGCATGTATACGCTATTTCTTAAAATAAAATTAGTTTGTAAATCAAACACACGTGTAGCACAGAAAGAATATTAAGACAAATTCTAACTAGGTGACGCGTCGCCATGACAACGCCCACGCCAACATGAAAACACCTAAGTGGAGATATCGGCTTAAACTCCCGTGCCTCGCATGATCATGAGCACCACTCTTGAATCGATGGACAAAGAAGGCCTGTGAACGAGTAAAAGGCCCAAGTTTAAACGCACAGGGCTCATAGGCAAATGATCCGGAAAGATTAGGGGCTGCTTGCAGCACACGGACAAATATGCTCCGATCCACTACCTCGATCTAAGAGAAGGTTCAGTTTCAGGAAGGCAACCGAACGTTATATACGTATTTACAGATAGTTGTAATCGGAAATTCTAAAAATTACGTCAAAAAAATTCGGAAACTGCACCGAAATAATTAAAGTATTACAATTAAATTTAAAAAGCTAAGACTGCAACTTAAATTTAAAATCATCAAATTTGTAAAAATGGCAAAAACTTTAATTCTTGGCTGGGCAATCCGTCAGACTGGTGATAAGATTGTTGAATAAAATTTTTTTCTTAATATACGGTTACATGAATAAAACGAAACATGAGTACATGAGTTACATGAATAAACGAAAGTTACATGAATAAAACGAATATGTACATCAATGCGTTAGTAAACGCATCACCCATTGTGAAGAAACAAATTAAAAATTGTGCAGCAAAAAGGGAAAAATAAGAACAGAGAAAGGAAAGATAAAATGAACTCAAAGGTCTTGTCGCTAATAATTGGAAATAAATACTGCGGACGCCTTTTTGTGTTATTCAAATGAACTACAAGTTCTACAGATGAATAAACAGATACGAATTAAAACTTAACAAAACATTTATTAATTCTAAAACAATCTAAATTTAGTGATATTTACGGAACCTAACTAATTCGAACACTAAATAATCAGCACAAAAACATTTCAAATAGGTTGCCAACATAAAAACTAAAGTGAAAACAATAAAAATTAAATAAAAGCAGTAACAGCAGTCAGAGTCACGTGACACCAACTATAAAAACATATTACAATCTCTAACATACTCCCACCTTGCAAAGTTAGGCTTATTGAACTTTGCAACCAAAATTTTACGAAAGTTGGAACTTTAAACTAACTGGAGCCGAAATAAAAAAGGAATGTTCATAAGTCCAACCGAAAAGGTTGGACTTATGAACCGACAACATTGTCATGTCCTATTAACACAACATCACCAACGTCTAAACCGTTATTTCTTCTTACCCCTTTGTGGACTAAAAGAGCAAGGTATTCATTTCTGAATCTTTGTCTGAGATTTTCACGTAGCTTCTGTAAATACTTTATTCGTTTTATGAGGCAAGATCGGTCTACATTATCTAGATCTGGTGTTTCGTTGTTACCGCCACCGTGAATAAACATTTCGGGTGTCAACGGTACTAATTCATTTGGATTATCTTGTATGTAAGTGAGTGGCCTTGAATTTATTACTGACTCACAGTCACAGAATATTGTGTAGAGTTCTTCGTAATCTATGGTAGATTTCCCTAGAACTCGACGTAGCAGTTCTTTGAGCATTCTGACCATTCGCTCCCACCACCCTCCCCACCATGCTACGGTAGGTGGAATAAATTTCCAAGTGATTCTTTGAGCGGTTGAGTATGCGGCTATCTTGTCCCAATCTAATGCTTTCAATGCTCTGCTGGCTCCCACAAAGTTTGTGCCGTTGTCGGAATAAAGGATTGAAATCCGGCCTCGTCTGGCAATGAATCGTCTGAGGGCTTGGATATAAGCATCTGTGGTGAGTGATTGTACCAGTTCAAAATGGACCGCTCGGTAAACGGCGCACGTAAATAAAACGATCCAAGCTTTTCCTTTTGACTTCAAGTAGAGAGGACCAGCATAATCTACACCACTTACCTCGAAGACTTTTGTCAAGGTAACTCTTTCTCTAGGCAGCGGAGCGAAGGGAATTTCAACTGGTTTAGATTTGAAACGCTTGCATGTCACACATTTAGAAATGACTTCTTTTACTAACTTTTTAGCCTTAAGAATCCAAACCTTCTCCCTAAGTCTGACAAGTACGATAGAAGAACCAGCATGCATTGACTTTTCATGCTCTTCTTGTATTAACTTCATAACGAAACTATTACCAGGTAAAAGAATGGGAAATCTAAAATCTTCTGTTTCATCACTATTTACAAGTTTGGTTCTTATTCGCAGTAATCCTTTTTCATCTCTAAATGATCATTTTGTTAAGAAACTTCTCATCTTGAAACGCTTTTAATTGTATGGATTTGAGAACGTGAGTTTCTGCTTCTTTGAATTCTTCATAGCTCAAGTTACCTTTTAATTTATTTTCATGTGATGTGTTATGTATGAAACGAAGAATCCATGACATCACTTTGATGTTTCTACTGTAAGAGGAGAAATGATCGCTCCATATTTCTGTAACTTCAATATTTACAATTGAAGATACGATCGTTCTTCTTTTTTCTCTAATCACTTCTTCTTCATTGACATTTTCCTCTGAGTCGTTAGTTGGCCATTCACGGGATGGAAGATACAACCAACTGGGACCATCCCACCATTTTGACTGGCACAATTGTTTAGCTGAACAACCTCTACTTGGCCGATCCGCGGGATTCAAGGATCCAGGTATATTTCTCCATGCTTGAACTGGTGTCAGTTTCCTAATTTCTTGAACACGGTTCTGCACGAATACACCCCACGTTTCTTCTCTTTTCAACCAAGCTAACACTGTGGTGGAGTCTGTCCAAAAATATACATCGTCGGTTTTAAACTCCTTTCGGACCTCAATGGAAAGACGATCAGATATAGTGGCACCAAGAAGTTCTAATCTTGCAATTGTTGTCTCTTTCTTCCCACAAGGGGCAATTCTTCTTTTACTTTGTACCAGCTGTACATAAACATTAGTCCCATAACGAACTCGCAGAAAGACTACTGCCGAATAGGCATATTTACTCGCATCACAAAAAAAATGAAGGGAAATATTTCCCACTCCTTTATCGCAGTGCAACCATCTTGCCACCTTTACATTCTTCAGATATTCAAGCTCACTTAGCCATTTTAGAAATTCTTCGCTCGTTTTTAGATCAACTACAGCGTCCCATCCAATTTTAGACTTCCACAAATTTTGTAGCAAGAGTTTTGGGCGCATCATCACTGGACTGGTTATCCCTATGGGATCAAAAACTCTGTATGAAGCTGTTAAATTTTTTGCTTTGTGATCACTTCGATCTTTGTTTCATTAACATCAGGAATATTTATGGAAAGAGTATCACTTTGTCTATTCCACTTCATTCCCAGAATGTTGGTCTCACTAGAATTAGATTCTGATGGGTTAGTAGACTCCCACCCTCGTAAATCAAATTGTCTTTCAGCCATAATATTAGTAGCAACTTCTATGAATTGTTTCAACTCTTATTTAGTTTTCACACTTGTGAGGCAATTATCTACATAAAAACTGCATATTAGTTCCTCTATAATCTCTTTAGGGTATTTTTCATTCCCTCCCATTGCTTCCTCTATTTTATTATTCAAATGGTATTGAATAGTGGCCCCAAGCAAAAGCGGACTACAGGAAACGCCAAACACAACTCTTCGATGACGAAAATGTTTCAACTGTCCATCTTCTCCATACAATAAGAATCGTAAGAAATTTCTATCATTTTCATAAAGACTTATTTGCAAAAAAGCCTTACGTATATCAGCTGTTACACCAAATTTATATCTTCGAAATTTATTTATCATTAAGGGAATTACTTCTATCAAATTTAACCCTTTTTCTACACAATCATTTAAACTAGGAACTCCTTTTCTCTTAGAAGAAGCATTGAACACGGGCCTGATTTTAGTTGTGCTGCTCTCCTTTATCACAGGTCGATGAGGTAAGTAGTGACAAGGTATTCCCATGTCTTCTTTTGGAACCTCTTCAATTATTTCCTCTTTCTCCCAGTCCTTGAACACTTCTCCATAGGCATCATACAATTTGTCTGTTTTCAACTTGCGTGTTGTCATTTGCAATCTCTTTAACGCCAAATCATAATTATCTGGCAAAGGCAAATGCCCATCAATCCATGGCAGACTAACTATAAAACGGCCATCTCCTTCAACTTTCACTGTATTTAAGAAATGTTCCATTGAGGCTTCTTGCATTTCCTCTCTAGATTTTTGTTCCGAAGGATCTTTTATTCCTAAAGAATCTAATCACCACAGCTCAGAAATATCCATTTCTTTCACTAAAAGTGAAGCAACCAACATTGCGTTGCTTGACGGTAAATCATATTCAGGTTCTTTCCCTGTTAAAGTCCATCCCTAATAATAATAGTGTCTCTATTGCTACTAATCCACTTGCCAAAACTCTTCGTTTTCCTGTCATAAGTTTTCCTATTACGTCAGCTCCAAGCAGAATTTGAGCTGGTTGTGACTCATTTCCGACGTCTGACAACTTTATATTCATTTCTTCAAGCTCTTTTAACCAGGATCCAAAGCTAACAGGCGCTATAGTATCACAAATAGATGCTTGATCTAAAGCTTCCATGTTACAAGTCAAGTTATTCTCTGGATTCCTTAATCTAATTCTATAACACGTGTGTTCAAATTCATCTGATTTATGACCACCAAACAAAGAGTGTATGAGAGTTTCTTTTCTCAAGGGAACATATTCCATCTTTTCAGCCAATTTTTTAAAAATATCTGTTCTTTGTGATCCAGAATCTAAAACTGCTCTCACCACAATTTCTTTTCTATCAGATATCAGCTTTAGTTTCATAGTTTGAAGGAACACTTTCGGACCGTACGTGATGTTGGACATGTTTATTTCAGAACTTTCACTTTTCTGCCCAGATTTATCGGGTTCACGATTTTTTGCAGCTAAAGATTCACACATTAGTACCACATGTCTTTTACCGCATATGACACATTTTATGAAAGCTTTGCACTTACGAATTGGATGTCCTTGCATTAAACAGGCAAAACAACATTGATTTTCTCTTACTATGTTCTCTCTTTCAGCTAAAGTCATATTTCGAGCGGAAAAGCAATCTGAACTTTTATGTTTCCCAGAACAAAACACACACCCTTTCTTCAAATCTTTTACATCTGTAGTCAATAGATTTGACGCTGTAGGAAATCTTTTTGTTGGCAAATCTCTTGCTTTCTTTTTAAAGGGTTGGCGTTTTTCATCAGATCCCAAGCCAAAACCTGACATGGCCAAATTAATTCTTTCTTCACCTTCCGTTTCTGCCTTCAGAAAAGCCATGATGTTTGTTAATCGCTCTTTGGCGTCAACTGAAGCAACGCGCGAAGAACTTCGGTTCCAGACTTTTAGAAACTCTTCTTGGAAACAAGATTCTACCATAGGGAATAGTATTGAAGCGCATTTCTCGGTCGTAACACCTAACGTTTCTAAAGCTCTAAGGTATGACTCTAGTTTGTCATGATGACAAATTAAACTGCTTTCTGGCACTGTCACTAATAATATTTGGCGGAGACTCACCGATTCTTTGCGAAGTAGCTTGAATTCTCGCCAACTCCAGTTCATGTTTTCTTATACTTTCTCTCTCTTCATATTCTCTTTGTTTCTCTTCATATTCCTCCTTTTTTCGTCGATCATTGACAGTAGCTACCAATACACTTGTTACAAAATCTGGATCAGCTAAATATTCCTTACTTTTCAAAATGATCGTTTTCAAATCCGCTACAGTAGCTTTTTGAGGTAATACTTCGCCAATTTCTTGGGCAACAATAATAAGATCTTCCTTTTTAAATCCTTTTGATGCTAAAAACATTTTTCAAATCAGAAATAGCGTATCAACGGTCCTGTCGCTGACGCCACAAATGTCGCTAATAATTGGAAATAAATACTGCGGACGCCTTTTTGTGTTATTCAAATAAACTACAAGTTCTACAGATGAATAAACATGTAAGGGAAGGTTTTCTATCTTCCTACTATGTGCGATTTTGGATAAATAAAAACGAAGTAAATTGGAGACATCACAACATTTAATATACACAGTTATTTACAAGTTAATATAAAATATATAAATCCATTATTACTTTTACATCCCAATGTCTGGAACGTCAATACAGTAATTATTATTATTATTGAGTTGTCTTAGCAACGTTGTTTTTATTTTTCATAAAACTAAATATAAATGCTTGTTATGTTATTGCTCTTGCGCACCACAGCACTCCCCCCCTAGTGAGGTACTCGAACGATGAAAAACCTCATGTGTAACGTGCTGGAATGTGCACTGTACGTCCAGATCTAGTTACTCGGGGTGGAATAACAAGCTTCACTCTTTTGTTTCCGTTGCCTTGCTCTGTAGCAGCTTTAGAAATTGTAGACGATGAAATAGGCCCAAAATTCTTTTCAACCAGTAAAGGTGTTTCTGAAGTCTTTTCAGATTCTGTAGAATTGTCCGAAAAATAGGGCTTTATTCTATCTATAGATACATTTAGTTCTTTTTGCTTCATTTTAACAGTAAAAATTTTATCGGTTCTCTTTAAAACTTTATATGGTCCATGATATGGTTGTTGCAAACTATGACGAACACTGTCAGTACGGACAAACACGTGTGAGCAAGTTTTTAAATCTTTGAATATAAATGGTTTCTGCTTCGAGTGATGACGAAATGGGACGGGTTTTAATTTTTCCATGGTGCTTTTTAAATTCTGAATGAATTCTGATTGCGCTTCAATGTTTGAATTTTCAAAAAAGTCATATGGTAGTTTTATATTTTCACCATACAAGAGTTCTGCTGGGGTGGCTTGACAGTCATCTCGCAAGGTTGTGCGTAAACCAAGTAGAATAATCGGAAGTGACTTTGTCCAGCTTGGATTTTCATGACACATTATGCTTGCTTTCAAAGTACGATGCCAACGTTCTACACAGCCATTAGCTTGTGGGTGATATGCAGTAGTTCTATTTCTTTTAAAACCAAGTAATTTCGAAAGTTCTTGGAACAATTGAGACTCAAATTGCGCACCCTGATCAGTTGTAATTACGCTTGGAATACCATAGCGAGCGATCCAATTTTTCAATAAAGCATCAGAAACTGTCTCTGCTCGAATATCAGGTAAAGGAATGGCTTCTGCCCATCGCGTGTAGCGATCAATTATCGTAAGGCAATAACGAAATCCTTCTGATGATGGCAAAGGTCCAATCAGGTCTAGATTAATGTCTTGAAATCGTTGACCAACTCTAGGATATTCTTGTAATGGAGAATGATTATGTTTAGAAATTTTGGATTTCTGGCATTTCAAACAACTCTTGGTCCAATCACGAATGTCTTTGTTTATTGATGGCCAAATAAATTTTGATGTAACTAATCGAACAGTCGCTTTAATTCCAGGATGTGAGAGATTGTGCACACTTTTGAATACTTGTTTTCTAAAGTTAATTGGAATAAATGGTCTTTTAATTTTTGTGGTTGTATCGCAATATAATGAATGATTAGAGCCAAAAATAGGAACTAGCTCAAATTTCAAAGAAGAGTTTTGAGACGTCATTAAATCTTTTAACTCATCGTCGATTTCTTGAGCTTTGGCTAGGGATTCAAAGTCAATTTCGGAAGTAATTCTTATTTCTTCCAATCTTGAAAGAGCGTCAGCAACCATGTTATCTTTTCCAGAAATGTGTTGAATTTCTAATGTGAATTGGCTAATGTACTCCAAATGTCTTTGTTGTCGGGGTGATGCTTTCTCCAAGTTTTGTCGGAAAGCGTATACCAGCGGCTTGTGATCAGTGAATAACGTAAATTCTCGACCCTCCAACAAATATCGGAAATGCTTAATAGACGAATATGCAGCTAGCAGTTCACGATCATAGGTGCTATAATTCTTTTGTGTAGGTGTTAGTCGAACAGAAAAGAAACCTAGCGGTTGCCAATCATTATTGACGAGTTGTTGCACCACTCCACCTATTGCTATATTGGAAGCGTCTACCATAAGGGCAAGTTTAGCAGATGGCACTGGATGAGACAAATTTGCTGCAGATTTTAACAATTCTTTGGATTTCGTAAAAGCATTTGAAGCTTCGCCTGACCATTCGATAGTTCGATTATCATTCTTTTTGCTGTTTTTTAAATAATCATATAAGCATGCTTGGTGTTGAGCCGCTTGAGGAATAAATCTTCTGTAGAAATTTATAATTCCCAAAAATCTTCTAAGTTGTTTGACTGTTTTGGGTTTATTGAAATCTTCAATGACTTTGACTTTTTCTTCTGTCGGACGAATTCCTTTTAGAGAAACAGTGTGGCCAACAAAATTCACCTCAGGCTTAGCGAAGTTGCATTTACTGAGATTCAATGTTAATCCAAATTGTTGCAATCTTTCAAAAACTATTCTGAGATGTTGTAGATGTTCCTCTTTAGAGCGCGATGCAATTAATATGTCATCCAGATAGACGAAACAGAATTCTAGTCCACGTAGAACGGCGTGCATAAATCTCTGGAATGTCTGCGCTGCGTTACGAAGTCCAAAAGTCATCAAAGGAAATTCGAACAGTCCGAATGGCGTACTAATAGCTGTTTTTTCTATATCTGCTGGTTCCATGGGAATTTGATGATAAGCTCGATGAAGATCCAATGTGGAATATATAGTACAACCTTCTAATTGGTGTGTAAAATCATGCAGATGTGGTATAGGATATCTATCCGGTAATGTGGCTGCATTTAAAGCACGATAGTCTCCGCACGGTCTCCATTCGCCATTTTTTTTCTTGACCAGATGTAATGGACTAGACCAAGGGCTGCTTGATGGTCGGCATATGCCACGCTCAAGCATGTAGTCAAATTCAGCTTTGGCGATTTTTAGTTTCTCTGGAGCCAATCTACGCACTCTAGATGTTATGGGTGGGCCTTTTGTAACAATAGCATGAGTGACATTATGGTTGAAGTTAACTTTATTCAGTTCTATTTTTTCTGAAGATAAGTTTTTGAATTCTTGCAGTAGAGAATGAATATCTGGATCTAGATTATTACTATCGAGGGGTGTTAAAAATGAAGATGGTCCTTTGATTATTTTAGTTGAGACTGTCAATGATGTTAAAGGATCAAACAAACGTTTTTGTTTAATATCTACCAAAAGTCCATGTGCCTTAAGAAAATCTGCGCCAATTATTGGCTTTGAGACGTCTGCTATGATGAAATTCCATTTGAAACGTCTTCTCAAGCCTAAATCTAAACTAATAAGTTGCTTGCCGTAAGTTTTGATTGAACTTGAATTTGCAGCATAAAGTTTAAAATCAGATGGGAACAGTTTATTGGGTTTTGGCGGTGGAATTACAGACACGTCAGCCCCAGTGTCAATAAGATAGTGCCTTTTGCTTGACTTGTCAAAAAGAAAGAGGCGGCAATTTGGATGGCCGTAGTCGTTGGCCTCTTCAATCGACTGGCCCGTTAGTTTTCCGAAGTATTTGTTGGTTTTTGAAATTGGCAAGGTTTAACACAGCGATGTGCCTTGCTTCCAAATTTAAAATGGTACCAACATAACTTATAACGAGAAGATTGGGATCTCGAACGGCTACGGTCTCGAGCTGTTACAGATTTATCTTGAGATCTATTCCTTGTAATTAATGTATCAAATTTCTTAGTTAATTCTGCAATACTAATCTCCAATGAATTAAATTTTTCGTTACTAATGTTATTATGCTCAAAAGTTTTGCTGGATACTTTATCAACTGTACATAACTCTGTTGAGCTAAATATGCCAATAATTTTGTCTGCCATCTCTGCCATTTTATCCAAAGAATCAGAGCTAATAGATAATATAGCTTGAACCTGTTGTGGTAGCCTCTGTAGCCAAAGTGATTTTAACAATTCCTCAGAAATGGAATTTTCAGCCAAACCTTTCATTTGTCGCAACAAGTCAGATGGACGCTTATCGCCAAGATTAAGTGTAGTCAACACCTTTTTTAACCTGGCTTCTTCAGAATCTGTCAATCTACTTAACAATGCATTTTTTAAGGCGTCGTATTTTCCATTCATTGGCGGGTTTAACAAAATATCCTCTACGAAATCTAAGACATTTTCGTCTAATGAGGCAACGACAATGTTATACTTAGTTAAATCACGAGTAATATTGCCGTTAGCAAACTGTGCTTCAAGTTGTAAGAACCATAACTTAGGTTTATGTCGCCAAAAAATTGGTGGTTTAACTGCCACTTTGTTTACTTCTAAATTCACATTATCCTGAGTTGATGAATTTAAATTATCGTTTGTGCTTTCCTCCATGTTTAATATAAAGATAATTATAAAATAATGGTAATGCACAAACCTTTCTTTTATCCAAATAAAATCTTCGCACTGTTAAACTAATCACGTCCTGAGGTCACCAGTTGTAAGGGAAGGTTTTCTATCTTCCTACTATGTGCGATTTTGGATAAATAAAAACGAAGTAAATTGGAGACATCACAACATTTAATATACACAGTTATTTACAAGTTAATATAAAATATATAAATCCATTATTACTTTTACATCCCAATGTCTGGAACGTCAATACAGTAATTATTATTATTATTGAGTTGTCTTAGCAACGTTGTTTTTATTTTTCATAAAACTAAATATAAATGCTTGTTATGTTATTGCTCTTGCGCACCACAAACAGATACGAATTAAAACTTAACAAAACATTTATTAATTCTAAAACAATCTAAATTTAGTGATATTTACAAAACCTAACTAATTCGAACACTAAATAATCAACACAAAAACATTTCAAGTAGGTTGCCAACATAAAAACTAAAGTGTTAACAATAAAAATTAAATAAAAGCAGTAACAGCAGTCAGAGTCACGTGACACCAACTATAAAAACATATTACAATCTCTAACAGGTCTGATCAAGAAAGCTATTTGTTTAAACAGTCTGAACCTTTTCAAGTTATCTCGGAATGATAGTACATTTATTGACTGTGAATTCATAGAACGCTTAAGTGTTTGTTTAAAAATTTTATAGCACTTCCACCTAACAAAATTAACAGTTCAACTTCAACTCAATTCCTTTACAAATATTAATATATTATAAATGACCCGGATCGCATAATTGGTAGGATGTTGGAATCTTGTTCGCGAGAAAAGAAGTTCAAATCCAGTCATTCGAAGGATCCCCGTATAAATGGTGATTGGTGCACGCTAAATCCGTCGAGGGCACAAAGTCATCCAAGTTCCCACGACAAATAAATACCTCTGCGGGTACTGTATCGTATCAAGCTATATTAAGAAACAGTTCCTTGTTTTATAAAAAAAAACACATTTATTTCACAGCAACAAATAACGAAACGAAATTAAAGTACCCGTAACGTGTTAATACTAATCTTGAAAAAATATAGAAAAACCAGTATTGGGTGAGTATAAACTTCAAACTACAAAAACAAAAAACTATCTTCTAAAAAATCAACAACTCTGTGTTGTTCTAAAAATTGTCTCGTTCTTTTATTTTTAATTTATCTCTTTAGGTGTTTAATTTATTTTATACCTGCTTTTGCTTGCCAGATATTTTTTAATATTTTTAAACTTTATAGTACTTGCAAATATATTCTTGCAGAGAGGTTCCTGCAGAAGAATTCAGGTCAAAATTACGATCTACTGATATGGATTGAAGGTGTGTCACTGAGTCCTCTCTGTAAAACGGATTGTAACGAATGTGGATAGTAAAATCATACTCTTGGCCATAGAAGGCACCACTGTAAAACAAGAAGCGCACCCTCTGACAAAACTTGCTTGAATTCAAGCATTTATTTATTTGATTAAAAAGTGCCATAATATACTCATGGACAAAAAAATTCGCGCACCTTAGCTTGGCGCGCAATAGCTTGGTGCGCTAATTTTTTCGTCCATGAGTGTACTTTAATATCTGAAACTTTACTGGCATAAAAAATACCTCGGGAATCCAAGCTACAGTTCTTAAACAACCCTTCATACTCCACTGTGTATGTCTAGAACACCTTTCTCAGAAATTACATTTTTCAAGTTAGCTAGACTCAGTACTAAAACAAATCTTATCCAATTGACTGCGAAATTAAACTTCCTATTTTATTTTATAATCTTTACAAATTTACATAAGATCATTACAGCTCATAGTATAATTTATTTGATAAAATCAATTTTCTGGTGACTTTTAAATAGAATTTGAAATTTTACTTTTTAATTTTGCTTTCCCTCAAACTTTAAAATTTCAGAAGATGCTGGCCTGGCCTTACTCAAATTAAAATGAAAGCCCTTTACTGAAAAACGAAACTTCACTGTCACAATTTTCTCTGGTATCATTATAGAGAAATTATCTTTTACAGTCACTAATTACTTAATGAATGTTTTTTTCAGAATTTTACAAGATTCTACTGCTTCACTAAAACAATTACCAAAACAATTACCTGCTAAACTAGCACAACGTATTATGACAATGTTATAATGTAAATGTGATGTAAATGTATATAAATTAATACAAAACCAAAGAAATTGTTATCTTCATAACACTGTGGACCAGAAGTCTATGATCTTTGGCCAAAAGTAAAAAATTAATTTTCAACTAAAATATGTGTAGGCAGTTTTATTATATCCCAAATTAAGTATTCATAATCATTAACCAAACCAATAATCATTAACCAAACCAAACATTACAATTTACTTTTTGGACAGACGAGAGTACAATCTATATTATATAAAACGCTAATGCGTATGTATTAATAAAACCGATGATATTTCTTTTCTCGCATTGGCAACAGTTTTCATTTTTAAGTGATAGGCTTCGACGCGCAAGAGCACGTAGTGAGCATCATATCGCTAATCTATATTATATAAAACGCTAATATATTTTAATTAATAGGCTTCGGCGCGCAAGAGCACGTAGTGAGTATCATATGGCTAATCGGGTGAATTCTCACCGAATTATCAAAAACATTCTCACAAAATTATCTTCATCGAAGCCGATGCTTTACATCCGGCGTTCAGTACTATTTCATATTGTTTTATAACACATGGTTTTAGCCCTCTGGTGGGAAAGACTTTAAAACAAAACTTACAACAGTTACTTTTCTCAACAACTGAAATTAAGAATAGTGTGATTAAGAAAAATATGCGAACTGTTTTCAATTTTAAATTAATATTGAAAAGCACAGGTTTAGAATTTTCTACAGTGAAAAGTTTTCGGAACTTCAGTGTTCAAAAAAGTATACAAAAGCTAGACGTTTAGAACGTATCCAATGAGCAAGCCAAGCGAGCATCGGATTGCGTATCAATCCGAAATGAACTGCGAAAGCAGTTTCGGGGTTGGCGAGCGCCAGCGAGCAGGGGGCGAAGTCTCCTAGTTTAATGAAAAATATGTTAACAAAATTATTTTTAAATGTAACTTTTAGATTTTTATTTCAGAAATATATATAAGAATTTCACCTTACTGTTACATTTTTATCAGAGTAATTAGTGTTAAATTATAGTACAATTTTTCAATTAGTCGGATTAGTTAATACTCTTGACAAACTTACAGTTTATATCTTATCATTTGACTTTTTACAATGTTTGAATAACTTTCGAAAATTAGTTCCAAAAAGTTCCACGAGATAATTAGCTAAACTTTTCTTTGTTGTCTTCTTTCGAAAAAATCTGGCCCATTTTTGCCCGTATTGAAAAGGTGGACTAAATATACCGAAAAAAAAAAATTTTGTATTTTTTTCATGTTTTCGCGTTATTTTGTAAATAATTCGAGTTATTTTGTAATATTACTTCGGAAATATAATTTGCTTTTCATTTTTAACATAAAATTACGAAAATTATTATATTTTCATTGATATATTTATTTATTTAAACGTATTATATTATTTTTTATTTTTGCTCGCCGTATTTCCGTCACCATTTTGGTTTTTTGGGGGGTATTTTTAGTGTATTTTAAAATTTCAACAATGAATTCAATTTACCTGCACATAAAAACCCCTAAATACAAATTTTATCGAAATACTAATTTTGGCCACGAAACCTTGGATGCTGTCCCACTCTGCATAATCAGCATTGTGTAAACTGAGAACTGATATTCTCTGTAAGACACAGCGTAACATTTCTTAATTAATATTTTTTATCAAATATGAGATATAAAATAAATAAAATGAAATAAATACTGCATGGATATAAAATAAATAAAATCAAATAAATACTGCATGGATATAAAATAAATAAAATGAAATAAATACTGCATGGATATAAAATAAATAAAATGAAATAAATACTGCATGGATATAAAATAAATAAAATGAAATAAATACTGCATGGATATAAAATAAATAAAATGAAATAAATACTGCATGGATATAAAATAAATAAAATGAAATAAATACTGCATGATATAAAATAAATAAAAAATATCTAAGTCCGGAACAAAGTATTCTCTGATATAGTACCCAAATCATATATGCCCTAACTTATCGTATTTTATGCGTAATAAAAATATATTTGTCGTAAGATAAGTAAAAATGTTAGTTTGTAAACGTTTACGTTTTATAATATACTAAACTGATTGAAAACTCGTTGGTGAGTTTAAATCTTTTTGATAATAGTTAGACTTATTTTGTACCAGCTTATAAGATATCAGCCTTTAGGTCATTTAAAAATGTGCGAAAAAATGCTAAATCAGATGGAGTTTGCTCAGATTTTTTGTAGTAAACATTTAACCACTTAACGATCGGTTAATTTTCAAGAAAACGATCATAAAAGTGTATATTTCTTTGGCTTTCGCATTTGTATTAAGTATTTGATTAGTGCTGCAACTAGTCTAATATGGCCGGCCAGGTGGCCGAGTGGTTAGCGTGTCTGACTGCGGAGCCATTGGCCGCGGGTTCGAATCCCACTCTGGGCATGGATGTTTCTCTCTCTGTGTTGTCTTCTGTTGTGTGAATGAGTGAATGTGGCCCATCCTATGAACGGGTTTGTGGCAGTATGGCGTGGGTAACGTTGCTCGCCTCCGTGACTTTGGTTCACAGGTGCCCACTGGGTAACGCTAAATGAGTAACAATTCCGGCATCTTCTATGGCGAAGAACGAAAAGTGAAGTGCTTGCCGTTATGTAAGAAAAAAAAAAGTCTAATATAAACTAACTATCTACAACTACCTTAAAAATATTCTGGCACTGCCATCTGGTGTGTAAAATGAGGAATAAAATTTTTTCCGGGCAAAAGAAATGAATTAGTTTTATTCTTATTGGCGCGTTACTACTGAACTCTTCAGCCCATCAATATCACGGGAGTGAGAAATAGCCAGTGAAATCTCACCCCGTCATTTTCACGGGAGCGAGAAGGAAAGGGTCAATAAAACTATTTTAACAAAGCATTCTCCTACAATAAGAATTCTATTCTAAACTCTCTCAACTAATTGAAATAAACTGAACCATGGGAATCAGATAACCAGTGAACCAAAGTAACTCAATCATAAATTATATATTTTCCAATTAACCAAGAGGTATGTGAGCTTGCTGCAATAAGTTTCTGATTACTACTCACGTCAGGCTGATTAGAAAATATTGAGACTTTTCAATTAGGCTGGTGCATAGGAAAATTATGGCTGGAGTTTTGCAAGGACTTCATTTTACAGTTTGCCTACGACAGAGGCATCAAACTAAAAATTTAGAATAGGAAGTAATAAGTTTAGTTTCTATAACTTGTTGAAAATTCCCTCAACATCTTCACTTGTATTTATTACAATAACTGTAATAGGTAAAAATTCCAGCTCTTTCGTAGATGCTTATTCAGCTCGAAAGATTTATTTATTTAACCCCTTAACGATCGGTTAATTTTCAAGAAAATGGTCATAAAAGTGCCTATTTTTCCAAATACACGCATTTGATTAGTGCTGGTATCTAGTTTAAAATAAACTAACTATTTACAATTACCATAAAAATATCCTGGTACTGCCATCTGGTGTAAAAAATGAGAAATAAAATGTTTTCCGGGCAAAAAGAAATGAATTAGTTTTATTCTTATTGGCGCATTACTACTGAACACTCCAGCCCGGAAATTTCACGGAAGCGAGAAATAACGAGCAAAACCTCACCCCGTCATTTTCACGGGAGCAAGAAGGAAGGGGTTAAATATAATTTTAAACGTGTATTTGCTCCTTAAAAGCAGAATGGTCTCGTAGAAGAATGACCTCGATGACCATAATTTAGCTCCTGTAACTTAGATTGTTATATGCCTGTACCAGCGACGATTGTCTTTCATATTTCTGCCATCTGTATAAAAAAAAAATTTTTAAATTTTAAATATCTAATTCAAAAAAATCTCAGGTTTTATTTACTTTTAAAAAAAGGTTTTCAGTGTGCTTAACTAGAATTACAAAATTTATGAGGCTTTAATTATGTTTTACATAGAATGTGACTATTTTTGAGTACTTTATTTTGCGTTAGGGTGAAAAGGATATTTATAATCAAGTAAACGTTTGTTTGAAGCAATCAGTAAGACTTCTTTACTTTCGATTACAATGGATGCGCATCTTAATTGGTAAGTAATAAAACAGTATAATAATTAAATAAATTTCAAAGATAAATTTATTTCATTAGTCATATTAAGTTTATTAGTTCATTTAGTTATTAATCATATCGTGTTAACAATCGTAATATTGTTTCGATACAAACTAAGCACAGTTGTACATTTTCTTGACTCTTTCGATATCACTTTCAGTCATTCCTGGTTTCTCGAAAGGTTCTTTCAATGGATGTCCATTTATGGCTTCCATGGTTTGCTTTGAATTTTTGGACATGGATACGTTACCATAGTGCATAATTGAGTCATAGTCGTAGGCGTTGTACAAGATATTTTGGTGTGGAGCAATCTTCATGAAATTGTGTTCATCACCTGAGTGGTAAAAACATTTCCTTAATGAGATTTGCTTTAGAAAGTATATCTATATAACTGAAGTATATCTATATAAAAGTAAATGAAAGTATATCTATATAAATATGACTATTGAAAGCATGAAAAACTAAAAGTGTAGAAAGTAACTAAAAACAAAATTACACAAAATCAGCCTTATATGTTATTCTTTTAAGTTTCATTTGCGAGTGTGATTAAATAACATAACACTTCAAATATAATCATTGTTTTGCTTAATGAAAAGACTGAATTTTAAATCTGAAAAGTTTAAATCTCCCTCCCAAAAAAAGGAAGAAGAAAAACGCGATCCCTTGCTTTTTTAAACTATTTAAACTGAAATAGTAATACTGCTTCCCTTTAAAATATTAGAAGCCCTAATTATTAAGAAACATCTTAAATTGGTTTCGCTAAAATGCTTCAACCCGTTTGTAAACACCACTTTTGTATTGCTAGGTAGAATCTCATAAATCATATGAAATTGTCTGATTTCTTTTTAACAATCGAAATTGTATTTAAGTTTTAGTGTTAACCATTCTGCTTTTTTTATTTATACAGTACAAAAAGATTTAAAAACATAAATTAGCATTAAGAGAGATTTTATGGAACGCCAGTTTGAGTATTAAAATCAAGATTAGAAATTAACAAAACAATGTGTTGCGCTAATTTTTTTTCTATGAGTATACATTTTGCAATAATCTGTATTTTATAGCTTGTTGTTTGGTTGTGAAATAGAATACATTTTTACGCAATTTTTCGAAATTTTTTAATTAATTTTAATAGTGAAAAATGAGTCTCATATTGCCGAATGGGAAATAAAAGATACGAAGTACTGGATTATTTTGTCGCCTCGTGATTTGATACTTAAACCTCTTTAATTCATTTCTCACTGTAACAATTTCTCAAAATTGAGCAAAAATGTGACAAAATAACTCCGAAACAATTAGTAGTCAAATTTACAAACCACATATTCAACTCACATACTCAAATTTACAAACCACCTATTCAAACCACATAGTCAAATTTACAAACCACATATTCAAACCACATAGTCAAATTTACAAACCACAAGTTCAAACAGCATATAATGCAAAGCGAAATGTGTGTGAAGGGCGAAATGTGTGAGAAAGATGCCTCTTTGCAGCAGACAGGATTCGAATAAATGACCTCCGTGTTCGTAGTGGGATAGTCCAGCCATCAAAGTTGTATATCCCAGACCAGGCAGAGTTTGGAATCTTTATAAAGACTCAATGACGCATCATTCCATACTAATTTCAAATTTCAAGAAGCAAAGGTTGTAATTTAGAAAATATGGTCCCATTGGCTTAGTTTTACATATTTCGCTGTATCGTAAAATCTTTTTCAGCGAGCTTAATGTATCTCATGATATATCATTAAGGTGATCACTATATAAAGCTTTATACTCCCCCTGGACTGGTGTGTCCAACTATGGTGATCACAGCATGTACCACGGACTCGGAGGTCCTAGGTTTGAATGCTGCCGACAGCCATCCAACTCTCTCTCTCTCTCTCTTACACATTTCTGACTCATATTTCTTTCTCGCACATATGAGTTATTTAAACTTCTTTTCACATACAGAGAAAATTAAATTCAGCGCTTTTTTCCAGAATTACGCTGGACTATTATATGTGCATAGATAATGTTCAATGCAATCAAAAATTACATCGAGTAATTATTTTATGTACTTAAAATTAAATACTAACAGATTATTTTTAAAAAAAATTAAAGCCTATTTCTAGAATTTAGTTTCATTTGAATAAGGAAATATAAAATTGGCAAATTTCACTCTTAATTAAAAATATCACTTGCACATATTTCATCCATCATAAGCAACTGTCACAGATCCCAGGCAAATACAAGATGAAGTAAGTTCTATTATGCATAAACAGATTTAACTCTTTCTCTGTTGGCGTCATATTTCATAAGTTCGACGTTTTTGTGGCCATATAGTATGCATCGTATGCTATGCAACGAAGAGAAAAATAGCATCATTCAAATTGAATTCGTCGCTACTTATACCTCTCTTTAAATCGGGAGATTTTTATATTTCTAAATATTGCTAGTAGATGGTGCAACTAGTAGCAGTTTCTTCCCAATTTTCGCAGTGAGATTTCCCGCCTTGCACTGAAATCAGAATCATTTTGTACTTTCTGCAATTTTACTTTCAGTAGTGTTACCGTTGCATATTAACTGCAATAAATTATTTCAGTTTAGTGATAAACGTAATTTTTAAGCTCTGACGCGTAAGACTGATTGTGAAGCTGTTTAAACTGTGAGTTAGGAAAATTATTTTCTAAAATATTTTTACCTTATTTTTGTAATCAGATATTTATCTTAAACACCTTGCAACAACAGAGTTATAAAGATGTTATCCCAGTGTATTTTTTCAATATAAAACTTGAGTGCGTAGCAGAGAAAACTGAAAATCAGTGGATGAGACATCACATATTTCACCACTAATTGGTCAAGCAAAAATATACTTTCTAACAAAATTATTTGTCTTTTTCAAATTTAGGATAGAACATATATTAATTTTTAGCAATAAAAGAATGCACTTTTGGATCTGAAATTCGACAGAGAAGAGATTAAGCAAGTGATGAAGCACTCACCTTCTCGTACGTTTTCTTTGTAAACGATTAAATAATCATCTCTGTCTGATCTGTTATGTTCGTGGTAGAATCCAAGGGCATGTCCTAATTCGTGAATAACTGTCCCTAAAAACCAACAGCGGCCACCTAAATTTATTTGCTGTTTGCCACCGATTCTACCGACTTGCGAATCGCACCTGTTAAGAGATTTTATATTTTTAAGAATCACATGAACATATTAATTTTCATTTCAATATTCTTTTCTTTTTTTCAGCACAAATTTAATGGTGTATCTTGTTATCCCCTCCCAATTGCAAATCGAAACGCTATTTAATTTAGTATAATTGGAGTATTTTTTAACTAAAATCACACAAGTTTATTTTTTGACTTAACATTTCATTATGTAGCATTTTATTAATATTCTTATTTTGTGTGTTTTGTAATCTAAGTTATTAGTGAAATTTTTAAAAACAGCATCATCTTCACTTATCATTATATCCTTTTCGAATCATTAATAAAAACGAAATCTAATATTACTGCCTCGTAATTGATTATTTTATAAAATTATCAAATTCAGGCACATGGTCAAGACTAAAAATTGAAAATCGAAATCATGCAACAAAAATCAGTTTATTTTTAAAATCGAAGAGTGCCTATCCTCATAAATAGAATGAATACTTTACAAATGAGGGACTTTCCTTTTTCTCTGCCAGGTTTTAAATGACTAGAACAGTTTTATTTTGTATAATTAAAACTATCATGAGTATATTTTCATTCAGAATACTGAATTTTATTATATATTTAATATTTTCAGTCCCATTAAGGAAGTTATTGTTTATTAAATCTGTAATTCATAAAAAGATAAAAAAATGTTTTTTTCTTTAAATTGTGCGATATATACTGATGCATTATGTGAGTAATAATATGAAAGGAAAGTTAAATTGTAAGAAGACGGGGGTTCAAAGCTTTTAAGTTCTTAAGAATATAATTGCGTTTATCTCAAGTTCTTAATCAAATCCAACTGAGAAAAAATGTATGGTCAAAACTACTAGAACATAATAAAATATACAGTGTTTCTGGATCTATAGAGACATCAAAAGTGAAACACTGTGGTAAAGGATTTTGAAAACTTAACAATGAACAATAGTTTAATAATATGTGATAAAGTTTGCTTAATGTGGTACAATTTCGTAATTTTATTGTGATAACTAGAGCAAAGCATAAAATATTTATTTGGTTAAATTTACTTTTTCCTTTTGTGATTTTTATTAAATGTGAGGGAATAAGGACTAAAATTTTGAAAACCAGAATTTCCGGTAAACCGTTACCATATGAACGGGAAAATTTCTAAATTAATTGCTTAAATACAGTTTACTTTGGTTTTATTATCAAGAATTTTCTCTATGCATACTAAATGAGTTAATTTTGAGTTATTTTTTTAATTATGGAAAATGGTATATTTTTTGTTTGGAAAAAAAATAATTACTTATCGGCTGGTGCCCATTTGAGTTCAACGTAGTCTTCCTCATTAGTCCTTTCGACAAATCGGACGCAGGTTTTTGTGTGATATTCTTCAAATGCTTCTTTTATGGGTGTTTGTGCATCTATTTGACCTTGATAAATAAGAAAGAGAAATAAATATTCGAAATGAATTTTGATTTAAGAACTTATGAAATTATTATTTCTTATCATTTTTAATTACTTACTGAAAGAGAAAAAAATAATTTATTCTTAAAGACAGATACTTACTTACCAACTTTAGTTGCTAGTTGGTCACTTGCAGTAGAAACTGATGCTTTTGGCAACATTGCTATAAATGGCTGCATATCTCTGAAAAACTTTCTCATTTTTGACCCACAATAAGTATTGGGTCATAAGGAAATGTTTAACACAATACACTATACAGTAGGAAAAATTAATAAAATAGACACAAGGAAGCCAGTGACGTTCAATATGTTCTGACACCGTTCAAAAACAAACAAAATGATTTAATCTGCTTCAATTTGTAGAAAAGATAGGAAATTTTCTATTTTTCTCTTTTTGTAATAAACAAACTATTTTGTGTTTAATTAAAAATGCTTAGATAACATACTATTCAATTTGATACAAAATTCCTTCTAACGCTTCAACGAGTGTATGTTTTATCGCAACTTTCTCATGCAAAATAATAATAAATAAAATATACATTATGTAATAAAATATGAAATAAAATATACATTTAGAAATTGAAAATCTTATTGGTATATTTTAAGCAGAACGATCAAAGTAGATCCTGAACGATTCCAGTATGAAGTGTCAAACGAATGCTTACTTTTCAAGAGTTGAGAATTTGGTGTGTGCTCAAAAATCTCCATATCACAGAACTGTCTCACTTTAAACAAACCATGATAGAATGTGCTAAACACGGTAGGAGTTGAACAACGTAGTTCCAATGGAAAGAGGGTCGCAATATAGGGAAATCTACTCTAGCATGGTATCGACAAGGGGGACTGAAGCACTCTTAAGGACTAGTACCTAATGTTGATTGGAAGGGCACAGAGCTGAAATAGAAACCACTACCAAAAACACGAGGCCTCCAGCATCATCAAATACAGCAGATGTGGTAATCGTGTGGGGTTTGATGGTAGCAAGTAGGCCCAAAGCATTCATCAAGCAAAATAAAGCGAAATAGCCTGCACGAGGAGCAGAGAAGACGATTGTGGCTATATATTAACACGAAAATTGTAATTTAGTACCCATCGTGACTTAGAATGAACACAGCAGTGTTAAATAGAGCTTTAAATAATATTTCATTTATTTTCAGTAAAAACTGAAAAATTATTTTAAAAATTACAAAACTTTTTTTGTGACCTTAAAATTGTAAAAAAAGTTCCAATTGCAGTTTTTTTTTTTTGTTTTTGTTTTCTGCAACTAAGTCTTAACAAGCAAATGCTTGATAAAGCTCATACAATTTTATTCCTCTTCTCTTGATAAATTTTAAATAAAGTAATACTTAGAATAAAAACAAGGATCTTAAAAGGAAAACAAAGGCACAAGTATTTGAAAAGAAATTAAATTCGTAAAAAGTATAGTAAATACATTAAATAAATTAGAATATATAAAATTACTCGTACAGTAATTACACTTTAGTTAAATCAGCAATTTTCAAATTATATTTTTCAGCAATACATACGCGTAGTTGGTAAATGAAGTAACTTAAAACTTAGTAAGAAATTAGTAATTAATCTTAGAAAAAAATCTCTTATTAATAATTATATTCTTACTCAAAGTATGATCAATGACGTAAGGCACAACTGCATTTGGCCATCTGAAATGGTTTCCAACAATAGCATTTCGATCGTCATCCTATGTAGAATTATTAATTTCAAAATAGTATATTTATAAAACATAAATCAAATATATAATTAACAATACATGAAAAAAATTGCAATTTCAAAAGGAACTCAGTGTTAAATGAGAATATTCAAATCTTAAATGATATTAAAATGAGAATATGAATAATTTGAATAATTCTCTTAAATAGCAAAATCTCTGGAAATGCGGAGTTCTTTTAATTTTCATTCCTCAGAAATAGTCTGACCGATTTCCATAATATTTTTGATCTTGACACTTAAAATTACACTTTTTATAAAAAATAATTTACATTTGAAACTTTTTTCACCATTCTTATCCTAGATAAACTTATGAGACCATATTTTTGAAATTTCTGCTACACCCATTTTTCAAATATTGAAAATCTAGTCAAAAAAAAGCACGCCTATTCAGATAACCGTACATTAATTTATGTATCATGGACTGAAATTCTTGGTAAAACAAGTACGGTAATTTTGATTTTAAAAAAATTATTACTCTTTTCGGTATTTGAACTAGATTCTGCATAAACTAATTTGTATATTTCAAGCCCTCTCTTTAAATCATTAAAAATTACATCTTTGTTTGTTAATTTTCGAATCACAATAATGAAAGTTATAAAAGTTTTATTCTAGCATAATTTAAATTTCACTTTCAGATACCTAAATCTCTTAACAAAGGTTTTAATTTTAGTTCGCGCCTACTTCAATGATCTTCAATAAAAAATAACTTAGAAAGCTAAGCTAATCAATTAGATTTAATTATTGGCATTATATTTTTACTATCATTATGTTAAATTAATAAGTATCAAAATTAAATGTCTATTATGTTACGAATTTTTAAATTCTAATAACATATAACAATTACATACGAGTTTTTGTACTGGTTTTAATATTTAAGCACCTTTTTTAAGGAAACAACGGAAATTAAAAGGGAAATTTTTAAATTCTTTTTTACTTAATCCAAAATAATAAAAAATTCTATGATTTATAATTTTTTTGACTTTATTTTTAAAGGAATTAATTTAAAGGAATTTCTATCTTCCCATTGATATATGTTATTTCCTATTGATATATGATATTTCCAATTGGTAACCTCAGAAAAATCAAATTTCGCATATAAATATAAATAGCCTCAAATATCTATTTATAAAAGCATTCCACATTGTTTAATAAAAATAAAAGAATCCCTTATGACTCATTTTTTATTCGAAATCATGCGTTTCGATACACTAATATCACAACAAGCAGTTTTTCAATGAATATTTCAGTAAAACAATCCCTTACAATCTTTAAAATAACTATACGAAGTTTGATTCAAACTTTTTGAAAAATTAGTAAGGAAAATGTTAGATTTGATAATCAAAATAAAAAATGAAAATCTGTACAAAAAATATTTTATTGAAATAAAATTATCCAATTAAAGCCAAAACTGCAATGTTATTTTTAAACTAATGTTGCAAACCAACAAAAAATGTCGATACCTAAAAATGTCTATACCAATAGCCAAACATCTTTTTTTTCTCTTTTCAATCAAAAAACATTTTCTCTCCAAATTTCAATAATTTTTAAGGTTATAGTCCCCTTATTAGCTACGCTATTATCAATATCTTAAATTAGATATCTTACGGGCATGAAAGCTTTGAAAATTTTTCTACTTATGATTAGAACAAAAGTTTGTAGTTTTTCGCCCACATCATAAAAGATTCCAGATCAAATTACGGTAAAAATTACTGGAGTTCAGATGTTGGTAATTTACTGTAAAATTAAATTTTTACAGTAAATTACCAACATTTAACATTTTACGAAAGAAAAATCTGATATACCGTAATCTTTACGGCAATAATTTCCTTAAAATCACTTTAAATTAACGGTACTGTAAAAATTACCATATAATTTTTCACGGAAAGAGTGGATTTCACGATAAAATGGATTTTAGAATGATGCATCTAAAGGTCCGGTACTTTATAGCGCAATTTGATCTGAAATTTTGTTTCATAGTACTTTTACTCAACACTTTGTTCCAACCAATTCAAAATCAAGCTTGCTTAAATGGTGGTTTGATTATTAAGATGCGTTTTCTGCCATGAGGAATTAATTTTTCTACTTTTTTTTGTAAAGCTCTGAATGCGATTTAAGAATAACTGCTTTTTTGTTTGCTGAGCAAGTTTTTTTTTCTAAAAATTATTAAATTTTTAGTTTTTGACTTTAAGTTATCTAGAACCAATATAAAGTTAACTTATTCAGCAAACAAATATAAATGATACCACAAATTTAAATTTCAAATCTTAAAGTTTTCTGCCAAGAGGAATATTTTCTTTCGCTTCTTTGTAAAGCTCTAATTGCGATTTAAGAATAATTCTTTTTTTTTGTGTGCTTTGCATGTAATTTTTTAGGAGATATTGCAATGATCTTTAAGAGATTGCTCTTATTTGGTATACTTATTAACGAATTTCATTTTTAAAAAAATAAATGTCCAGTCTTTAACTTTAAATCAACTTAAACCAATATTAAGTTAACGTTTTCAATTTTAAAAAAAAATATCACCTCAAATTTAAATTCCAAATCTTAAAGTTTCTGAATTTTAAAATAGATTGCATCAAAAAACTTTAAAAAGAAGCGAATCCAGCAAACAAAATAAAACATCTTTCTAAAAATCAATTCAATAATTATGCAGGGAAAGAGACTTTTTGCAAGTGTGTTTTAAAATGAACGGCGTAAAAGCTTTCGATTGACTTAACTAGAAGGAAATTAAATTATATGTATTTTTACTTTTTTCAATTAAGATATTGTAGACTCTGTTTAAAATTTTTAATTTGCTGCAAATTAAGGCATATATTTTTTGCCTATCAGAAAAAGTGCTAAAATGATATGTTGTTCAATCTTTTGAATCATCTATTATGGCCTTTATGTCAATCCAAATTTCAGGAGGAAAGATTTGAATCATAACTACAAAAGTTTTTTTTAATTAAAATTCTACAGTTAATAGCATTTTCATTAAGTTTCGCCACGAATGTAATTTCACTCAGATTTGAAATATTATTTGATAAATATAGTACTTTTTTTCTAGATACTTCACGTCAATCAAAAGCTTCGTTTATTAATCTAACTTATCACAGCATTTTATTGATTTTTTTCAGACTTATCAACTGATATTATCTGCAATTAATAGAAGTATTGTTTAATAGGAAATTAATACTTACAAAAACAATTCCTCTCATATCACCATCGAACAATTCAGGATTGAATAGAGCATTTCTCGCCCCTAAAATATTAAATTTATGAAATTAATAATCAGTTTTCATTGTTTAATTCCCGTTTCACCGAGTAAAGAAAAACATGTTATGCTCTTTCTAATCTTTAAAATATTAAATTTAAGAAATTGACAATCAGTTTTCATTGCTTAATTCCCGTTTCACCAAGTAAAGAATAACATGTTATGTTTTTTCTAATCTTTAAAATGTTAAATTTAAGAAATTAACAATCAGTTTTCGTTGTTTAATTCCCGTTTCACCGAGTAAAGAAAAACATGTTATGCTTTTTCTAATCTTTAAAATATTAAATTTGAGAAATTAACAATCAGTTTTCATTGTTTAATTCCCGTTTCACCGAGAGAAAATATTTTTATAATCCTTTTACTGCATATGGGTTTTGACCTACTTTTTCTTATGCTGCATTTAAAACTCCCTTTAAGGTAGAAATATTCTACTGAATGGAATGATGCATGTGACGAGTATGACGTAACAAATTTTGGATGGTTATTATTTTAATTTAATTGAAACAAACGATGAAATTTTTTTAATTTGCTTTAAGAAGGAATCTTTACAGTCCATTATTTTAAATTTTAAATTATTTAAAAATGTACTAATACAATTTAATTTCGAAAACTGTTTCTTATTTGCACATAAGAAGTATTATATCAATAAATAAACATAAAAATGTTAAATATATAAGAATTATAAATATAATTTTTCAAAAAAAAATAAAAATTATCAAAATAATTTTTATTAAAATAATTTATTTTATCATGAATTTATGCGTGGTTTTTGTGAAATACTAATTAGAAAATACTACTTAAAGGATACTTATGAGCACACTGTGAAAACTTTCGTATTAAATTATGGTAAAAAGTGGAACTCAGGAAACCGGTACTTTTTATCTTAAAAATTTATTTTAACCAGAAGAAGGAACTAAAAACTCTAATGCGTCATGTTGTAATGTTAGAAACAAAAAATCTAATATACCGTTTTTTTTTACTCTAATAATTACCATAAAATCATAACTAAATTAATATAAATTACTAAATAACACTGTAAAAATTGCGGTATTTTACGGTTAATGAATTTTACTATAAAATGTATTTTACGGTAAAATGGATCTTGCGGATGATGTACCCAAAGTGCTGGTACTTTATACCGTAATACCCCCAAGAGTTTTTTACAGTATACTAACAATGTATGTTTTTACAAAATACTAAAATAATAAAAGACGAAAATAATATTTAAGAACGGAGGAAATAATATTTAAGAATATTACGGCATCTCATGTTAGACTTGTATTCATTTTTATTTAAAATTTAAATTTTTTTCTAGACATTTAAAAAAGGCTACCTTAGAGAAGAATCGTTGGAAATTTTTAACTATGAACTTATGAAAATTATGAGTTTTAGTTGCCTTTTACTTTCACATTAAAAGACGTTAACATTAAATAAAGTATATTACAAAAATATTTTTATAACGTTTTCTATCTTTAAATAAACTTAATATTACCTTCTCTTTCTTCAGGACTTAGCTGAATGTCACCAGCTAAAGCAACAGACAGCAAACTAACTAGGAAGATACTAGTCTTCATATCTGTAAATTTAAGATATTCTAAGCAATTTCTGGAAACTATTAATTTGAATAACTAGGGTTAGCCTCTTTTAAACGTCCTCTTATCAAATGGTTATGGGAAAAACCTGCTGCTAGTGATTAAGAAAACATTTTTATTGAAGGTGTTTTCTTTATTTATCAAGTAAATAATAATAAAAACACGATAGTAAAATAAATTTCGCAAATTTTATTTGATATGATATAGAATGCGTAATTCAGTTTTTTTTTCACGCTTAACTCAAACAGATAACTTTGATCAGATAACAGTTTTGATGATTATTGTGATTTTTTTAATTTAAAATAAAACCGATAAATACAAATGTAAGAAATTATTTATATCTTTTATTATTTATAGGTTTTGTTTCACTTAATTTTGTAAATTTTAACTCCTTCTTAATTGACTGCTTTGGATTTATTTACTTTTGTATTCCCTTTTACAATTACTGTGCACATAAAATTTATTTTTCAACTTTTTTCAAATCATCCATTATTACTATGCCACTACTCAATATGACTGTTTCTATAAATATTTAGATTTCCAAATTATCCTCTATCACAAGTTACTGTCGTTAAAGATAAATAACAATGTACCGCAAGGTTGGAAGGATACACTTGCTTTCAAAATTATAATTCCTCACTTACCAATGTTATTTTGCTTACAATATGATGGTCTCTTTCAAATATTGCATCTGGTTAACTGGCAGCAAGATTGCAAAACAAAAAGCTTGTATTGCAAAAAACTTCAATTCTAATTTGCCTCTTTATGGAGTACTGGTTTTTTCATTTCTTTTTCAGGTTTAGAAAGGTAAGAATTACATGTACTTTCCAGGTAATGAACAAACACTCAGTATTCGTTGCACTTTTTTTTAAAATTTGATAAGCTATTGCCTGGAATTCTATATTAATGTTTATTTTAAAACCAAGCACTATTGCCCGTTATGAGCTTGCCTGAGATTTCTTAGACTGATGTTTTAATACTACGCGAAAGAAAATTTCACTTAGATATTTCTAAATTCCAACGTTAGTGCTTAAAGCCATAAATGCATAACTTATTGTTGATGAAGAAGAAACTTATTTATTGATGTGCTAGTTATTTCCCCTAAAAAATTGTCTCCGTTTACTCCTTATTAAAAGTTTTTTCATTAATGCATTGTATTTTTTTATTTTAAAAATATGAAAGAGCAAATTTAACTAAATATATAATGATCTAAAGTAAAAATGTATAATAATGTAAAGTAAAAATGTATAATAATGTTAGAAGTTAACAAAGTATTTTTCATCATCTAAAATTAACAAAAATTGAATACTGCTGAAAAGGAAACTCAGAAATTTGAAAAATATTGAATTTTTTATCAACATTCTAACAAACAAATGCAGTTAAGTGTGTTTTTTTCCTTAAGAATTACCCATCTAAACTCCAACTTATTGAAATTTATTATATTTAGTAAAAAGTACGAAACTAAAAAGTCAATTTAACCGAACAGATAGTTTTCATGCCTTGCTAAGGTATCATGATAAAATTGCCAATTTTTTTACCAACTTTTGCTGTTTATTATTAAGCTATAATTTCACAAAAATCATAACCGAAACACTTCGATAAAAATAACTAAGATTTTTAGTGCTTCCATAATGCCAGAAACACATTAAATTTCTCCATATTCTTGATTTATTCACTATACATTTTCTCAGTTTTGGGATAAAGACCAGTGAAGACCGAAGCCAGAGATAGATTGGTATTCGTCTCCTGTTTTCAATGAGTACATTGTAAAAACTGTGGTTTAATACCTATCCGAATTTGGTGTTGAAAAACTCTAAGAATGGTGCGAATGAATATGAAATTGAGTATTCATACAGACTAAAAAGGGTATAGTTAAGTCTTAACACGAATAATTGATAAAACTTACACCAATCTGCACCTCGTTGGTGAAGAAAATTGTGTTTCTCGGAGCTCTGAAAATTTAGTTAGTAATTAGCGTATAGTTATACTATTTAACTAAATCTTTGCATGAAATGGTTGTAGGGCACGTTTTAAAACTATAGCAAATGCTTTTGAAACCTTATTAGAAGTTTTAAAGTGAATTATTGTGTAATTTTAAAATGGTGACAATATTGTGGTTTGCTTACATGAAAAGTGTAGTTTTAGTCGGACACAATTAACAAACTAGTCTTAACCTATTTAGTACCAATTAAGTTTCGTTTCTCTTTCCTGATTGATAACAAATATTAATTGAGGTTAAATTATTTGCCAAATAATTTCAAACATCTTGAAGAATCGATTTGACAAACTAATCACATTTACAGTTATAAAATAAATGCGCGTTTTTAGTTATAGTCTAATAAGATTTACATAAACCTGGCTAATGCATAAAATTATTTTATAATATTTAACTTCTATTCACTTCTTTGTTTGAATTCTTATAAATATGCTCCATGTGCTGTGTGCATGTTTGATTAACAAACAAATTTCCTTTTAAGAAATATTGTATACATCCCAAATTTATGCTTATTACTTAAAATTGTATCGTAAAAGTAACTACACTGATTCTTATGTGCATTATATCTCACTGTAATTTTGAATTTTAGAACACTGAATAAAAATCACGGGTACCATCATATAGTGTAAAATAAAATTTACCAGACACTATGCTTGGCTTTGGTGTAGTGGAAATAGTTTCATGTAAGATAGTTGGCACCATTTTTTGTTATCAAATGGATTAAATTTTTTACAGAGAGTGAGCATTCATTAATAATTTTCCAAAGTCAAGATGTTACAAGACTACCCAGGTATAATAGGGCATAATTAAAGTATAACCATACAAAAAATTTTAATTATTAAGTGTCAACATAATTTACAATTGTTAACGTAAGGAAAATGCTGTAAACGTAAACGTAACAGCTGTAAACGTAAAAGCTTGTAGATTGTTATTGAACCTTGTTTCCAGATTTGCTAAAAAAACCTAAGTCAACTAAGTAAATAATAATAATAATAGTTTCGAAAAAGAAGTTAGTAATAATTATAGCTGCGAATAAGCGAATGATCAAAAGTTAAATACATAAAAAAAGATGTTTCATCAATTTTTCGTCAGCCTATTCTAAATATACAGAAAATAATCCGGACAAAATCAATATTCCCTGTTATCAGTTATACATTTAATGTGTATTGTAGCACTCAAACCTGCATTATATTGAAAATGCAAAAAATATTTAAACTATTATTTGGATTACGATTGTAAGACGCTATGATTGAGTTTTAAACAAAGTTATGAATATGAAAACAACGGTCAGTTGAAATAATGGATCTGATTCGATGCAAAAGCAAAAAAAAAAGAATACACAATATTTTTAGTTGTTTCGTTTAATTCATAATTTAAATTCAAACCTTGGAACCAAATAATATAAATTTTTGACAATAGAGATCAGTAAGTTTACAATCAGCATAAAAATTATATAAATATTACTGTCTTTAGAAGACACAATTCTACACTGTATAGACAAAGATGCAATGTTTCTCCGAATATGATGTTGATCAACCCTAAAACAATTGTGCAAATAAACACTTTATTTAAAGCTAGCATCAAATTGTTCTTCACATGCAATCGAAATTGTGTTAATAAATCTAAACACTTAAGGTGGAATAAGATATAACAAAACAGTCACTCATTGACACCAAAGGAGAATTATATTCATTTTATTTTCTTAATATGTTGACGAACTTTAAATATCGCTTTTGATTGTTTACATTTAAAGTAGGAATACGTCTTTACGCGAGTTGGTAAAAGTGTTAAACGCTGTTATACATCAAACAAAGAAAAAGATCGCAGTAAAATATGTATGTTTGTTTTTAATTCTGTAATAAGAATTATTATATTTTAATTAATTTCTAAATTTGCTGTAAACAGTACTTCCAGCCGCTTCCATTCTGTTAAGTCTATTTCAAATTCGTCATAATATTCTACCTGTGCTACACGTGTGTTTGATTTACAAACTAATTTTATTTTAGGAATTAACATATACATGCATTCTTAAGCAATGTTTGCTCATTTATAGAATCGTAAAAATTACTTTAATGAATCTTATGTGTCTCAGCTTCCATTCTGTTAAGCCAATTTCAAATTCATCTTAATATTATGTCTGTTCTACACGTGTTTTTGATTTAGAAACTAAATTTGTTTGATGAATTAACAAATACACGCATTCTTAAGTGATGATTCTTCATTTATCGAATCGTAAAAATTACTTTACTGACTCTTATGAGAATCTTATGTATCCGCTTCTGATCTGTTAAGCCTATTTTTAATTCGTCTTAATATTATGTCTGTTCTACACGTGTGCTTGATTTACAAACTAATTTTATTTTCAGAATTAGCGTATACATGCATTCTTATGTAATGATTCTTCATATATACAGAATCGTAAAAATTACCTTACTGACTCTTGTATGTATCTTATGTATCCGTTCTGTCAAGCCAATTTCGGATTCGGATTTTGTAGTGTACCTTCGAACTCATTGGCGAAGGGAAAGAAACTTATACAGATCTCAGTTTTTAATTCTTTACCACTTTAGTAGTATGAGCCGCGATATAGGGGACGGAAGTGACGTCACAGTCAACCGGTGCTTATTTCTGCCCTAACCGGAAGTTTGCTTATTTCTGCCCACCTACAAACCGGAAGTTGCTTATTTCTACCCACCTACAACCGGAAGTTGCTTATTTCTGCCCGTCTGAAAATCGAAAATTCGTCTGCAGCGTCATGGGGAGCTTATTTCTTTTTTTCTTAAGCCTAATATATTTTTAGTTTCGGTTTCTGTTTTTAATTTAGTTTCGTTTTTTTAAATATTATTTAATTTATTAGTTTTTTTGAAGGTGGCAACACTTATTATTTTTAATATTAGTTTTTAAGGAAGGCAACACTTAGAAACTTTGTTATTTGGGGTGAGATATTGTATATTATGAAGTAATGACGTCATATTTTATTGCATAACAAATATCATACACATGCTTTAACTCTAGAGGCGCCATCTATGTGAGAATTTTAGAAATAAAATAACTTTAAATCTATTTTAATATTCAATTCTGTTTTATTATTATTTATTAAATATAATTAAGGCTGAGGATCGAACTCACGACATCAAAAAGCCTTCGTGGGTCAGTAGTTGGATATCATAACCACTGACCCACGAATGCTTGGCTAGATATGTGTTAATAAGTTAAACTTTTGTATTCTGAACACGTGTATAAATGAAAAGGAATTGATATCGATATCATCCTACAGTTTCATCGATATATTTTTCACTTAACCTTTGACAGTTATTAAATATTTATTTCTGCCCCTCTTAATGCTATTATAATTAGCTTTTTTTTAACATATAGTTGATGTAATAGACTTTAATTATTATTAACCTAATCAATATTAATGAATGCATTTTAAAATAAATTAATTCAATATAAAAATAAAAATTGCATTTATTTAGTACTGTGAATATTAAAAGTTTTAGACTTAAAGGTTTATTAATTTTACATCAATGAATATTATTTTATAAGATTTTATTTTATCATCTTCGTCTGGATTTGCGGATATCAATATAGTCTTGTCATTTTTGAACCCAGAAGACAAGGGAACTCCTAGATCTTGAGACAATGCATGCCTTCGAAGTGGACTTTGTGAGTACGCATGTTATATGAAGAGGAAAACCACGAAAACCTCATACGCTTAGTCCGACGACAAGTAGTGGGCTTGGTTTCTGTTAACCAGTATCCTGTGAATGTACAGAGATCAGAGGAAAAACTTAAGGATTTACTTTGAAAAACTCGAAAATTTTTACAAAAATAAAATTATTTTTTTAAAAGATAGATATTATTTTTACAAAAATAAAAATATTAGAAAGTTACCCTCAATAGTAAAAATATTTTCTGAAAATTGGAAAATGTTAATAAAAAGTTTGAAATATTTTTTGCAAAACTAGGATATTTTTTACAGAAAGCAAAAATATTTTACTAAAAGATAGAAAATTTTCATAAAAATAAGAAATATTTTCTGAAATGTTAGAAATTTTTTTACAAAAATAAAAATATTTTCTGAAAATTAGAAAAATGTTAATAAAAATTTTGAAATATTTTTACAAAACTAGGATATTTTTTACAAAAAGCAAAAATATTTTACTAAAAGATAGAAAATTTTCATAAAATAAGAAATATTTTCTGAAATGTTAAAAAATTTTTACAAAAAATAAAAATATTTTCTGAAAAGGACTTTGTGAGTACCCATGTTATATGAGGAGGAAAACCGCGAAAACCTCCTACACTTAGTACGGGACTTGGCTTCGTTAAATACTTCATCATTTTGAAAAAATACTAACATAAATAGTAGGCACGAGAATTCGTTATTCATGTGAGAATTCGTATAGTATAATGTCATCTACTTTTAATGAAGGAAACTATTACGTAATTAATTAATCTATAAATTAATTTATCTAATACGTAAATTATAACATAATTAATTAATCTATGATTAATTTAATCTATTACGCAATCACACTAATGATGAAAAAATTAATATGATATTAGCAATGAATGGTTGCTAGTTGAAAACTGGACAGATGCCTTTGATTTCACCTAATTTTTAGTTTTGCAAGAGCTCCAACACGTATTAATATAGATATTTATGAAATATAAATTTTATTAGTTTTCTATAAATCATTTATTAAAAAACTATTATCTAATTAAAAACTAATATATATCAATATATCTACGGTGTTTATTCAATCATATTTTTATTAAAATAAATACATTAATAAATTTGATTTTATTTTCTATCAGAAAATGAGTAACGATATATTTATATTATCAATTATATATTAAATTTACTCAAAATTTCAAATGAATTGTTTTAAATCTAAGAAACATGTAATGGGATTTTTTGCCGTTTTAAATTCACTTATATTCAAAACATATTCATTTTATTATTATTTAATATTATAATAATGCAAATAACTTACTTTATTTTGAAAATACGAGTAAATTCAAAAGTATATAACCTTTAACGGGTACTGATTACAGAACTTGGGAGAGCCATGTTATCTATTTTCGCACAAAATTTTACAAAGATAATGTCTGTCCGGGATGTCTGGGGTTTATCCACATTTTATCAATTAGGCATAATATAAAGTATAACATAGTGCTTCATAATTGTTATAGAGTGAGGGAATATAACTATTTCTCAGAAAATCGTTAAGAAACATATGATGTATGCTCGCAGAAGTGGTTGGATGAAACTTTGAATAAAATGTTATTTATTTTATTAAAATATATTTTGTCTTTATTGAGCATTTTCACGTGTGAAAAAGTTTATATTATCAAGAAAAAATTACACTCTTTAATAATTCATACAAAAAATTTCAGAAAAATATATG
This sequence comes from Parasteatoda tepidariorum, assembly GCF_982258835.1. Classification (NCBI taxonomy): domain Eukaryota; kingdom Metazoa; phylum Arthropoda; class Arachnida; order Araneae; family Theridiidae; genus Parasteatoda; species Parasteatoda tepidariorum. Next base: position 54,580,227 of record NC_141761.1, read on the forward strand.
GAATTTTCTGAAAAGCTAGAAATTTTTTTTGTAAAAACATGAATATTTTCTTAAAAGATAGAAAATTTTGTTAAAACGTTTGAAATATTTTCTTAAAAGAGAAATTTTTTTGTAAAAACATAAATATTTTCTTAAAAGTAAGAAAATGTTTAACAAAAAGTTAAAATATTTTCTTAAAATACAAAATATTTTGTAAAAACATGAATATTTTCTGATAAAATAGAAAATTTTGCTAAAACGTTTGAAATATTTTCTTAAAAGAGAAAATTTTTTTGTAAAAACATAAATATTTTTCTTAAAATATAGAAAATTTTGATAACCACGATAACTATATCCTCATGTATGTAGATAACTTCTGTCCGGGACGTTTGGGTTTTATCTGTATTTCATTAGTTAATCACAATTGTTAGGATATAGTTATCGTGGCTCTCTCACGGTCTGTCAATATCCGTTAATATATAGTGAGTTAGTTTTAAATTCGACACCTAATATTAAAATTAAGTAAGTTTTTATCATTATTATAATATCAAATAAGAAAATTAAAGTACTTATAGGCGCAATAAATTAATTACGTAATAGTGTCCTTCATTAAAAGGAAATGACGGAAAACTATACGAATTCTAAAACGAATAACAAAACTAATGTGAGTTGTTTCTATTATTTATAACATTATTATTTTCTAATATTTACTTGAATCACAATTACACTACTCCAGTTTTATAAAAATATTTTTGTATAACTTTAAATTACTTGTTGAATATTTAAAGGAGGATTTCTCGAGGATTTTTGAAAACTTATGATGATTTCAATATCCATATATAGTTAAAATTGTTACTGTTTGCGATACAAAATTGATTTTCGAAAGAAAAAAAAACGATATTAACTTTAAGAACTTAACAATTTTAAAAAATAATCCTTTTCTGTAGAATACTTTAACTTTTTTGCAAAAACATAAATATTTTTCTTAAAATATAGAAAATTTTGTTAAAAAGTTAGAAATATTTTCTTAAAAGATAGAAAAAGTTTAACAAAGAGTCAAAAAATTTTCTTAAAATACAAAATTTTTTGTAAAAACATGAATATTTTCTTAAAAGAGAAAATTTTTCGTAAGAAACATAAATATTTTATTAAAAGATAGAAAATTTTGTTAAAAAACGTTTGAAATGTTTTCTTAAAAGAGAAAATTCTTCGTAAGAAACATAAATATTTTATTAAAGATAGAAAATTTTGTTAAAACGTTTAAAATATTTTCTTAAAAGAGAAAATTTTTCTTAAGAAACATAAATATTTTATTAAAAGATAGAACATTTTGTTAAAAAGTTTGAAATATTTTTATAAAGTTAGCAAATTTTTAACAAAAAGTTAAAATATTTCCTTAAAAGAGAAAATTTTTGCAAAAAACATACATATTTTCTGAAAAAATATAAAATTTTGTTAAAACGAAATAAAAATGCTACATTATTTCCTAGCTCGTTAAAATTTTAACATGATTACTTTAAGTTAGATCAATAAATATTTTCTATAAAATCATTTAAACATTAATTTTAAATCATTAAGGCAGGAGAATCCGTTGGTTCAATGAACTATTCAGAGTGCGGGACAAGGACCCATATTTAAATACTACTTTCTACAAAATTCATCCAGACTCCCATTTCTATGAATTAGCCGAAAAAACTTTCCAAAAAGCTTGGGATATGTGGCTTTCGATTACAACTTCATAGTTTCCTAATTCTCGCTGTCTCTTTCTTAAACACTTCCAATGCATTTTCACTATATTTTTTTTTTTCATCTCTTTATTGTTATTTGTGGAATGATCTTTCTTTTTTCTTGAACAAGGCGGTGTGTGAATGGATCGACATGATTGAGTAAATCAGATTTTGACTTAAAAAATTCACTACACAAATTAAACTTATGCGAAACTAAATGAGACAGTAAGTGTCTCTTTAAATTATCATTTCGAAAAAGTCTTCACATTCTTCACATTCAAAAGTTTCTCGATTTTTCATGAGTTTTTAAATGTATACTCAAATTACACTTTCGATTAAACCCCTTATCACATAAACGACATTTAAAGTTTTTTTCATTTGAGTGAATTTACAAATGTTGAACCATATTATTTTCATGCGTGTCTATTTTTCCACATATTTCACATATCTACAAAATAAAATAAACGCTATTTGAATATCATACTACATTAACTCAATGAATTATTAAAAAAAGTTAAAGTATTCTACAGAAAAGGATTATTTTTTAAAATTGTTAAGTTCTTAAAGTTAATATCGTTTTTTTTTCTTTCGAAAATCAATTTTGTATCGCAAACAGTAACAATTTTAACTATATATGGATATTGAAATCATCATAAGTTTTCAAAAATCCTCGAGAAATCCTCCTTTAAATATTCAACAAGTAATTTAAAGTTATACAAAAATATTTTTATAAAACTGGAGTAGTGTAATTGTGATTCAAGTAAATATTAGAAAATAATAATGTTATAAATAATAGAAACAACTCACATTAGTTTTGTTATTCGTTTTAGAATTCGTATAGTTTTCCGTCATTTCCTTTTAATGAAGGACACTATTACGTAATTAATTTATTGCGCCTATAAGTACTTTAATTTTCTTATTTGATATTATAATAATGATAAAAACTTACTTAATTTTAATATTAGGTGTCGAATTTAAAACTAACTCACTATATATTAACGGATATTGACAGACCGTGAGAGAGCCACGATAACTATATCCTAACAATTGTGATTAACTAATGAAATACAGATAAAACCCAAACGTCCCGGACAGAAGTTATCTACATACATGAGGATATAGTTATCGTGGTTATCAAAATTTTCTATATTTTAAGAAAAATATTTATGTTTTTACAAAAAAATTTTCTCTTTTAAGAAAATATTTCAAACGTTTTAGCAAAATTTTCTATTTTATCAGAAAATATTCATGTTTTTACAAAATATTTTGTATTTTAAGAAAATATTTTAACTTTTTGTTAAACATTTTCTTACTTTTAAGAAAATATTTATGTTTTTACAAAAAAATTTCTCTTTTAAGAAAATATTTCAAACGTTTTAACAAAATTTTCTATCTTTTAAGAAAATATTCATGTTTTTACAAAAAAAATTTCTAGCTTTTCAGAAAATTCCATATATTTTTCTGAAATTTTTTGTATGAATTATTAAAGAGTGTAATTTTTTCTTGATAATATAAACTTTTTCACACGTGAAAATGCTCAATAAAGACAAAATATATTTTAATAAAATAAATAACATTTTATTCAAAGTTTCATCCAACCACTTCTGCGAGCATACATCATATGTTTCTTAACGATTTTCTGAGAAATAGTTATATTCCCTCACTCTATAACAATTATGAAGCACTATGTTATACTTTATATTATGCCTAATTGATAAAATGTGGATAAACCCCAGACATCCCGGACAGACATTATCTTTGTAAAATTTTGTGCGAAAATAGATAACATGGCTCTCCCAAGTTCTGTAATCAGTACCCGTTAAAGGTTATATACTTTTGAATTTACTCGTATTTTCAAAATAAAGTAAGTTATTTGCATTATTATAATATTAAATAATAATAAAATGAATATGTTTTGAATATAAGTGAATTTAAAACGGCAAAAAATCCCATTACATGTTTCTTAGATTTAAAACAATTCATTTGAAATTTTGAGTAAATTTAATATATAATTGATAATATAAATATATCGTTACTCATTTTCTGATAGAAAATAAAATCAAATTTATTAATGTATTTATTTTAATAAAAATATGATTGAATAAACACCGTAGATATATTGATATATATTAGTTTTTAATTAGATAATAGTTTTTTAATAAATGATTTATAGAAAACTAATAAAATTTATATTTCATAAATATCTATATTAATACGTGTTGGAGCTCTTGCAAAACTAAAAATTAGGTGAAATCAAAGGCATCTGTCCAGTTTTCAACTAGCAACCATTCATTGCTAATATCATATTAATTTTTTCATCATTAGTGTGATTGCGTAATAGATTAAATTAATCATAGATTAATTAATTATGTTATAATTTACGTATTAGATAAATTAATTTATAGATTAATTAATTACGTAATAGTTTCCTTCATTAAAAGTAGATGACATTATACTATACGAATTCTCACATGAATAACGAATTCTCGTGCCTACTATTTATGTTAGTATTTTTTCAAAATGATGAAGTATTTAACGAAGCCAAGTCCCGTACTAAGTGTAGGAGGTTTTCGCGGTTTTCCTCCTCATATAACATGGGTACTCACAAAGTCCTTTTCAGAAAATATTTTTATTTTTTGTAAAAATTTTTTAACATTTCAGAAAATATTTCTTATTTTATGAAAATTTTCTATCTTTTAGTAAAATATTTTTGCTTTTTGTAAAAAATATCCTAGTTTTGTAAAAATATTTCAAAATTTTTATTAACATTTTTCTAATTTTCAGAAAATATTTTTATTTTTGTAAAAAAATTTCTAACATTTCAGAAAATATTTCTTATTTTTATGAAAATTTTCTATCTTTTAGTAAAATATTTTTGCTTTCTGTAAAAAATATCCTAGTTTTGCAAAAAATATTTCAAACTTTTTATTAACATTTTCCAATTTTCAGAAAATATTTTTACTATTGAGGGTAACTTTCTAATATTTTTATTTTTGTAAAAATAATATCTATCTTTTAAAAAAATAATTTTATTTTTGTAAAAATTTTCGAGTTTTTCAAAGTAAATCCTTAAGTTTTTCCTCTGATCTCTGTACATTCACAGGATACTGGTTAACAGAAACCAAGCCCACTACTTGTCGTCGGACTAAGCGTATGAGGTTTTCGTGGTTTTCCTCTTCATATAACATGCGTACTCACAAAGTCCACTTCGAAGGCATGCATTGTCTCAAGATCTAGGAGTTCCCTTGTCTTCTGGGTTCAAAAATGACAAGACTATATTGATATCCGCAAATCCAGACGAAGATGATAAAATAAAATCTTATAAAATAATATTCATTGATGTAAAATTAATAAACCTTTAAGTCTAAAACTTTTAATATTCACAGTACTAAATAAATGCAATTTTTATTTTTATATTGAATTAATTTATTTTAAAATGCATTCATTAATATTGATTAGGTTAATAATAATTAAAGTCTATTACATCAACTATATGTTAAAAAAAAGCTAATTATAATAGCATTAAGAGGGGCAGAAATAAATATTTAATAACTGTCAAAGGTTAAGTGAAAAATATATCGATGAAACTGTAGGATGATATCGATATCAATTCCTTTTCATTTATACACGTGTTCAGAATACAAAAGTTTAACTTATTAACACATATCTAGCCAAGCATTCGTGGGTCAGTGGTTATGATATCCAACTACTGACCCACGAAGGCGTTTTGATGTCGTGAGTTCGATCCTCAGCCTTAATTATATTTAATAAATAATAATAAAACAGAATTGAATATTAAAATAGATTTAAAGTTATTTTATTTCTAAAATTCTCACATAGATGGCGCCTCTAGAGTTAAAGCATGTGTATGATATTTGTTATGCAATAAAATATGACGTCATTACTTCATAATATACAATATCTCACCCCAAATAACAAAGTTTCTAAGTGTTGCCTTCCTTAAAAACTAATATTAAAAATAATAAGTGTTGCCACCTTCAAAAAAACTAATAAATTAAATAATATTTAAAAAAACGAAACTAAATTAAAAACAGAAACCGAAACTAAAAATATATTAGGCTTAAGAAAAAAAGAAATAAGCTCCCCATGACGCTGCAGACGAATTTTCGATTTTCAGACGGGCAGAAATAAGCAACTTCCGGTTGTAGGTGGGTAGAAATAAGCAACTTCCGGTTTGTAGGTGGGCAGAAATAAGCAAACTTCCGGTTAGGGCAGAAATAAGCACCGGTTGACTGTGACGTCACTTCCGTCCCCTATATCGCGGCCCTTACTACTCACTTTATAAAATATCTTCTCGAAGTGGCATCCCTGCAAGGAGAATTGGTGCCTGAAAGCTATGATACAGCTGCAAAGGGTTAAGACTTTTAATATAAAATGTGAGAATGTATTAGTGAAGAAGACAACTAAATTGCAGAAAAAATATATTTTATTGTATATGTTTTATTATATATATATATATTCTTATGTGTTAACTCAAGATAGTTGAGCGCTTTTAGAAGCGCCTTTTTTCAGCTCATAGAGCATAAAAGGAAGAAACGAGAAGAACATTGAGCTTGATTTACTGTACATTACATTGAAAACAAAGTGACTCTTAAACAAAAAGCCAATTGCTCTTATGGAGCAAGTGTCAAAATCTGCAATCATCTTATCCAATATAGAAGAAAACTTCAAATCCTCTGATTTCTTTTCCATTTCACAGATGAGCTAAGGGCAGTTGATTATATTTAGATCCTCATCTGATAATAAAGTCTGAAAATAAGCAATAATAATTTTATTTTAGATAAAGTTATCAAATAATCCGTTCATTTTATTAATCATTTAACACCTTGACCTTTTTACTTCGAGAAGAGATTACTGTGATTCAAAACGCACAAAAACACCTGTTTAAAATCATAAAATCTTCAAAAATGATTTTTATCATATTTTATGATTACTTTTATTTTTCAATTCTGAATTTTTTTCCAATTTTTACCTTTGGATTTGAAATTCTTGTGAAATTGCAAATTATTCATAATAAGATAATGGTGTCTCACAGCTGCCTATTTCAGGGAGTTAATAGGTAGAAAATCAATCGAAAAAAGCTTAAATTACTAATCAAGCGATAAAGTAATTTCGAGTGTTATAAAGATAAAAAAGAACAAAAAAACTTTAAAAGCATAAATTTAAATTTTATTTAGCATTTAAAAATTGCATTTATGTTAAACGAATTGACACGCTATTGATAAATCTGAATTTTTTCTCTTCTTTTGCTGTCTTTACTAAAGACAGCAAAACTCGTCGCTTTCACTTTTTCCAAAATTAAAGAAACTCACTAGTTCCCTTTTGAATTCGAAATTAAGACTAATCCGAAATAGGCTTGACCGAACGGATACAAACTAGAGTCAGTAAGATGATTTTTACGATACAGTATAAATGAAGAATCATTACATAAGAATGCATGTATACGCTATTTCTTAAAATAAAATTAGTTTGTAAATCAAACACACGTGTAGCACAGAAAGAATATTAAGACAAATTCTAACTAGGTAACGCGTCGCCGTGACAACGCCCACGCCAACATGAAAACACCAAAGTGGAGATATCGGCTTAAGCTCCCGTGCCTCGCATGATCATGAGCACCACACTTGAATCGATGGACAAAGAAGGCCTGTGCACGAGTAAAAGGCCCAAGTTTAAACGCACAGGGCTCATCTACAAATGATCCGAAAAGATTAGGGGTTACAGCACACGGACAAATATGCTCCGATCCACTACCTCGATCTAAGAGAAGGTTCAGTTTCAGGAAGGCAACCGAACGTTATATACATATTTACAGATAGTTGCAATCGGAAATTCTAAAAATTACGTCTAAAAAATTCGGAAACTGCATTGAAATAATTAAAGTATTAAAATTAAATTTAAAAAGCTAAGACCGAAGCTTAAATTTAAAATCGTTAAATTTGTAAAAATGGCAAAAACTTTAATTCTTGGCTGGGCAATCCGTCAGACTGGTGATAAGATTAATGAATAGAATTTCACGTCAGTAAAGTATTTTTTGCGATTCGATAAATGAAGATTTATGACTTAAGAATGCGTGTATTTGTTAATTCTTAAAATAAAATTAGTTTGTAAATTAAGTACAAAGGTAGCACAGATAGAATACTGAGACAAATTCGAAATAGGCTTAATAGAATGGAAGTAGATACATATAAGAGTCAATACAGTAATTTTTACTATTCAATATAAATAAAGAATCATTACCTGTAAGAATGTATGTATATATGCTTATTCTTACAATAAATTTAGCTTGTAAATCAAAATCAAGTGTAGCATTGATAGAATATTATGACGAATTTGAAATAGTCTTTACAGAACGGAAGCGTCTAAAAGTTATTCACTATAAAATCATTTAGTACAGTTTACAGCAATTTAGAAATTAATTAAAATATAATAATTCTTATTAAGGGTGGTACGGTGAGACCACAATATTTTAATATTTGCTTCATTAAAAAGTTAGTTTGCTAATATTGCCCCTTTTATTTCCTTTTTTAATTTAAAAATATAAATCTTCTAATTTAAAAATATAAAAAATAGACAAGTTTTTAAATTAAAATTTAAAAAATTCCATTTTTTACTTTGTCTCAAATGGCTAAATCCCACAGCAGTAATAATTTTTAAATAATGAAGTTATGGTTATACAGAACCAATAATACGTGCCAATGATATTTTCTTCCAACTTTGGCTGATCCTCCCATGCCACTTCGCGATCTGGAAGGCCAATTCCCGAAATCAAGAAAAGATCGGACATTGGCCAGCCAATTTACAGCGTTCTTAGCCATTTCGCTATTTGGCCGAATTCGGGCTTCAGCCGCAACATATACAAGCATACAAAAAATTGCATTCGCATTAAAACAAACATACATGCGTACATGTATCATAAGCGCATAATTAAGTGTACTAAGCATATACGTATTGTATTGTGTATGTTTCAATATAATTATGTATATACGTAACATAAAAATGGTGTTCTTAAAACTTAGGAGTACTCTAAAATCACATGACATGTAGAGGTTTATGTCCAGTTAAAACTTAAACGGAATAACAAGCTGATCAAGAACTTAATCTTTTATAACCACAAGTAAATTTTAGAGTAGTTAACTGCAAATTATATTAATTTGAATCTCTTTATTAATACAACGCAACCAGAATCACCAGAAACAAAAAAAGCAGTAAACTTTTAATATTTAATTATTCACATCTTAGGAACAAATCATTAACAGCAGAGTTAGCTAATCTGACTAATATGCACTGAAATACAATTTATTCTAGTTTTGAGATTAAGGATTTAATTTAGATGTTCTTGATAGATTATTCTTGATAATTTAAAGTAATTTTTTCCAATTAATCACTCAATTTTTTATTGGAAGCCATAAAAAGTAACATAAAAGAGAATGAAATAAATAAAATAACTAGTATAACTTTGTAAATTGCAATAAAATTTATTAATTTTGTCAACTTTTTGCGTCATTCTTACCAGCAATCTGTATATCAATAAATAATATTATTTTTAGAGTACACTGTTAGAAATTTCTGGCAAAAAATTGTTAAATAATAATTTATTGAATGGTTATTTTACCATATTTAATCAATACAGTCAAATAACCATAAATAAAATGGTAATCAAACTATTAAGTTTATGAAAAACTGTTTATTTACTGCTTTAACCCAATACGGTTAAAGAACCCGAATTTTATTCCACCAACTCGAACCACCTAATGAAGCTACTTAGTTCTTCGCTTCTGCGTACATATCATAGCCGAGCGGGCTTATCCGTCTGTCTATCTCCTGACCGTCAGAACTGGAGTTCGAGTCCTAGTGTTGACACTACAATATTTCCTCCATTCCGTTCAACACGTGAAGAATTTCTAGTGTCCGGCACTCCCCAATGCCCATTACCTTACGAAAAGCCGAACTTCTTTGTCCAGTTAAAAAATTATTACGTTTTTGAAAAATGCTGGCTGTAAATAGTTAAAAACCCGTATAGTTTTGTATTCATGGTTTTATAACCATATTTTTAAAAATGGTTATAAAACCATAAAGGAAAAAAAATTATTTTCCGTAAACTTTACGGTTAATCGGATGGACGGACAGATGCCAGTTATTTTACCATAATTTTAGAATGAAAACTTTAACAGTGTATACCATTAATGTAAGAGTTTTTACAAGTCTTGGGTTCAGAGATTTGACAAGTCTCATGTCATACGTGTTTGCGCTTTTATCAATGAGTTCAGACATACACTGTCAGAAATAACAGCAAAAAATGCTTAAATAATGTTTTATTTAATTGTTTTCTTACTGTATTAAGAAAAACAACCACATAACAATAAATAAGTTGGTATTCAAATTGTAAACTGTGAGAAAAACCATTTAATAAGTGATTTTAACCAGATCACTCAAACAACCTGAATTCTATAGCTCCAACTATACCTACGTAATGAAGTGACTTATTTTCTCACTGATGGGTACATATTTTAGCCAAAAGGGCTAATCGGTCATCTTTTCCCCAATTTCCCTGACCGAAAGAGCGAAGGTTTGAGTCCCAGCGTTGACACTACGATATTTCCTCCATTCTCTTCAATACATGAAGGGTTTCCAGTGTCTTGCGTTCCCCAATTTGCAACCCTGTGCTTCTTTTCCAGTGAATTGGCACAAACAATAAAAAAAAATAGCCTAATAACACAGACAATAAATAAAAATAGTTTAAATGGATAATCTGAAATTATGAATTGAAAAAGTTTAATTATTGATAAATTAAATTAGGCTAATATTAATCAGCAAAAATTTAAAACATATCAAGCTTAACACTTATTTAAAAAATAACGTAAATATTCTCGTGTATGAAGGTGAATTCATTCACCTTGAATGCAAAAAAGACACTAATGAGTAATATCAATACTAATTTTTATCTGCTCGGATTGAATGCAAGAAAAAAAATTAAATATTGCGCCAATTTGCTTACTTGATAAGTAAAAATCTTTGATCAAGCAATGTTTGTTTTAGAAAAACGTCATTTTTACTAACAGCAGGCTTTTCCCATAAAAATTTGATAAGGAAATATTTAAAATAGGGAAGCTTCACTATGCAAATTTATAGTTTCAAAATTTGTTTGATGCACCTTAAACCTTCAAATATGAAGACTGTTGTTTTGTTTGCTGGCTTGTTGTCCGTTGCCTTAGCTAATGTTATTAGTCTAAGCCCTGAGCAGACAGAAGGTAATGTTTCGTTTTCTGCAATTTTTGATGATGAAAAAAACGTATTAAACAGTTTATATCATAAGATGCATCTAGAGTTTAGGGAAATTTGCATTAACAATTTGTACAAGAGGTAGATGTGAACCAGATTTTTTTAAGCTAAAAAGTGCATTTCCTTTATTTGCGTTTCTTGATATGTGTCTACTTAGCAGCAAAGAATAAAAATCACTTAACTACAATTTTGTGAGATCCTTTTTCTGTTAAATTATAGTTTAATATTAGAATTCTAAGAAACAGCTCACATTAGCAAAGTGTAAACGTTGTTGATTTTATCCGTGATTTGAAATGCTCTTTAACAATTTTAAGAAAAAGCTGGTAAGCCACTTGGTTCTAGATGAAACGTGCCTGCATAAGTTGGCATTTCAGGGAAAGGTTGCGAGTCACAATTTTTTAGAAGAATCACTTGTTATTTTGGGTTAATTCCTAGTTATTTGGGAAATATTTAATGCGAAGAATGAAATATATAAAAAATATAACGAATTAATAATATGATTTGAATTTATCCATAATGCATATGCTGTAAATTAATATAAAAAGTTATTAAATCCTAGTTAATTTATTTTAATTCCTAGTTATTTTGTTGTTTTTGTATATATATATATATATATATATATATATATATATATATATATATATATATATTTTGTATATATATATATATATATATCTATATATATATATATATATATATATATATATTTTGTATATATATATATATATATATCTATATATATATATATATATATATATATATATATATATATATATATATATATATATATATATATATATATATATATATATATATATATTTTGTATATATATATATATATATATATATATATATATATATATATATATATATATATATATATATATATATATATATATATATATATATATATATATATATATATATATATATATATATATATATATATATATATATATATATATATATATATATATATATATATATATATATATATATATATATATATATATATATATATATATATATATATATATATATATATATATATATATATATATATATTTGTGCGCTGAGATAAAGTAAATTGTAGCAATTTCAATCATCCAAACGTTAATCAAGTCTAATATTTCTAAACCATTTAATTTTCTAGTTAAGAAGTTATCATCATTAAAAAACTTATATTCAGCAAGAAAATGCGATTTTGACTAAACGCGGTTTTGACTTCATATCTTGACTAAAATCGAAATTAAATAATAAGAAGTATCTTGATAATTTTTTAAATTTCATTTTTAGAAGCAAGAAATGCTCTGGAAGATCCTGATTTATTCGGTGGTGACATGATTGGAGTTACTTTCGTAAGTATTCGAAAGATACTGACTCAATGTTGTCACCCTCTTATAGAATGTTTTTCCGAAAGTCTTGCACCAAGGAGAACTGAAGAAGCCGCTGTATGAGTGCTTTAAATGCAAAGGAAAGCTGAGATTTTTAATTATGAATACCTCCTCATTATGAAAATTTATCTAAACTTCATTTAGACAAACATTTGAAATTAGTTTTAAAAAATTATAGAATTTTTGACCACGTTAACTTAAGCAGTGTAGTGTCCGAGTAAAATTTTAAACATTTATAAAATATCGAAGTATTATTTGCTTTCATAAAGCTGTGTTTTTTTTTTCATCTTGTGGTTTTACTCCATTTTCCGATTTAGCATAAAGGTCTCTGGAAAAAGAAAACCAAAACTCATTATAAAAGTCATGAACTACAACATCAATTAGGAATTAGTAAAAACAGAACATTATTTGCAAAAAATAGTTATTTCGTGTGAAAATAGAGTTTTTGAAAAAGAACTTCAATTACAGGACCCATATTTCAGTATATTTCATAAATTAATAATAAATAATAAGTATATTTCATAAATTAAAACGTATATGTCACCAGTCTGCACTTAGACTTGAATAAAACTAGACTAGATATTTGAATAAAACTTTTATAGCGACTTTAAAATCTTTCCATTTAGTTTTAAAAGTAGGTAAGGCTTCATGTACATCCAATTTAATGCAATCTCGATTTCAAATATTGGCTCTTTAACTATACTATATTTATTAAAAAATTCAGTCACTGTCATAAAATACTTTCTTTTGAAATGTCTGAACAAAATATGCAAAATATGTAGGCATTATATTGAAGAGGTATGTTTGTCATTTCTTTCAATTTAATTTTCAAATTATTGTTTCTATATTTTTGTTTCATGTACTTATAATCATGTTCAAAAAAAATTTAAATTTCACTCATAAAAATTCTTTTTTTAATTAATTTTTCAATTCATTCTAATTGGGATGCATTTAAATAGATTATGCTGTGTTATATGTTAGAAATTATGTTTTGTTAACTGCTGAAGATATATTATGCACTGTTAGAAAGTTCTCAGAAAATCGCTAAATAAAAATTTATTTAAATGTTATTTTGCCATATTCAAACAAAACAGTCAAATAAGAATATATAACATGGTATTCAAACTGTTAACTGTGAGAAAATACTAACTGTGAGTCCAGAATCACCTCTTTTACGATAGGCAAAATAACCAAATAAACTAATTCAACCACATTCTACGTTGATAAAACACTACATTATAAACTACATGACTACTTGATATGATAAACTACAAACTACTTTTGATAAAGCACTTTTGAACCACAACTTAATTCCAATGCCCTTTAGCTAACTAAAAGCCCAGCTCCAATGTGCAGATAAATCTCCTTTTTACATTTTTGAAATTATGACAGTTGTAAATGGTAAAAAAAAAAAATCCCGTTTAGTTTTGTATTCAGGTATTTTTAAATATACTAGTTATAAACGGTTTCAAAACTGTAAAAGTAAAAAAAATGTTCTTTACCGTAAACTTTACGGTTAATTAGATGGACAGACTGCTGTCTGTTATTTTACTGTAATTTTAATATGAAAACTCTAAAAGTTTACTACCCGATTTAAAGTTGTTTTAAGCGCTATTTACAGAAATTATTTCTTCTAGGATGATGAAAGAAATGCTATTGTTGGCAACCATTATAGATGGCCAAATGCAGTTGTACCTTACGTTATAGATGACGTTTTACGTAAGAATTCTTCTTTGGTTTATTGTTTATTTATTTTGCTGTCTACTCGCTTAATTGTTATTTTTAATAAAACAGTGCCTTTAGTCTCTTTGTGCTGACAATTCTAAAATGCGTCATGTGCTTAAGGATATAAGTTTTTAGATAAAATTGACAAAAACTAATTTGATGTGCACTTTTTAAAATTTTGTCAGTAGAAGCTCGTTAAATAATCGATGGATAATCACCTTTTTTTTCTTTTCCCGATCACCTCAATATCATTTTGTTGCAATATCCAGAAAATAACTTTTAAATTTGTTCAAATGCTATTTTTATTGATGATAACTATTTAAATTAATGTATTTTTGCATTTTTTGACAGATGTTTCAGTAATTATATTGCACGATACATTTTCAGGGAAGTCAAATATATACCGAATTTTTAACATTTGTTTTAGTTTTTCGCTGCGCAGTTTTGGCATTTTTTTTAATTTTGTCTATTTTTGAATTTATTTTCCCTGTATTTAATAATATAACACATATTTTCCTTCTAATTAATAATAGGACATTTAATTCAATTATAAAGCAGAGCATTACTTTGTTTAAATTAAATTACATATAATATTTTATTATTTCACTGAAAAATATAGCAAATATACAAGAATTTCTTTTTATTAAAACTATTTAAGGCAAACTTCTAAAATAAAGAAAATATGGACTCATTGGCGAATACTTAAAAAAAGGGTTTTTTTATTTATTTAATTGAAAACAAAAAATCTTATTTCAACTTAATATGTGCGGTAAATTTTGATATTAATGTAATCAACTACAAGTATTTTAATAATCATTACGGAAATTATTAAGAAGAAGAAATTAAATAAAACTTATCACTAAGATTTTTTACTTGAAAACTTTCAACTAACACATTTAAAACAGTTTTTTTCAATATTTGTATATTTCAGGTTCTAAATTAGGAATATTTTACAATTTTGTCTTTGAAATTTCAAATTTTTAAATTTTTAATTTTTTAGAAATTTTGTTTTATGACCCTTTATTAAGAATAGAATTATCCTTTTATTAGAAAGAAAAAAACTTTAGGAAATCCAAATTTGCTTTGCCATTTTAATTGCTTTATTATAATTTTTGACAAGATTACTATTTTGTAGCTGTTTAGTTATGAAAGAGTTAGGGAAGAACTGTATACTGCTTTATGAAATATATTCCCTTCTCCGAAATGTTCAATTATATTCCTCCGAAATCTATCTCCAGAAAAAATCATGAATTTTCTGAAAGGTAAAGGAGGAGATATACTTGTATGAATATTGTTTTCTAGTCTACTAAGGTCTTGTTTCTTGTGAACTTGTTGGGGCTGAATGGAATGAGGTTAAATCCAGGTTGATAGCGGTGATTGGAATAAATTTTTTGAATTAAACTAACATAGTAAAAATTTCCTTAAATTAAAGAATTCAGTAAAGGAAGCTTAACCTTGACCTGCTCATAGGGGATGTCCGCGGAAATAATTACAGTGAAATCGCTGAATCACTCTAATTTAATAAAAATTACGGTATAATATTTCTCCGTGAAATGCTATTAACGGTAGATGCATCTAAAGTGCCAAGGCTTTTATACCATAATTCGAAGGAAATAATTATAGTAATTCCGAGGAAATAATTATAGTTTCCGAGAAAATAATTATGGTTAACCCCACAGGGGATATCCGAGTAAATAATTATAGTTCACCCTACAGGGGATATCCGAGGAAATAATTATAGTTAAATTTTACGTAAATAATTATAGTAATTCCGAGGAAATAATTATAGTTAATTTTTACCGTAATAATTTGAGTAAAGGAAGCTTAACTCTGACCTACCTCACAGGGGATATCCGAGGAAATAATTATAGTTAAATCTCTGAATCACTCTAATTTAATAAATATTACGGTTACAGCGTACATTAAGTGTTGACCTAACTTACACTGAGACAAAAGTGTAGTCAAAACTACTAAAATATGGTAAAATTCACATTCTTTCTGGCTCTATGGGGCCACCAAAAAGTTCGGTAAATTATATCGATGTGCTTTGGTAATGATGTTTCTAAAATTAACAATAAAATATGATTTCATAATATGTGAGGAATTTGGCTTTTGTGATTAAAATTCGTAATTTTATTATGATACATTCCAGTAGAGAAGGCAAAACATTTCTGATTGATGTATCAGTTAAATAACGTTTTATCGTTGTCAGGGGCAGAGGGTGCCATTTCTTAAATTTCATTAAAAAAAATCAAGCCCTGGTGTAAAATAGCGTAGTTATATTTCACCAAATATGGAAATGTTACAAATCATCTCACTCGTGTACATCTACAATGTATTTTTTTAAACTTGCTGTTTAGTTATTCACTTGCCTTAAAGTTGAATCAAAGGGGTTTTTTACAGTCTTTTATAGAAATTATAGATTGAAAAAGCTGTTCACATCATAGTGCGAACTGCATAATTTTTTCCATACTTTATAATTCAGCTGGAGTTCACTCATTAGAAATTATAAAGCTGACATTAGTCTCTCCTAAGACATTTGTTTACATAGTGATAAGGGCTGTTCCCAGCCTTCAGCTCTGAAAATGTTATTATTTCACTCAAAACTGTATTTATTTTTTAATTCTCTTTTCGATTTAAGTATTATAAAAGAAAGCGTTGGGTACTTAAAAATGTTATGAAAGGGAAAGTTATTCAGTTACAAATTAAAAATGAAACTTATAGAAAACTTTTAAATTTTCTTTAAAGAAATTAAAACTTTTAACAAGGTGTAAATAGCAAAGAATATGAACTTATATGCCATAAAAGAAGAAAAAGTCAAAGTTTTAAAAGCGGGTGTGGAAAATTAAAACTATTAAACTAAAAAATAAATTTTTGGTTATTATTTTTAAAAGCTTTGAGAGATCAAGAGTTTGGAAATTCAAAAATTATTGGAATTGCAAAAATTGAATCGGAGTACGAAACAATCGTGAACGTAAAATACAAAGCATGTAAAAATGTGAGGAAATAAGAATTTAATACAAATTCGCAAGCTTAAACGTATCTGTATTATCCACATTTTGAAACAGCATGGTTAAGATTAAACTCCTCGCTAACACTTAATCTTATAACTCCCCGGAACGAAAACGTCTGTTATCCGTACACTGCAAAAAAATAATTCAGAATCAGTACGAAAATACCGTCACTTAGGATCACGGTACGGGACAAAAAATCTGATATACCGTATTTTTTTCCCGTAATAATTATGGTACATTCACTGACAAACTCTAATTAAATAAATATAACTGTAAAAATTACGGTATTAGATGTTACTCTTAAAAATGGAATTCAGGGTAAAATAAATTTTACGGATAATGCAAAATTTTGGCATTTTATACTATGATTTGACCCGAAAATTTTTTACAGTGTACTGAGTTTTCCAAAATCCCCTAGTACTTATGAATCTTAGGTATAATAAAGGTATAAAAGAGAAAGTTTTTCTTATATTTTTCTTTCTTTTATCATTTTAGTTAAATATGAATATCTGGTGCAGAAGATAGAAACAGCCATGAATGAATATCATAAAAATACATGCATCCGATTCGTCAAAAGGACAGACGAAGAAGATTACGTTCGACTAGCTTGGGACCCTGATAAAAAGTAATTAAAGAATTTATATATTTTTTCATTACAAATATAAGAAGAACACTTTTGAATTTTAAAAGAAAATTGTGTTCTTTATCACTTTATGTGTTTTGTTATGTAAAAGAATAAGAAATAACACCTCATATAACTGTTATTGACCCTTAACATTTAAGGTTCTGTGAAAAGATTAACTTTTCAAGGTTTTTTAAATTATATAATTGTGCAAATTAATTCATCATAAATACGCCAAAATGCAATCCCACTGTCATTTCAGCATAATTAAAAAAATGAATAAAATGAAAAAAAAATTAAATAAAGTTAAAAAAATCAGGGTAAAGTAAGCCTATATTAGAACCTTTTAGCAGTAACATTTTTGTCCACCAAGTTTCCTAACGAGTTCGAGTCTCCATATCAAAATTTGAAATTTAGTAAATAATGAAATCTTAAACCAATTATGTTTAAAAAAAATAAATCTCTTTTAACGATTTAGAAGCCATCAGCAAGAAATTAGTTGTTCCAATATAAAGTTGTAAAGTTTGAACCTTAGCACGTTAGATTCACATTATTTCGATGAAATGCAGTGTATTGAATGAAATATGAAATATTCTCAAAACAGCAAATACAAAAATGATGATTTAAATTACCGTATATTTTGGCAACTGGAAATTATTGGCAGCCAAAATTCTTTTTTTTTTGCCAGGAGTCTTTCTACCGTGCAGTACGTTAATTTTATTACATTTTTTCTGCTGTAATTGCATACTATTTTTGCTAAGAGCATTATTTTTTTCAGAAATCTGACAGCAGTTGTACATATTGATTTGCGATGCTTAACCGCGAAAGTTATATCCATTCCTTTTGCGGTAATGAATTGAAAAATAAACAATAATAAGCAGTTATTTACAGCTATTTTCGTTGTTTTTTTTATCAATTTTGTCGCACATTACGATTAAAACTTTGACTAAAAGTGTAAATTAAAGTATATTTGCGCAACTTATTTTGAAACTTAATTATAAAATATGTAAGATTATGGAATTTCATAAATACTGCAGGTAGGAGAGTGAGTTACCATTAAAAAGTAATCGTACTGCAAACATAAAAGCATACTTTGTCTGTTTTTAAAAATATGGAATTTCTTAACTTTTACAGATGCAACTCTGCCGTAGGTAGAGTTGTTGGTGAACAGTTGCTACATTTGGGTAGAGGTTGTTGGCATGTAGGAACTGTTATTCACGAATTGGGGCATGTTCTTGGATTCTATCACGAACAAAACAGATCAGACAGAGATGATCATTTGATTATCTACGAAGAAAACATAAAAGATGGTGAGCGGTTTGTAGCTTTATATATTTTGAATCCAAAGAGAACATTGAATTTTTCTGTTGTTTACAAATTGATATTGATTCAACCATCTCCAAAAATTCAGGGTTGTATGTGAAATACTATAATACCCACGCGTGAAATTTTTTGCGCAGTACAAAAATTTTTGAAATTTTTATTTTATTGTTCGAACGATACATTGTTTTCGAACAGTTTCTATATCTATTGAACTATCGATTTGTACAAAATTGGTCAAATAGTTCTAGCAACTTCAAATTTAAAACACCTAGTTTTTGCTTTTTAATTTGATATTATGTAAACTATTGAACTGATTATGTTTAGACTCTGGGTTATGAACATATAAAAGTAAATTCGTTAAAATAATAAAAAAATTGTTACATTACATTAAAATTCAAAATTTTTTGATTATTTTTAAGGAAAATGATAAAAAAGAATATTTAAAAATCTCTTTCGCATAAAAATATATCTCGATGGGAAAATTTAGCAATTTTTTTTTTAATTTTTGTGATTTGCTTTATAGTTTCTGAGATATGGTAAATTACTCAAAAAGAAAAATTAACATTAAGGGGTTCAAAGTTTCAAGATTTCTCCAAACCAAACTATTTGGACCATATTTCCCAGATTATTACCTCTATGTTTTGAGGGTTAAGGAATACAAATTCGTACAAAAAGGGTGCATTCAAAGAGAATGTAAGTTTTTTGCTAAATATCGTCGACACTATTTAATGAACATGATTAATATATTATTTCTAGTCGAGTGCAGTTTAGTCGTGTTTATTCTATATCTATTATTTAAGAGTAGTCATTAAGAGGATAAGAAAAAAATCAAAGTTAAATTTCTAATTTTAACAACCATTTTAGTTTTTAAATTTAAGAATAAATTTTATTTTATTAAACAAGATGTTATTGTCATGGAAAAAATATATTAGTTTTTTTGAGAAATTAGTTGGTTGATAATAAGAATAATACGCTATCACTTGATCTGTTTCATTAAACACAAATTGTAAGAAGGAATTTCATCTTGTGATATGATGTGGTTAGCAATGAACATATAAATGGGATATTCAAACCATTATGGTTGAGTATTAAAACGTGAACGGGAATTATTAGGCCAAAAGTTAATCCGTTATAGGTTGCGCATTGTACTGCAGAATCTGTACTGATAGTTTCTCTGAAAAAACTGATTTGTCAGTAGTTGGTTGTCAAAAATATAAGCAAATATTTTGTGCTAGTTTAGAGCTGTTAGAGTAATTTCTTGCCCATTTTTTTTCTTGCTTAGATTCGATTTCCATCTTCACCTTCGTGTTATCCATGACCATGTTTCAGAGTTTTGATTAAATTTGTTTTCTACATTATAGTTCAACGAGAATCATCTATATCCAACAGGGTTTTCAAGCTTTCTGTCAAGTTTACTTACTTCTTCATTGCTTATTACCTAATTCAGACTTAATTGTTTCCTGTTTTTCCTTCTTTATCAGAATGAAAACGACCTGTTTGCTAGTGTCTTCTAAAGTTGAGTATGAATCTGAATATAAGTTTGCGTTTATGGTAGTTGATGTGTAATCGGTGGTTTTCTCTACAGATATGACACTATATTAGATCCAAAGATGCTTATGTTAACTGCTGTTCTGTTAATTTTTGAAATAGCTTAATGCCATCATAGCAGATTGCAAACAAAAAATTGCTTTCACAGCTTTTATCTTGAAGTCATCCATGAAAATTTCTAATAACCGTGCAATTGGAGAACAGAGACCAAACTTGCTCATTAATCGCTCTGCTGAGTGATATAGTTGTTTTAAAGGCCAAAATTATATAGCGGTTTCAATAAGGTTAAAGACTTTAAATATTTTTGCTTCTATGAGGTCAAGAGGATTTATCCCTGGTGATTATTAGTATTATATGTTTATTTTTTACTAAGCACTATTTTTTGTGATAGTCAGTAACATCAGTAAAATTTGGCAGTGTTCACTTGCGATGTCTTGTCATTTGTTAGTGTTTTTTAGTGAACAAAACCAAGTATGTGCGTCACAGTTTATTAATATTAGCACGTTTGTTTAAATATGTTTTTGCATTTCCGGTTAACTTTTTATGTTTTTTTATTAGTGCTTAAAATCTTGTAATAATTTAAATCCTTGCCTAGATGCGGCATCCACGTTAACTTTAGATCGAGCTTGAAATCAAGATAATCCATTTCTAAAGCTTGTTTAATAATTTAACCTATTAACATAATACCATATTTCTAGAAATTGCAGATTAATTGCTCTCGAAAATGCTTATACATATCTGGAATTGGGGCTCAAGACTTACGGAGAAGAGGTTGGCAAAAGCTATCGTTGTCGCAGTAGGTCAATAGCTATACTTAGCATTGAATTCACGATAAATGAAGAATTCGTCTGAAATCAATTTCAAAATCAATAACAACCAGTTTAATCATCAAGTGTATTTATCAGAATTTTCAGATAACCTGGGCTTTTGAGATGAGTCACTTTGTACATTTGCATCTTAAGTTTATACTTTTTACGTTATTTATATGGTAACTGTCAGCATATATGGTAACTAGATTTTACATTTTAATTGAATGAAAAATTAATCCTTTAAAAAATTCTTTTGTAATAGAAAATGTGAATAAATCTTGATGCTTAAATATTTGCTTCGTTACACAGGTAGTGCAAAGGACTTTATAAAGCTAAATCCGGAACAAAATATTTTATATAATGATTTTGACTATGACTCCATCATGATTTATGGCAACAAAGCCATGACCAAGAACGACAAAGACACCATGGTGGCCAAAAACGGAAAGATATTGTTAGATCCATTTCGTAAAGAAGAAATGACCAAAAGTGACATTGAAAGATTCAGAAAAATGTACAACTGTGCTTAGTTTCTTTCAAAATATTTTTGAAATTGTTCAAATATGATGAGTAATAAACAGATTAATGATGAATAATAAAGAAAATATTTATCTTGCTGTATCATTACAATTCATTTTGTTGTTTTGCATTAAAAAATATATATTATTTATAATTATATACATCTATTATTATATAAACTGACTATTTAGAACATTATTTTGTAAATTCTAAATACATAGATATAAATGTATGTATGATTGCCCAGACATTTTCTAATCTCCTATACCATCCTATCAAGAGCGATGAAGTTAGGCATGCTGGTAGTTCAAAGCATGAAGAAGGTCATTTGTCGATATTGGAACATTCCACAACGAATTGTACGAGTAGTATGAGAGAAAACAAAATGGATTTTTCTGCTTGGTGAAGCATTAGCCATTATTTGAATTTCAATTCGATGTTTGCAACTCGGAAAGAAGTGAAATTATTATTCCTAACTGTTTAATTTATTCAGATTTAATTGGATACCTGCAAAAGACGTCACACGTGTGTGTCGAACCCGATTACTTTCAGAATCGACAAATACCACGATTTCAATATGATAACTTCCTATGTACATATCCAATAATAAACATTTTTTGAATATTTTTAAAGCCAGCATCAGAGACATTTGCTAGCTTATAACTTTATTTTATTACAAAAGAGTTTTTTGCCCATGCTTTAATGCTTAATTATTTCTTGTTCTCTATGTCAGATGAATTCAATGAATAACGTTATTGTGATAGCATAGAAGAACTTAATCACCAAATTAGTATTCTTAAAGTTATTAGAATCTAATTAGAATTTAATATAATTTAAATTTAATGGTTTTTGAAATGGAAAAAAATGACATCTGTTGAAAGAAAAAATTATTAGAAAAGTAATACTACATTATTTTTGGAAACAAAAACCACCATATTGTTATTAACACCAATGACGCTTATAATTTATTGAGTTAATTAAAATATCTGTATAAATAAAGCACAATTTTTATTTGTATGTATGTGCATCTACTTTATACAAATCTGTAATTCTGAATTGGTCTACATAAGCTCGAATGTATGATGCTGACGTCACCGAATTCTCATTTTAAAAGGTATTGGAAGCCACGTGTTTGCCATAATAATTCCTACGCGTTAATAAAGGCGTGTTTCTATAAACCTAATTAATGAGCACTTAACAATAACTAACAAAATATATTAGTTGCTATCTATTAAATCGTGGGGAAATTGGGGCAAATTTTAAAAAATACATTTAAATTACACTTAATTTTCGCAAATTAAACTTTTAACCCATATTATGGTAAAAGTAATGGCACGAAATCGTGCTGGAAAATTCAACAAATAATAAAAATATATAGGTTATTTATTAGGTGCAATGAATGTGTGGTGTGGTGATATTAGGATACTTATCCCTTTTGAAGGGGGGAGGAAACTTATTACTAAGTCCCGGATTTTGATGACATTTGCATTTTTGGACATTTTTTGTCTTTTAGAGCAATTTTTTAGATTTATAGGGCATTTTTCTTTACATTTTGGGGCGTATTTTGCATTTTAATGCATTTTTTAAAGTTTTTGTTAATTTTTTCCAATTTTTATCAATTTTAATTATTACACTGGCTTCCAAACAATAAAGAAAATCCATACGATATTAACAGGTGAAGCAAAAATTTTTTCAAATTCAAGAATTATTGTCAGTAAGTGAGACCGTCTTTTTCAAGTACGCACCTATAGCATTAGTAGACGTTGAGAGAAGCTTCTGCAGGAATGAAAATTTACTTTCAGACAAGAGACGCTCGTTTACATTTCAAATTATCAAACAACATTTAATAATCCAATGTAATTCTGATATTTAGTAATATTATGAGATGAAAGTTGTTATATCCACTAAAGTTTCTATACAAAATAAAAATATTTTGGTGTCAATATATTTTCCTTTTTTTGTTATTTTAGGATATAAAACATATTTTTCAAACTTCAATGACTTTAATAGAACTTTAATAGAACAAGTATTGCATTGTTTTTTTTAAAAAATGTCTCATAATAATTTTAAAGAGCAAAGCATTTTTTAATTCAATATTTTTACTTTATTTAAGGCATTTTTTGCGCAATTTTTGCATTTTTAAGGGCATTTTTTGCCCTTTTTAAGGGCATTTTTTTGCACTTTTTAAGGGCATTAGTTGAGATTTTTTAGGTCATCAAAATCCGGGCTCTACTTATTACCATCGTGCTTACATTAAACACCTATGTTGGTATAATAGGTTATCAATACCACAATACCTTTAATGATAATACTAGTAGTAAACATTTTTCAAGCGATAAAGATAGTGCAATAAAATTTCATCTAAGCCTGATAGAAGTCTTTTTAAAAAATCTGTTTGATTTTAATGTTTTGAATGAATTTCACTAAATGTATTTAGAGCAAAACTCAAACAGAGTAGGGTTACACACTTAAAATGTAAGAGTGAATTCCTCTACTTCTAAGAAGGAATTCCTCTACTCAAAAAAAAAGAGTGAAATTTTTTTAAACTCAACTTGATTGGAATACATCTATATTTGAGCGAAATACTTGCTTTGTTTCCAATCAAACTTGAGTGGTAGATATAAACGTTACTTGAGTGGTTCTCGCTTAAGAATGAGTGAGTTATTTATAATTTAATTCTGTTCGAGCTATAAGCTGGAATTTGTATTGCTCTATTTTAGAAAGCAAACGATAATAAATCTAAATAAAATTGTTATGTTCTACGCTTTTTCTTCGCTTTGATTTTACGTTTAATTTTTTTCCAGCAAACATGTCTATTAATATTTTGAATTAAAAAGAAATAAAAGATTATTTAATTAATAATGGTATTTCTGAAGAAGACGCTGTTTTACTTTTTCATAAGTAAATATACTTTGTTGTACTTATTATTAAAATACTGCTATTTAGAATGTTTTCCATACACTTTCCATTAAAATTAACTGTTTTTCAGCGTTTTTAAATAAAATACTATTCATTTAAATTATTTATCAAAGGAAATTTATTAAAATTGAAAGTGTTAAATGTGGATGATTATGGAATATCAAAAAATTATGGAATATTTTTTCAGATCATATATTAAAGTTTTGACATTTTTATTTCAATATAAAAAATATATATGCATGTTTCAGTTTTTTTGATCAATAATTTTTTTGCAAAATATTTGCGGATAATAATTTCATATCATTGTATACATCTTTTATAACAGATATTTACGAAATAATTTATTGTTTATACGGTCTATGCTTGCTGTTATTTAAATTGCTTTTTATTAATGAAGTTGACTGTCTTTAATTTATGTCTAATGCTCACATTTGCAAGATCCATTCATTCAAATCTGTATCTTCAGATGTTCTATGCATTTTATTATATATATATCATTAAAAAAAGTGGAAAATATAATATTTAAAATATTAAATCGTATTTTTGAGTTTTTCTGTTTTTGTCCTGTTCTTAGTTTTTTTTTTTATTGGAATTCGGAGTTAATACTATTTAGGTATTTCATAAAGTAGTTGTCACATTATACAAACTGTTTTCCTTTTGCTGTTAGCTTAAAATTTCTGACCACTTTTCATCAAGTTCAATTTTTGAGGCAAACTGAAGAATAATGAAAATGAACAATTATTATCATATATAAAGAATTATATATAAAGAAGAGAAAACAAAGGAAAATTATAGACATATGAAAAAAAAGGGGTGGTGGGAAATATTAATGAAAACAAATAACAGACAACTGGGGGAAAAAAAGGAAGAAATTTTTTTAAAAAATCCGGAAAATGAAAACTATAATCTTTTCATCAGCCCACACGATTATATCCGCAAAAAAGAGTGCTTTCTGATATTGTATCAATATAGCCAAAGCAATATATATTAATACAATAGTGTAAGGAGCACTCAAAAAAAAAATTTACAAAAATTACAACAAATAAAATAGAGCTTGCAGGAAATTTTACTTGTAGGATAGCTTGTGGGGAATACTGAATATCAGATTTGAAAAATCAGGAAAGTAGATAGTTAAAGCTTTAACGGAAGACTCGTTAAAATAAAATGGGATAATATAAAATTTCTAAGGTTTCAAGTCTTTCATAGAATCTATAAAAATATGACTTTAAATAGTTGATTAGCAAAAGGAATTTATTTCAGATTTATCTGAGTAATGTTGCATAAAAATAGCAAATAGTGAAAGGCATTTTAATTTCCTGATTCTATTTTTATTTATAAGCATTTATTTTAAAATTTGAAATGTTTGCTCTATACTGCATAACGAGTTACATTAATATTTATTTTAAATTAAAAAATGTTATTGTAAAAAAATGGTTGGTAACTGCAAAGCAAAATTACACATCTATTAATTCTTTTTATAATAAAGCAAAGTAATACTTAGTATTGTGATTTTCTCTTTTGTATGCCTAGTAAATGATATTTAAAATTTAAAATTTATTTACATTAAAGTTTATTGCTATTCATTTTAATAGTATTATTTAAATAATTTAATGTATTGTATTTTATTAATTGTGACGAGTATTTTATTTAATCTGTTGCAGTAATATTGTTTTAATACTTTATGCCCTGTAGTCAAGAATTTCTAGAGTATAAAACTCATTTCCTTCTATATATCATTTTGCTTTTTCAAACTTTTTCCTTACATCAAACTCATTAAAATGCAACTATGAATCACAGAAGCATATGTACTTTCTTATGCTATTAGAACAATTTCTTATTATAAAATGAAAACATTCTTTTACAGTAAGCCGGAAAGAAATAGAAGCGTTACACAGAATTCTCTGAGCTCATTCATCACGAAGGACGAGATAACTCGTCTTCCAGGAATATTCGTTGTGGCGCTTGAGACGAGATAACTAGTCTTTTTGGCAAAGTTTTTGAATATTATAGCAGCACTTCCAGTGACTTATTTACCAACAATTGATATAGATTATTATTTACATTTATTATTTTATGCCTGTAAACACAGAATGAGTATTATTATCGATTGCAATTGATTATTATTTTTTAAAGTTAACTGAACAAGTTTCAAAGAAGTTTGCTCTTTGTTTCCATTTTAGAGCAGAGGGTGAGACATAGGAGCATTTTTGCTTCGGAGAAAGTGTTAACTGTGCCAGTGTAGACGGGAAGTGTGAAAGAAATATTCTAGTTTCTTTTTTTTCTCGGATGACTTATATCACACGCTACATGAAACGGTAAAACGATTTTTCGTGTGTCAGAATTACTCAGAGAAATAATGGCGAAATTAGATGATCCCCAGCAAAGACGTGCCTTAGACTGCTAATAAATACCAATTAAAAACACTACCTGTAACACCAATACCCTATTCGTACAGGGCGAAAAACATTCTGCTAAAATTATTGTTCTGCATCGCAATGACTTTTCTTGTAGAAAAACTCATAATTCTGGTTAATAAAACAAAAATACACGGCATTTAAAAGCATTAATTTAGGTATTTTTCTCTCATATGGTAGTATTTTTATACTGGTTCCTCGAATTATAGTTCTGATTTCTGCACTTTTAGTAACAGATACGAAACTAAGAGATAAATTTAACCAGTTGAATGGTTCATATACAATGCTCCAAAGTATCATGAAATATTTATCAAAGTTCAGCGTATATTACGTAACCATATTTTATTGTTATCCCCAAAGGAATTCGGTAAAAATAACTGAGCTTTTGTGTTTCAATAGAGCTACAAACATGGTAATTTACACCCTATTCTGATAGTTTTGGTCTCACTTTTTTATAAGTTCGTTGGTGTGTCAATAGAAATAATTTTTGTTCCCTTATGAACTTAACTCAGAAGACAATTTCTGATAACGGGACTCTTGATTTTGTGATTAACTTGTTGAGTGTAAATAAATCACATTTGTGCAACTCAAAGAAAAAATATTCCGAAATCTTCTTTCTATCAGCCCGACGACTATGTATATCATCCTCTTATTTATCTGTTACCAGAATTCTATTTAGCCTAGAAATTTTCTGGAACCAAAGTAGTATCCAAATTAATCAGATATATCTAGGAGTCAGAAGGAGAAAGTTTCTGTCAAAAGCCATATTGTTCGAAAGAGAATAAGTAAAAAGCTTCTGACCCCCATTCGGAAATTATAGATTAATAAATATTTATTTTGAATATATTTACTGATGTATACATTCAATGATTTGTTGTTTCAAGGAATATTTGACTTATTAATGCGCGTATTTATCTATAAATTTTTATTTACCAATTCGTTTAATCTCTGGTCATTTATTAATTAATTCTGTGAGTTATTGACAGGCTTCTTTTCTTCCCTCTTTACTTTTGCTAGTTATATCAAGGGTCATTCTCAATCAAGTTTAGTACTGCAACGTAAACCTATACTAATATACTTTTTAATTTAAAAGAAAATATTCTTAAAAATAACCTCGCTTAAAATAATTTTTAAAAAAATCTCAAACACTCACTATATTATGAAGTAAACATATGCTGAAATTAATCATTATAATCCCGGTAGCAGAAGTCCTCAAGTACAGCAATGGGTGTTGCAGTTTTGCAGCATAATCAGTTGATGTTTTATTTCAAAATTTCCATTTGTTCTTAGAAGGCAAACAAACAAATGAGGGGAAATTATTCAAATCCCTTTATTAGACATCTCTAAACTCGTTTCTAATCAAAATTAAATAGTTGATTTAAAAATTGCAAAGAGCATGAAATAAGAGATCATTTTTTCTGCAATTTGATAACAGACTTAATTGTATAGAAATTTACTCAATTTCTTAGTATCATTGTATAAAGTTGTAAACTCACTGAACGTAATTGAAACGTAAAATTGCAAACTTGTTTTGAAACGTACACTATTATGTATAATTTTTAGGGACCTAATGAGCACACATGAAATAAAAAAGCACTGCTCATTTTAATGAGCAAATTTTGCTTCATGTATGTTAAATTAAGCCGAATGTTTACAATAACAATCTCTGACTGCATTGGTACAGCAGACGAATTTGTATTTATGAAGATAGTGTAACAAATTTACTTCGTAAATTCTGCTATCGGGTTCATAATTTTGATTTTACTACACAGCTTTTTTCAATAATTTATTTAATTTAAAATAGTACTTAAAAAACATAAATTAAAAATAAAACAAACTGTAAGGACAAAGCAATAAACCAAAACATTCCCTTTACAATTTATTTTGAATTACTCATTGTTTTAACAATTACGATATGGTACAAATTAAGCACAATTGTAAATTTTCTTGACTCTTTGGATATCACTTTTAGTCATTCCAGGCTTCTCAAAAGGCTCTAACAACACATGTTTTAACAATTACGATATGGTACAAATTAAGCACAATTGTACATTTTCTTGACTCTTTCGATATCACTTTCAGTCATTGCATGCTTCTCAAAAGGCTCTAACAATGTATGATTATTTCTAACCCTCATGGTGTCTTCACCGTTCTTGGACATAGACTTGCTGCCATAGTGCATGATGGAGTCGTAGTCGTAATCAGAGTACAGGATATTTTGCTGGGGAGACAGTTTGTTAAAGTTGAAAGCATCACCTAAGTAATAATTTGATATTATGTATTAATAATTTAATATTTCTTTAATGATACAACTTATCAAACTATTGAAAGTATAAAATGTAACTGAAAAATAGGTTTTAAGTAACAAAGACTTATAAAAATTTTTAACATAACATGCTTGTAACCTATCCTTTTCTCTATAATAAGCAAAAATCAGAAAATAATTTAATTTCTTGTAAGTCTCCTTTCAAATATTATTTTTATTAAAATCATATACCCAAAACAATTGTAAAAACGTATGCAATTAAATATATATTTCCAACTAAACAGCTTAGTTAATGTACCGCAATTGTCTTAGAGAATTGTCTTGTTTGAACAAGGATTTTAAGGCTTAGCAAAAAATAATTATTATTATTAAGTATCAAGAGTGCATATATATATATATATATACAACAAAATAAATAAATACAAGAAAACACGAAGAAAGTTAAGAAAAACAATAAGTTTCATTTATTGCTCATAAGCTGCAAGTAAACAGAACTTATTAGATAAGTTCATAAGTTCAAAATGAAGATAAAACAAAGGAAAATTATAGACATATGAAAAAAGGGGGGAGGGAAATAATAATGAAAAAAAATAATAAACAACTAGGAAAAAAAAGGGGAAGAAATTTTTTTTAAAAAATCCGGAAAATAAAAGATATAATCTTTTCATCAGCCCACACGATTATATCCGCAAAAAAGAGTGCTTTCTGATATTGTATCAATATAGCCAAAGCAAAATATATTAATACAATAGTGTGCGGATATATATATATATATATATATATATATATATATATATATAAGTTCAAAATGAAGAATAAAACAAAGAAAAATAATGTTTTTCTTTGTTTTATTCTTCATTTTGAACTTATCTAATGAGTGGTGTTTACTTGCAGCTTAAGCGCAATAAATGTTACTTATTGTTTTTCTTAACTTTCTTAGTGTTTTCTTGTATTTATTTATTTATTATATATATATATATATATATATATATATATATATATATATATATATATATATATATATATATATATATATATATATATATATATATATATATATGCAAACATACGCTTTTGATATTTGATTTACGATAGTTGTTAAAATGAGCAAAAATATTTGCTCATGTAAGTAATCAATATCAAGTGTTCTATATTCTGTATCAATCAAAGACGCGGTTTTTAGTATAACAGGGAAGCAAAGGATCTGCGGTCAGTAAGCGGTAGGGTGACCACCTTGATCAGCCTGTGTAGGGACCGAGGAAGCGTGGTATTGTTCCTCGTTAAACTGTTCTACCGTAAATTGCTCGATTTCTCACGTAGATCGTCGGGCTACCAAAGAAAGGGAGTGATCTTCTCTGCAGAGAATCAAATTGCGATGGCATGACTAGTGATCATCCTCAGGGATGTTTCCCAGATCATCACCAATAGCCCATTGTGCAGCTTTAGTGCGACGTAAATTAGTTACCTACTTACCTATGTCAATCAAGCATGAAGCATGTAATATTAAGGTAGAATAATGCTTAAGAAATAGTATTCTATAAACAAATAAGTTTTGCATTGACCATTTATTTTGCAAAAGAAAAAAATTATAACCATGAAACCAAATATTCACCTTCGTTTACGTTTTCCATATACATTATCAAATACAAATCTCTATCTGATCTGTTATGTTCATGATAGAATCTTAGAGTATGTCCGAATTCGTGAATGACAGTTCCAGTAAACCAACAACGAGTACCTAGGTTTAGAGTCTGTTTGCCAGTGATTCTACCCACATCGGAATTGCACCTGTTCAGAGATCAGATTTATGGGAATCATAGGAAATATTATAATATACTTTCACAATTTCAGCATTAATTTCATAACGTACCATGTCTTTCTTTCCCAACTGTAAACTTGATTGCTGTCTTTTATAGTTCAGTTATTATTGTATATAAACTATGCATGTCTGTATTAAGAAAACATCTTAAATAACATTTTTTAGTTTAGATGATTTAGTGTGCTTTTGTTATTTAGTGACGGCAGCATTAAGTTATTAAGTGACAGCAACAATTAATACTAAATAATGACTGATTTTTCCTTATGCATTTTACGAATCATTGCTGAAACAGAAATCACACATTGCGTATCACAGCGCAATACTAAAGAAAAAGAAATCAAAATTTAGAAATTGGTCAAGATTAAAAATCATAATCGTAAAAATAAGTTTATTTGTCAAATCAAATTGAAAAGAGATTCAATTAATTCTCATTGAATAAAAATTTTTATAAAAAAAGAAAAATGAATTTTCGAGATTAGATTTGAAGTTTAGATTTATGGTGTGAAACTGAGTTGATTGTTTAATATAGCTCTGAGTTTTAGTAAGAATTTGCTTTTTGCGAATTCTGAAACACAAATTGGTGTTCAATTATTCTCGAAAGGAATTTTAATAATAACTGAGGAAACAATGATTGGATGGAGCCAAAATGGTTTTATATGATTTTATTTAAAATTAAATGAGCATTAAATTAACGTATGTTTCTTTTATTTATTTGCAAAAGTACTTAATAATACTTAATTTGCCTTCTTGTATTTAAGATGTATAAAATTGGTGATAAAAACCAGCTAAAAATAAATTTACAAAAACTGTATCAACTATGCCTGTATCAAATAAAATTACTTCGTATGCAGAAAAGTTATTATATGACAGCTGAAAGAACTATGCTTGCTCACGCATGCGCAGTTATTTCAGGACATTATCTTGATCTTAAAAAAGGGAAGTTTTTATTACACGTCTCCGGATATCCAAGTCAGTTCAACGTAGTCCTCCTCATTAGTCCTTTCAACGAATCGGACACAAGTGTTTTTGTGATATTCTTCAAAGGCTTTATTTATGGGTTCTTGGGCCTCTTGTTGACCTTCAGAAATAAAAAAAGAAGAAATGCAATTGTTGGTCTTAGAAAATGTTACACAGGTTTGAGTTACACAATGTTACACAAATTTTAATAAACACATTTTAATAATACTCTTTAGACAAATATATTGTATATTTTGTTGAAAGTTTTAAAACGCAAATATTTTTCAGAGCAAATATTGCAAATATTTTTTTAAATATTTTTAAGTTTTTGCTCACAATATTTTTTGACAACAAAATAGTGCATTTTCAAATGAAAAATGACAATATTTTGAAAATCATGATAATAGTGTATAAAACATATTTTACTCAAGAAAACCCAGGTGAGGAATTTTGCATTGAAGTTATGAAAATGTGATGTATATACACCGAAAAGCCATTACACTATGACCACCCTGCTAATAACATGTAGGACCACCTTTAGCCCTCAAAACTGCTAGCACCCGCCGCGGCATTGATTCAACAAGGTGCTGATAGGTAGTCTGAGGTGTCTGGTACCAAGCCCTCATCAACTGCTCCTGCAATTCCCTCACATTGCGAGGAAGGTAGCGTGGCAGCACAAATTTGGTTTTCCAAGTAGGACCACAAATGCTCTATTGGATTAAGGTCAGGTGAATTTTGGGGGCCAAGACATGACTTGAAAGTCACTGGAATGTTCCTCGAACCAATCCATGACGATTCGACCCTTATGACATGGTGCATTATCCTGTTGGTAAGCACCATCCCCCGCAGGAAAAATATTTGCCATGAATGGGTGAACCTGGTCTGCAACTATGTTCAAGTAGCTTACAGACATCAGGTATTGTTCTATGAGGATTATGGGTCCTAATGTGCCCCATGAAAACATTGTTCCTGGGCGAGAAACCATGAAAACCTGGGCGAGCCCATTGTTATAGATGGTGGGTGGTCATAATGTAATGACTCTTCGGTGTATATTTCACGTTAAGTGAAATTTAATTCAAATTTGGTTTACTCTTTGAAATGAATAGCTCACTTTTTGATTGATATCACACAACTGAATGATAAGATTTGTTTATGAATATAATGCATCACTACAATTTATTATTACTATTTTTAAAATCTGAAGGAATGTCGTCTAGAATTAAAGAAATTATTATTTACTGCGTGTTTGAGAGACAGAGAGAGAAATAGAAACTAATACTTACAAAAACAATACCTCTCATGTCGCCACCAAACAAACCAGGACTGTATAAAGCTTTTCTAGCTTCTGAAATATAAATTACAAGAATATAAGCACCAGTTTTCATTATTTAGTTTTCAATTGACCGAATAAAAAAAAGAGTATGGCTCATTTTTCTTTTCCCCTTGGCTTATTTAATATTTTTCTTTATTTAGTTACGCATGCTAAATTAGCAATGTTTTCCGAGTTATATTCATTCTACCAAATAAAGCGGCGTATATTATAGGCAGGGCTTATGTAATTTTTGATGGTTATTGTTTAATTCATTTAAAACATATATACTAGACATTTTCTTAGTAGCTTTAAGTAAAATTCAGCTACAGCAATTAATTAACATTTTAAATTTCTTAACATTTTACATTTACCGTTTTAATTTTTTCATGAGTCTACTTTGGGCAATTTCTAAAAATAAAGTTGTTGAAAAATTCTAATTAAATTATAAAAATAAATTTAGGAGATAAACTTATAATTTTTTTACAGTCAAGAAATTTTCTTTATGACCTAATGAAATGTTGACACAGGAATATTTATGAAATAATGCTTTATAATAACAAATAGATGAATCTAAATAGTGAATACTAATGGAAAATATTACTGAAATGGAAAAATAATTATGGTCTGCAAAAACGGATATTTCTACACTCTTGTTTCTTAATTGTGAGTTTCATTTTAAAAAGAAATAGACACTTTTTTTTTTAATAAAACACTAAGTCAGAGTGTTTATTAGATATTTGTGCAAAATATTACTCTGTAACTAATCTTAGCATGCCCTAATACAATATATGCAATATTATTAATATAATAACAATATAAATACTAAATAGGAAATAAAAAATATAAAATTTATCCACTCTGAGTTGAAAAAAAAAGTATGATCGAAACTACCTGAATACGGTAAAATTTTCTGCGGGTCTATGGGAAAGCCGAAAGCTCGGTAAAAATTACCGAGGTAAAAAGCTCGGTAATTTTTACCGATGTACATTCATAATAATTTTGGCAAAATTAACAATAGAATATGGTTTTATAATATGTGATAAAATTTATATTTATTTCCTTATTCTAATAATTATCTTAAAATCACTGAATTAATATAAATAACTATATATTACTGTAAAAATTACGTTAAAATATTCCACGGTAAATGTAATTTACGATATATTATTTTATTATACGTATTTTCCTGTACAATGAGTTTTACGGATGATACACCCAAAATGCCGATAGCTTTTACCGTAATTCGTATCAATTTTTTTTTTACAGTATACTTTTATCGAATTACTATAAAATCACTGAATTAATATATATATACGTAAATATTTCCGTAAGAATTACGGTATAATAGTTTACGGTAAATGTAATTTATGATGAAACTTATTTTACGGTAACGGATTTTACGGATGAAGTACTCAAAGTGCTGGTACCTTATACCGTAATACACTCCAGCATTTTTTACAGTGTATTAATAATGTATGCTTTCAGAAAGTACTAAAATAATAAAATACGATAATAATATTTAGGTACTGTCATTACGGCACCTCATGTTAGATTTGCAATCAATTTTCTTTTTAAAGTTAAAATAATTTAAGTTTTTTTTTATTGACATATAAAGAAAACGGTACCTTAGAGAAGAATCATTAGAAATTTCTACCAATGACATGCCGTTATGAAAATTGAGTTTTAGTTGCCTTTTTCTTTGACATTAGAATACGTTAGCTTTAAATGATGTGTATTACAAAAATATTTTTATAACGTTTTCGATCATTTCAAATTAGGTATTTCAAATAAATTTAATATTGCCTTCTCTTTCTTCAGAACTTAGTGGAATATCACCAGCTAAGGCAACGGACAGCAAACCAATTAGGAAGATACTAGTCTTCATATCTACAAGTTAAAGATGTGTTAAGCAGATTTCTTAAAAGTATAAATTTGCATAGGTAGTTTGCCTATTTTAAGCACTCTCTTATCAAACTTTGATGAGAAAAACCTGCTGCAAGAGAACAAAAAATGATTTTATCTAATATAATCCTAAATCGGCGTTTTTGCTTTTATCAGGTAAACAATATTAAGAACAGGGGGAGTAAACACATTTTGCAAATTTTATCCGATATGAGGTACATTGCGAAATATAAATTGTTAATTTTTTTATTTTATTATTTTTTTTAACTATTAACTCAAACAAATACCAATTGAAGTTTTTAAGCCTAAATAATAATAATCGAAATTCCAGCATTTTTATTTTAACCGATAGTATAGATTCTTATTATTGCCATTGTTATCCTTTCCATCTGTACGTTTTTTATTTAATAACGGATTTTTGACATAATAAAAAGACTGATGAAGGAAAATAGAGAATATGCTGAGGTTCAGAATATGAAAAATACGAATAAACTGTTAACACATAGTCAAGTATATTTATTTACTCATAGATATTCTTACCTTATCCTAGCTGATGAAGTGATTAGCCTGGTGACAAATTGATACAGTATTTCCAGACCTAAATTCCACAGAGCAAATTTTGGTTGTTCTCGTTAGGGTCTTTGCAGCTCATATCCCAAATGCTATTTTGCTATATGATTTTTAGACTACATTGCAGAATAACAGTATTTTGCTTTTTCCGTGTTCATTCTTATTATTTTTACTTAATATTACAGTATTGTTGTGATTAACTTTTTCGTAATTACTGTATTGGTGACGATTTTAAAAAAAATAAAAGATTTATGAAGAAAATTAATTTTGTAACGTCTTAATATTCAACGAATTTTTTTAAAATGATAATTTTGTTAGTAATTAAAAATTGCTCCAAAAATTTAGATTATTTTCGTCGAATCTCTTTAAATTTATAGAAGAAAAAGTAAAAGAAAAAATTTATATTTTATAAAAATGACCGTACTAACATAAATATTTTAGTTAGACATAAGAAATTTTATGCAATAATTGCTTATAATAACCAAAATAATCGGTACAAGTTCAATGCGATATTTTTTGACATTATGTTCAAAACCACTTAATTTCACTCGTAATTTATTTTACCGGTTCCTCAAACCTCTGAAAGCTTAAAGCTTGTTTGAAAAGTGGGAGAAATTTCATGGCCTAAATACCACTAAATTTATAAAATAATCATCTGAGTGTTTCTTGAGAAATTTTAAAAGGTCAAAAACTGAAAGTGTCTCTTTAATTATTGTTGGGTAATGTGGATTAAGCGTAAAAATTGGTGGATGTATATTTCGCATAAAATGAAAGCATTCGGATAAGCATTACGTGCTTATCCGAATGTACACTTCAAAACAGCGATAGTTCGCTTATCTAAAAAGATTGCATCAATTACTTTTTAAACTATTCCAATGGATTCTAAAGTCTTTAAGAAAATTGATTTCGCTTTTTTCATCTTTAAAATAATTCTTCGATACTATTTTGCTGTAAATTGTAGAGGTCTCGTCTGTTACAATAATAGTGAACAATCCAATTTTGATGCCGATTGATGGATTTCATAAACTCAACTAAAGGATTGAGTGTTTAGTAACATCTCAAGAAACGAATTACCTCCCTCTGCTAATTGAAATTCAGAACTCCGTATGCAGCTATCGGGTTTCGTGTCCGATTCATTAAACTGCCATGCAAAAAAAAAAATTTTTTTTAATAGACCAATGGAAGATTTTTCTCTTGTAGAAAACTAGCCATTTTGCAGCTTCTTACAGACTTTCTCAATAAAATATGGTTTAAACACACTGTTGAACTCTGGGCTCCTGGATTGGATGAAGAAGAGGATCTTTGCTCTTCGCTTTTATCCTCTGTGTTGTAAGGGTAAGTTTGGTAGAAGATGATGAGTTGAGTTGTTGATGATGGAAAAGTGAAAGTACAAGATGTTCATGAAGAAGCTAACTAATTCAATGAAACATTTGCAGTTTTCCTAGAAATCAAATTACAAAATTTTGTAGTTCCAATACGCTTTTGGAGAGGTTGAATTGATGATATGAGGAAGTGAAGATACAAGCTGATAGTAGAGGACTAATTCGTTACAAAGTTTACAGTTTTCTGAGAATTCAGAATCAAAAATTTGGTGGTTCAAACACTCTTGAAGAGACACACATTCATCAGAGGAATACTCTTAACAAAGAACACTCTTTTCCCAAGCTAATCACAGAGGCTAACACCAATGAAATTTAAAATTTGTTACTGTATTGATTAGGGATTTGTAGTCTGGCCACTAGAACCGTCTAGTTAAAATTTAAAAAAAAAACACTTAGTTCTTTAAAAGATTTTCATGTTAGTCATAGCTGAGTAGACGATAAGAGGAAAGTGGGAATACCTCGATTGAGGCTCACAGTGCTTGTCTATGAATTTCAAACCTTTTGCACTCAAAGATTAGGTGGTTAACAGATTCTGAGGACTGACGATGATCACACAAAGGGGAATGCACGAGTTCAATCTTTGCATATATCGCATTTAATTGAATTGTGTTACTTCGGAGACGCGATAGTAAAATGTGGTATTTTTGGTTTGAGAGAAGTTTAATTAACAGAGTGACCAAAGGGAAAAAGTTTATGGTATTTCCAGTTGATCCAAAAGTTACTGAGTTAGCAGTTTGAGACTAAACATGCTGAATATGACAAGTCTTCTGGGGAGATAAATGGAATGACTCGAGGAGCATTGGTGGCTTGGTTGGCCAGTATATTCGCGGTTTCGTGGGGGGGGGGTGAAAACGTGTACTGATCCAGGCGATCGTAAGAGATTGGACGGTTGCAAATGATCCTTTTTTTGTAAGAGGAGGATGCTGTGAGGAGATTTATGGCTAGCCGATATGAGAGCAGTGATTGCGGATTTACTGTCCGATTAAATAGCGTAATCAAGATACTCGGTGGTGAATTTTGTGATTGCTAGCCAAATCGCTAAAACGTCTCCGGTGAAAACTGAGTTAATAGGATGGATTTGAGATATATATCACATGTTGTTCCTTGAATTAATGGCCGCAATACCTGTGTTCTTATTGGATTTCGAGGCATTGGTCGCCAGAATGGTAAAATTTTTCCAAAGGGTGGGGAAGGTTTCCTGATAGAGAGAGAGGATTTCACTGGGATTTTTCGTAGTTTGATATTGAAGATCATGTACGTAACGACAAAAGTTCGGAAGATCTGTGAGAAATACCGGTATGTGGAAGGGAATAATATTGTATTTTCTTATGCCTTTTTGGTTGAAGATGTCTTGAAACTTGAGAAAAAGGTGGGGTTTCATTTCAAGTCTAGTAAAATGGAATTTATGCGAAAGGTGATTCATTAGGGAGTGAGATCCAAGGGAGCTGACGAAGAGGAGGATCTTTTCTCTTCGCTTTTATCCTCTGTGCTGTAAGAGAGAGAGTTCAGTTTAAGTTAATGAGTTGAGTTGATGGAGAAACATTTTTGCAATTTTGATCCTCTGCAGAGGGGATGGCATCCCTGCTTTGGTAGCCCGATAACCCGAGGGCAAAGTCGAACATTTCACGGTAGAACAGCTTAACGAGGACAGATACCACTCACTCTCGGTCCCTACTCAGGCTGCATCAAAGTGGTCACCCAACCGCTTAATGTTATGTTTGTATGTTTTTTATATGAATTATAACTAAAAGTTGTTTGCTCATTTGATTTTTTCAAAAATTATTTATTTATATGATAACTATCAACTTTAATATTCATTGCAGTTACAAGATAAATACCCTCATCAGATTTAGTATTAATTACGCTACTAATTAATAAATCATTTGGCATGAAACTTTCACAAGGTATAATTAGAACCTCTTTGGAATGACGCTTGATACTAGAATTTGAACGAATAAAAATCATAGCTTGAGATCTAGGTGGAACAATGTACTTAGATTTTGCATATAAATTATTACTCTATCATCTATACATAAGTAACAAATTAAATTGTTTTTATTGTCACAATTTAAAAATCTAACAGACAAAGATTATTTTTCTTAAACATTGATCTTGAAAGTTTATAGAAAAGTCATTATTCTTAAGAAATTGTGTACCTAAAATAAGAGCTTACTCGTTTGAACCTAAGCAAGGGGCAACATAGAAGATTTCTTCACAGTTACAGTCTTCAATTTTGAACCTTATTTTTACCAACTTTAAAATTTTTACAAAATTACCATTAAAATTTTCAACTTATAATTACAGATTTATAATTTTAATTTATAATTTTAATTTACAATTAAGTTGAGAAATGATCTTTTCAGAAGTAATGTTCAGAGAAGATCCACTATCAAGTAAAGCGGGACATAAAACTTTGTTTATTTTTACATTAATTCTAGGTAACTCTGCAGAATTAAATTGAGCACTTTTTGAACTTAGATTTAGTGCCAAATGGGAATCCGGGAGAGAAACCTCTACCGTTGTTGCCTCTCCCGATTTTAGTTTAAATCTCTTTGTTTTTTATTACAATTATCTTCTGTATGATTTAATTTATTGCAAAATAATTACAAATCAATGTTTTGCATACATTTTAAATATGTCCTACCTGTTCACATATGCAACAAGAACTGTAACTGTTACTGCCAGCTCTCTTCTTTAAAGAAAAACCCTGTGCCCGTAATTATAACCAACATCAGTAAAATGAATAGAGTTGACATTTAAATTAAACGAATAGCTCCCTTCTTTGGAAAAGGAATCCTAATACATTAAAAAAACTTCATTAGAAAAAGATTTTTCCCGGAAACAGCTGCCATTGCCTGTTATATATAATAGAAGACATTTGTAACACGGATATTTAATTTAAAAATCAGTTTATTCAATAGAAATTCATTAAATCATTTTATTTCCTCGATTTTTTTCGACCAGTTTTTTTAATTTTTCTCTGAAATGCCTGTATTTTAATCATAACATCGTTAAGGTATTAATGCGCAGATTTATTTATTGTTTTATTTCCTTAATATTTAGATTTACACAATATTTTGATTTGTAATTGCAGCAGTTTTAATTCGGGTTGCTTATTTTCGCTTTATTTTCTTCTGACAAAGGATTATAAAGTCCCTAAAATATATAGAGGCTGAAAACCTTCATTTTGTTAGAAATAATTTAATATTTCGCAAGGAATTTAAATTTCAAGGTAGAACTAAGGAGGAAAAATGTAGAAATTATACAAAAACATAAAGGAATTGATTGGAAAATCTCTGAAGTTTATTTTCAATTGTATTAATGGAAATAAACATATGTTTCTAAGTGTTTTGAATCACGGTAATCTATTTTTGAAGTTAAAAGGTCTTTCGGGTAATAACTGATTAACTGAAAGATCGGATTATATCAGGAAACATTATCTGAAGAAAAATTGATATCGTAATGTATTCTGGCATGAATTTTTTTCTGTTATATGTCAAGCTGTGTGGTTGTTTATAAAAATTAAAATTTTTAATAAGATCAATAATGAAATATTGAAGTAGGGAGATTTGAATTTTATTCAGTTCTCTCTTAAATATTTAAGAGATGATTTTAAAATATAATATTTCAACTTTAATAAATCATTTGAAAAATTTATAATTTATCATTCTACATATCTTAACGATGATCAGTAGATACAAAGACTTTTAAATCTTAGTGAAAATCAGCTACTTCAGTCAGTTCGCTTTTTTAACTAAGTATTATTTAACTACTAATATTCTAACATTAGTATCTTGAGATTTAAAATCGTTTAGTCATAGCTCAAGACAATTTACATTATTACCAAATATATATATATATATATATATATATATATATATATATATATATATATATATATATATATATATATATATTATATATATATATATATATATATATATATATATATATATATATTATATATATATATATATATATATTATATATATATATATATATATATTATATATATATATATATATATATATATATATATATATATATATATATATATATATATATATATATATATATATATATATATATATATATATATATATATATATATATATATATATATATATATATATATATATATATATATATATATATATATATATATATATATATATATATATATATATATATATAATATATATATATATATATATATATATATATATATATATATATATATATATATATATATATATATATATATATATATATATATATAATATATATATATATATATATATATATATATATAATATATATATATATATATATATATATATATATATATATAATATATATATATATATATATATATATATATATATAATATATATATATATATATATATATATATATAATATATATATATATATATATATATATATATATATATATAATATATATATATATATATACACTGGTTATCATAAATTAAGGAAAAATCACAAAAATAGCGATAACTCTTTCAAAAGTAAGCCAAACCGTGCAAAATTTGCATATGTTGTCCACTAAGAGTAGCTGAGTAAAATTGCAATATGCAAATTAGTGGCGCTGCACTCGGCTTACGTCATCTGCCTGGAGCATAAAAGTCCAAGTTTGAGAGAAAGCACACAAATTTTACTGTGATTGCGACATTGAAAATCTGAGATAGCCAATTCGTAATAATTACCTCTAGGCATCATTTGCCTGAAGAACTACGATGGAGAGCCATCGGGAGACTAGAGGCAGGGCAGAGTCAATCAGAAGTGGCCAGATGGCTAAATGTGAGTCCATCTGTGGTTCATAGACTTTGGAGGCAATTTCAAACCACAGATTCGGCATCTAGGAGGTTCAGTCAAGGACGGCCAACTGTTACGACCAGTGCCGATGACCGATATTTGACATTAAGTGCACGCAGGAATAGAACCGCTACTCCGACACATCTTAGATCCTCTCTTGCTGCAGCCACCGGAAGGTTGGTGTCAACGTCAACTGTGCGCAGAAGGCTCCACGAAGGTGGTCTGTATGCGAGACGACCAGCCATTTGCGTGCCGCTCACATCACGCCATAGGAGAGACCGTTTGCAGTGGGCCCGACAACATGTCCACTGGACGTCAGATCAATGGAGGCCTGTTCTCTTTACGGATGAGTCCAGGTTTAGTCTAGAAAGTGACAGTAGACGTTATTTGATATGGAGAGAACCTGGGACCCGTTATCATCCATCAAACATCCGTGAAAGAGATGCATACGGAAGAGGCAGTGTCTGTGTTTGGGGAGGCATATCCTTAGGAGGGCGCACATACCTCCATGTCTTTCCAAGGGGAACCGTGAATGCTCAGGTTTATCGAGACAACATCCTTGATGCTTATGTGCGCCCATATGCCGGGGCAATTGGTGATTGCTTCCTGTTACAGGACGATAATGCAAGACCACACAGAGCTCGCATTGTTGATGATTATCTTCAACAGGAAACAATTACTCGCATGGAGTGGTCAGCTCGATCCCCGGACTTGAATCCTATCGAGCACGTTTGGGATGCTCTAGGGAGGCGTGTATCTGCCATCAATCCGCCCCCTCAGACCCTTGCCACGCTTGCAACTGCTTTACAAGAGCAATGGCTCTCACTTCCTATTGAACTGATAGACCGCATAATTGAAAGCATCACACATCGCTGTTTGTGCTGTATTGCTTCTAGAGGCAATCATATTCCATATTAAAGGTACTTTTTCTATTGCAAACCGATACTTCCAATTTGTTTATTTTATACATGTGCTAATTTCTATACTACTATTAATGTCTGATAATTTCTTTTTATGTTGTTTAATACCTTACTATGTGTTGTATATTGTGGGTAAGTTTCATAAAATTCCATGTGTAATTTCTTGAGTTATCGCGATTTTTGTGAATTTTCCTTAATTTATGATAACCAGTGTGTATATATATATATATAATATATATATATATATATATATATATATATATATATATATATATATATTTGGTAATAATGTAAATTGTCTTGAGCTATGACTAAACGATTTTAAATCTCAAGATACTAATGTTAGAATATTAGTAGTTAAATAATACTTAGTTAAAAAAGCGAACTGACTGAAGTAGCTGATTTTCACTAAGATTTAAAAGTCTTTGTATCTACTGATCATCGTTAAGATATGTAGAATGATAAATTATATATATGATATGAATGATAAATTATATATATATATATATATATATATATATATATATATATATATATATATATATATATATATATATATATATATATATATATATATATATATATATATATATATATATATATATACATTTTTTTAAGGCAGTCCTTATTTTAATGTTCGCACCTTTATATCATAGGCATTTTATCAATAATTCATCATCGTCATTAACAAAATTTTGTATTGTGATTGAAATTGTGATTGAAAATGTAACAAATCAAGAATATTTAACTTGGTTTAAAAAATGTAGTGTATCTGTGTATGATCCTGTATTTTAATAAATGAAAATATAGTATTTGAACGTGAAGTTGACTTTTTTTCGCTGTGAAATGCTCGCAGAATATATAAGTTCAAAATGAAGATAAAACAAAAGAAAATTACAGACAT
Organism: Parasteatoda tepidariorum; assembly: GCF_982258835.1. NCBI lineage: Eukaryota > Metazoa > Arthropoda > Arachnida > Araneae > Theridiidae > Parasteatoda > Parasteatoda tepidariorum. The sequence continues at coordinate 54,624,393 of NC_141761.1, forward strand.
ATGAAGAATAAAAAAGGGGGGAAGAAAAATAATAATGAAAAAAAAATAACGAACAACTGGGAAAAGAAATGGATAAATTTTTTTCAAAAAATCCATTTCTTTCTTAATGTTCTTCATGTTTTTTTGTATTTATTTATTTTGTTTTATATATATATATATATATATATATATATATATATATATATATATGGCAGTAAAATACTTTGGCAGTGGCAGTGGCAAAATGGCAGTAAAAGTGATATTTTATTTAGTAGTTTTATTTTTTATTAAGTGATATTTTAAATATTAAAATACTTTGGATAGAAAAAAAGAAACATTATAATTTTCAAATAATCACTTTAGAATGTTAGATATAAAAACAAATAAGCAATTTTGTTGAAATCAATTTGTGTATTTATCTTTTATTATAGTTCTTTTGCAATTGTATAACTTTATTTATTTATTATTATTATTATTATTATTATTATCATTTATTATTATTATTATCATTTATTAATATTATCATATGCATTAGTCACACCTGCATGTAGAACGCCACAATTTATGTTAAATTTCCAATTTTCACAAAAAAAAATTCTGAAACTATTAAAACTCATCAGTAATAAAATTGCTAAACAAATTAAATTTAATTAAAATATAGAGGACTAAAATGAAGGCAAAAATTAAACAAAATTAAATGTTTGTGTACTTTATTAAATTCATATTTTAACAATTGTACATTTTATTGACTCTTTCTATGTCAGCTCTGGTCATTCCTTGCTTATTGTAAGGATCGGATAGTCTCTGTCCATTTTTGGCAACCATAGTGTCTTGGCCATTCTTGGAGAATGATTTGTTGCCGTAAATCATAATTGAGTTATAGTCAAAAGCATTATACAAGATATTTTGGCTGGGAGCGAGCTTGTTGAAGTTAAACTGCATGTCTAAAAGAAAAATTATACGGTTACTATCCAGAAGTACTCAAAGCAATAAAAACCTTGACCAAAACCGTTTTTGTTGTTGTTTTCTGTTATCTTGAGAAGCCGTAAATTGTGCCCTCAATAGTTGAGGTGAATGGAATGGACATCAAAGAGTTTGTATAAATGCGTAAATGTTGGAATAATTAAGACTTTATTTGGAGAAAAAAAATTATCCATGGCAGTCTTTTGGCAGTCTCTTATCCATGCCAGACAATAAATATCACAAACTTAGAGCTAACATTTCTATACCACACTTGTTGACCTACGTACTTGTCAATGTTCGTCAATACTGTATAAAAAATTAAACATCAGCTCAAATAAATGTTCAATACATTACCTTCAATTCCAGTTCATAAATATCTAGTACAGAGAACGGATGGTATGTTTTTTCATAATCAATTATTTCTATTCCCTTGTACATACTACATTATGTTAATTCTTTTTAGTTTTGTACGATATATGTAACGGTGAATGACCCAAATCAGGAGAATGTCGACTCTCACTGGTGAATGTCAACAATCACATAGTCGCTTTGGTAAATGTCCGAAATATTTGTTATATCCAATTTTATATTAATTTATTCGTTGATATTATTATATTTATTTGATATTTTAATACTTACTGACGATAGATCAGAAGAAACATCAGTGTTTTGAGTATCGGGCAAATATATACCGGGCGATGGCACTTGACCTTAAGAAAACATCAGTGTAGGGTATACCAGGCAAATGTATGCCAGGCAGTGGCACTTAACCTTAAAAAAACATCAGTGTAGGGTATACCGGGCAAATGTATACCGGGCAGTGGCACTTAACCTTAAAAAATATCAGTGCATCGTATACCGGACAAATGTATACCGGGCAGTGGCACTTAACCTGAAAAAAACATCAGTGTAGGATATACCGGGCAGTGGCACTTCACCTTAAAAAAAATCAGTGTAGGGTATACCGGGCAGTGTCCCTGCACCTTAAAAAAACATCACTGTAGGGTATACCGAGCAAATGTATAATCGGTGAAATGTAAATGTATGGCCCGATACTCCAAACACTGATGTTTCTTCTGATCTATCGTCAGTAAGTATTGAAATATCGAATAAATGTAATTATATCCGCGAATAAATTCATATCAAATTGAATATAACAAATATTTCGGACTTTCACCAAAGCGACTATGTGATTTTCAACATTCACCGTTGAAAGTCAACAACCACCGATTTCGGTCATTCACCGTAGCACATATATATCTTCTAGCACTGTGTATATTTCTTAGCTTGAGTATGCAGTTTCCTAAGAGTTTTGTAAGCAGTCAAAATAGTAATAAACATTCAATCTAATGCAATCGGAGACGTGATAAACCAATTTTGTGATTAAATAATAAAAATTATCTATAATCAGCTCTTAACATTATTCCACTTTCTTCATTTATTTGGGTAATTTTTTTCCTTAACTTCAAAATCGTTGACTTCAGTTCAGTAACATTTAGCACAGTTAAATTAAGGTAAGTTTTTGATTTATATATTACCTTTGATTCCGAATACTATAATATGTTAGTTCTTCTGAGTATTGCGTCTCATATGACTTCTAATAGTGTTTACTTTTGTTAACTTGAATATGCAGTATCCTAAGATATTGGCGCACATTGTATTACACCGAAGAGTCATTACATTATGACCACCCTCCATCTATAACAATGAGGTCGCCCAGATTTTCATGGTTTCTTCTCGCCCAGGAACAATGTTTTCATGGGACACATTAAGATCCATAATCCTCATAGAACAATCCCTGACGTCTGTAAGCTACTTGAACATAGTTGCAGACCAGGTTCACCCATTCATGGCAACAGTTTTTCCTGCGAGGGATGGTATTTTCCAACAGGATAATGCACCATGTCATAAGGATCGAATCGTCATGGTTCGAGGAACATTCCAGTGATTTTTCAAGTCATGCCTTGGCCCCCAAATTCACTTGACCTTAATCCAATAGAGCATTTGTGGTCCTACTTGGAAAACCAAATTCATGCTGCCGCGCTACCCCTTCGCAATGTGAGGGAATTGCAGAACCAGTTGGTGAGCGCTTGGTACCAGATACCTGAGACTACCTGTCAGCACCTTGTGGAATCAATGCCAAGGCGGGTGCTAGCGGTTTTGAGGGCTAAAGGTGGTCCTGCATGTTATTAGTAGGACGGTCATAATGTAATGGCTCTTCGGTGTAGTTGATAGTGCTATAAACCAATACATTTAATCTTATATTATAAGAGATGTATAAGCATATTTTTAGATTAGTCATACTTAATCATAAATAATTATAGCTTGTTTCATACATTTATTAAAATGACTATGAAACATTTGTAATTCAGCATTCAATTCATCTTAAGTCCACCAGCAGATTAACAGCAATTAATTAAGAAGTTAAATTTTAATTCATTTCGCAGTTCTTGGAATAATAAAGCTGTTTAAATAATTTAATTATTTTCATTTAAGTTATAGGAAATCTTTTACAATTAAATTAAATACTCACTCTGGTGAACATTCTGTAGATAAATAATCAGATAATTATCTCTATCTGATCTGCTTTGTTCGTGATAAAATCCCAGGGCATGTCCTAACTCATGGACGACTGTACCCACGTACAAGCAACCTTGACCTAAGGATACTGGCTGTTGACCGTTCGTTTTTCCCACATGAGAATAGCACCTGTGTTTAAAATTATAATTTTAAAAAAAATATTCAAATAAAATGACAACTTTCAAAAACATAAAGTTTAATTGTTTTATATGCCCAAATGCAATGATTTTAATCTATACAATCTTAAATGTTTCAAATTTAAGTTTAACCAACAGTATGTAACCTCTTTCTGATACCGTGCAAGGTTATCAAAAGAAAATAACGAAATATCATGTTTATTTTTATTTATTATTATTTTAGTTTAATATTAACAGCTTTATTTAAATTTCATTTAAATAAACAAGATCACTTAAGGTTAAATTTAAAACTTTAACAGATTTTATTTTTGATTCAAACTATGAATTATTGTTTAAGATAAGTGTATTAAAATATTTTGACGAACAGAATGACTATTCCCAAACTTTTTTTTTCAATTAAACGAACATCTTTCTTTATCTAAAAAGAAAAGATAGACATTCAGTTGGATAAATTTTTTGAACCCTTAACAAATAAAAAATAGTATTTTTTAAAATAGAAATAGTTCATAAACTTACTTTAGTAAAAGAAAAGAGGACTATTAAATGATGTATGCCATAAAATATGTTTGTAATAAATTCACATATCCTTTATTCATATTATAAGAAGACAATGATAATTATTTTCAACCTGTTTCTTAATTAATTTTTTCCCCACTTTTATGTTATTCTGTCTTTTTTATCTTTTAAATGCATCTACTGCTTTTAATTTATAAACTTTTTATCATCTAATTCTGGTCGCATGCCGACGTCGGTCATTTTCATCTACAACCCATCTACACATTGTGAATGAATACCATCATCTCACCTGATTTGATTTTCATACTTAAGCAAACTATAAAATTTTTATATTCATCCTTCATTATCCAACTCATCATTACAAGGCACTCATTATTACTCATTAAATTGTATTCATAATAACAAAGGTTACAGTTGTACCCTTGGTTAATTTAGCAATGCGTTATCCCTTTCTAATCTTGTGTCCTTTACTATTTTAATATCTCTAATCTGAATTTTTTATGCATTTGCTTTGCACAAAATAGTAAATATTTTCACTTAATTGTTCCATCACAATTGATTTAAAATCATTTTCATTGATTGTTACTCTATTAGCGAACATACGAGAAGCGCTTCCCTATCAATTGATTTTTTGTGGCAAAACAATCTACACTGAAAGAAATATTTGGTCAAAACAACAAAAATATGAGAAAATTTACCCTGTTTCTAGATCTAGAAGAACACCAAAAACCAATTAGGTTAAATAAGCAATAAAATATTGTTTTACGATGTGCGATAAAATTTGATAAATGTGGTAAAATTTGATAATTTTATGATGATACTCTAGAAAATTGCATAAAAGTCATTTATTCGGTTAAATTTAATTCTCAATTTTTTTTAAACTAAATGTGTAGTAATAAGAACTATAATTTTAAAAACCAGAAGTTCTGAAAAAACGTCACCATATGAACAGAAAAATTATCAAATGAATGGTTTAAATATCGTATATTTTAGTTTTATTAACCAGAAATATGTTTGTTTGCTTTTACCAGAAATGTCATTACTGTACAGTACAGTAATTTTACCTGAGTTTCTCTCTCCTAGTATTTAGCATTTTAATATTAGTATTAGCTCATTAACAAATAATGCTAAAAATATCAGCCATTATCTTCAATCGTTCCTTTAGAAAGGAAAATAATAAGATTTCTTGTCAAAATAAAAGTTTAAAAAAATCTTTTTTGGCATAAAAATTGCATTTTGCCAGTGTACTACTCACTATTTTTAATTATTTCGATTTTCCTTTAACTTCTAATTTAAATAATTAATTAAAAAATTACTGTGAGCACGCATATATTCCAAAATATAAAATTTCGTGATATCTGAATAAATCGTTCATAACAGTAATTCAGCAATTTTCTTTCCTTTTTTTTAAAATTTCATTTGCTTACTAATTTAACAACATTATTTATGTAATTTCGGTTTCTTACTATTTTGTTTAACAAAAACTTGATGCAAAAATGCAATATTTAATTTTGACTATCCCTATTACGAAAAAACATTGAGAAACACGTGAATTTTCGTAATAATTCACTAATATTAAAAATTGCATAAATATATAAATAAATAAACTATACACAGATTCATTAAATTGGACAGTAGTTGGACATTAAAAACACACTTACCCTTGCCCAGCAAAGATCTTAATGTAGTTTTGTTCGTTAGATCTGGGAACGAATCTGACGCAGGTATTTCTGTGATAATCATTTATACCTTGATTGATGACATTCTGCGCATTTCCTGAAAAACAAATATATTTTTAAAAGCTTTTTGACGTAAAACATGGTATCATTTTCTAGAAGCAATTATATGATTTTGTAGCACAGGCATCGACTATAAATAATGGTCTTCATTTATATTTAAACAGAAAATAACTAAATTAAATAAGTAATTTCTCGGCTAATTTAATGTATCTGATAATTCGTAAGTCACGCGATTTTGTAATAAAGAACAAAACTTATTTTTTAAAACTATTTTTGTTTAGATATTGAAATCTTAAGCTTTTAAAAATATATTTGTGTACTTGTATTCAAACAATTATTGATTTACGTAAATTGTTACTAATAAGGCAAAGTATGCAAACAGAATAAACGAACTGAGTTTCAACAGTATTCCTTTTTATTCTAAATAAATTATTAGAACTATGCTTTATAGAGAGAGATATCCTCTCTCCCCATTTGACATTTGAAACAAATAACAACATTTTGAAATAAATTTTTTGTCTTTTATTTTGTAACTTAAAATGTATGCACTAGTTTGCTTAGTATAGTTAAGGTATGCCCCTTGAACAGTTAAGTTTGAATTAAAGTAAATCCAAGCATTTGATTAAAAGTTATTTAAGGTTTGTCATTTTTTCACACTGTTCCCATTTTAAATATTTTTTAACTTTAAATCGTTTTTGATAATTATTAAACCAAATTATAGAAATTTATAATTAACGAATTGTAGAATTTCAAATAACTCTTATTTATAGAAAATGATTAAAATCAATAAAAAATGTGATATATTTCTGTTTACATTTTCTTTAATACAATGTATTAAGTATATAAAATATTCGATAAAATAAAATAACTTATTAAAATAATAATTTCCTTTAAAGCATCACAAGAAATAATATTATTTTATTTTTTTTTATTTTTTTTTACTTTCTTTTTCTTCTTTTTTCTTATTTTTTTTTTTTGCACGCCATAATACTATAAAGAGTTTCGGATAATATCTGTAAAACAGTTACATAGAGAAAAACAATAAAATGTAACTTTTTTGAAGCAATGTTCAGGATTAGTTAGACAATCTTTGGCTTTTAAACGCTGCTTTTATAAAAATTTAAATTTTTACCTTATATAGCCAAAGTCATCTAAGACCCTTATATTTCTAATTTTGAAAAAATAATAAGTATTATAATTATTAGTATTATAATACTTAGAAGTATTATAAGTGAATATACTACTTATAAGTGAAAAAATAATAAGTATTATAAGTATTAGTATAATAATAAGTATTGGTTTTGGTCAACTTTTTCCGAATTTCACTACTGTGCATCGTATATTATATTATTTTTACAAAACAAATTTCTAAAAACAAGTTTCTTACTTAAAGATGCGTCAATGATGTAAGGAACACGTGCATTTGGCCATCTATAATGGGTTCCAACAATAGCACTTCGTTCAGCGTCCTGGAAAAATGAAATACTAATGTAATTGCATATTAGATATGCACACATTTTTTTTGTTAAAATTCACATCATTACAATATGAGCTGTGGTGGATAAGGAGATAGAGCTCTCGCCTTCCAATGAGGTGAACCGTGTTCAAACACCAGCTATGACTGGTCGATTCGAATTCCGCACCAGGCTTACAACGACCACAGTGCTGACCTAAATCATCCTCAGTGGTAGACGGATCATCGGTTAGAGTCCCCTTGCCATCAGGATAACCATGGGAGATTTGCGTGGTTTTCCTCTCTATGTAACGCAAATGTGAGTTAGCTTCATCAAAAAGTCCTCTACGAAGGTAAACTGCTCCCAATACTTGATACAGAAATCCCCTTGATACGGAGTTGAACATTGGTAGTCGTAAACCCAAAATTGGTCGGCTGTTCAACAATGGTTTTAAAAAAACATTAAATTATCTTAACAGCAATGTAAATAAAGTTATGACTATCATATTGAATAAGCAATGTTTTTTTTCTTTACTGAACTTAATAGTATTAAAGAATGAGAAGCAAGATATTTTTCACTATATAAATCAAAACATTGCTATCCGAATAAAGAAAGATTAACATTAGGTTAATAAATAGGCCTTGTGCTTTATCAGCTTTAGCCAAGTAGTTAGGCCGGTGTTTATAGATCGATTAGAAACATGGATATTAATATCCGACTTTTTTCTTTTTTTGGATCAGGGCTCAGGTCCTAGTCAAATAAAGAACTCTACATCAGGAGGATTAGATACAAAGGAGAAGGATTAAATCTAGGAAATTATTGTAATATTTTTGGTCTATAAAACAGAACTTAATAAATTGAAAGTGACCGATTTTCCAGGCTGTTAAAACTATGTCACCAAATTTGCTAAATCAATTAATTCAATACTGTTCCAGTCTTCGTGAGAGAGCTTATAATATCAGTAATTTAATAATTTGAAGCTTATAATATTAATAATTTAACGCTTTAATGTCGATGCTGTAAATTCGATGTATTGTGATGTAGATTCGATTTATTATTTGATCTTGTAATGTTACATGAATAAAACGAAACAACGGGTAAAAACACAAATATTATCACACAAGCAGATGTTACTATGCTTTCCATGAAACTACTATGAAAAATCTCATTTTATAAGTCGAAATTTAGAATTTAAAATGAAAATAGAAAAATGCAAAAGGAAAGAACGTAAAATAATAACTTGAGGTTGTAATTTGTTTGTAATTTCCTTCGTCATCATCTCTGTGTTTTTTTTCTTTTATCTATGTTTGGAATACGAAAATAATTCCCTGTTGATTCGAAACTAAAACTAGTCTGTCTATGTAACTTTATTTGTCCTTTTTTGCGTTGTTTTCGAGACTTTAATACTTAATTGCATTCATAAAAGTATCTTAAAATCTATCCCGTTAAATAAAACTAATGATTTTACTTATTTTACCTATTTCAGCACGCTTTCTCTTTTTGCAACTAATGACAAAGTTTATCATAAACTTGAAATAGCTGTTTTTTCAAAATGTATTTTGCATAAATTTTATTAAAATCTTTCCTTTTTAAGTTTTATGAATACTAAGTCCAATATGCCTCAATAATCATAAGTGATTTGAAAAATTCATTAAAAAAATGGAGAAAAAAAATATGCACGGCTTATTCTATTTTGCGAAGGAAACTTGAATTCTTATCACTACATTTCAAAAGAAGTTGCAAAGTAGAGCAACAGATGGAGCGCAGGCCATGGAAAACAATAAAACAATGTTTTCAAAATAACCAGCAATTGTAAACAAAAAAAGGCGTGATGTAGTCAGAGGACAAAATTTGCAGACATTTGCGCTGATATTTCTGACATGCAGTAGGTAGAAAGATTAGAGAATATCTCGCTTCATCAGTAAGTATTATTGTTTTAGCCAGCAGAAGTGCAATTTTTTGATGAAATTTATGACTAGTTTTAAAATTTGTCAGCATAATGCGCAAACCTTTCATTTATATTTTATTTATTTATTTTGTACATTTTTACTGATTGCTTGATATTTTTTGCACATGATATCAAATCCTTTTTTATTTTCAAATCCGAGTAGAAAATAGTTTTTGCAATGTCCTGAAGAAAAATGTTTCGTTTATTAAACTATTTATTAGCAATTAATTAATTGATCCTATCCCAATATTTTAATAAATTAAGTTGAAAAAATAATTTTTTTTAATCTGGTGGCATTGGAATATTTCAAATTGCTCTCCAAAGTTAGAAAAATTTTCAACTTTTTTTAAAAATTAAGGGCAAAAATTTTCATTCCCGAAATTTTAATTCTTGAAATTACACTAAAGTATAGAAAAATTATGAACTTGAAAATGATTCTTCAAAGCTATTAAATTAAAAATTAAAGATTTTAGTCTTCTAAATCAACTCTTCAAAACTTGTATGAAGTTTGAAAATATTTTTCAAAGTGGTTTAGGGCATGTTATTAAATATCTATAAAGTGAGAAAAATATTTTAGCGAAACATTTTCATTCCGTTTATAAAAATAGATACAAATATCTATAGAAAATTCAATGTATATATTTTTTTATATAAATGCTTACAAACGGTCCATCGATTCCAGCCATATCACCATCATATAAATCAGGATTTTGGAGTGCTAATCGAGCTTCTAAAATTGTACAAACAAAAAAAAAAGTTACAAAAATACACTTAAAAATATCGATACTGTAAAAACTATAAATACTGCATTGAAAACACATTTATATAGGGAACATTTTCTTTATAATATTGTTGTTGCTGTTATTTCTAATGCCACTAACCATTATCAGCAACCCTGATTGGTCAAATCAAGTGAATTTTAAGGCAAAGGGCGCGCTTCTTGTTTTTCAGGACTGTAATCTATGGCTATGAATACGACTTCATTCATACATACATTACAGCCCGTTTATAGGGTGGAACCATTTATGCATTCATTCATTCATAGATCGTAATTTTGACCTAAACCAGAGAACGGTCAATCCCCAATTTAGTACCTCCAGAGGTATTTATTTGTTATAGGAACAATAACAGTTCATAGAGATTTAAAAAATAAAATATAGTTATCCTTATCACACAACTAAAAACATGCATATCCATTTCAACGGCGAACAATAAATCATTCAATCAAATCAGAACTATTCAGAAATATCAACAAACTCTCAATTGCAAACTCAACTTCTGGTGATAAGACAAGCGCATTAACAATCTGGGTTATCGAAAGTAAAAGTAATTCTTGTTTTATTTGAATGAGGGAGAATTTGGTGTAAGATTATTCTATTATAGGTGTTTCGATTTAAATGACATTTTTTAAATATGTAAGCACCCGATTACCAGGAATAAAGAGTTTTTTTAAGTATCAGAGTTGAATAGAAATTATTACCTGATTGACTGTTTGATAAGTTGAAAATTCTCCTAGAAAATTTAATGTTTGACATTCAGAAGTTCTGAAATGTTTTCCTGTGAATTTTTAATTTTTTACAGTTTTCCCATTATTAAATTAACCTTATGTGATTATTAGGTTAATAATTTCATGGTTTCAATTTTGTTCATTTCATTTAAAAAGTCGTTTTATATCATTTTCATTAAAAGAAAATTAGTGATAACGGACTAAGGGAAAGAAAATGTTTGCTTCGTTAATAGTAATTTAGCATTCAACTTCTATTCTCTACCATGATCTTGAGGTTTGGTATAATCACGATCGTTTTTGTGATCGAATCCGTTTTTGTGAATCCTGAGCTCGAATACAAACACGGCCGTGGCAAAAAAAAAGTTTCACTGCGACGTTTATGGAACGAAAGAATATGTTTATATTTCTCTTCAACTTTTGATAAAATGTGATTTCTTTCAATTTTATAATTTAATCTGTATATTTTATTTTCTCCATATATTTTTCATATCTAGCAAACACGATTAACTTGTTGCGATATTTTTATGTGATATAACAAGTTTTTTAAACTTCAATTGGTTCCATTTTAAAATCATGACTTTCGGGATTAGATCAATTGCAATTTACCATATACAGTAGCTTCTAAATACGCGATGTCTTTTTCAGAAAACTAATTGCATTGTTCTTGCATCTAACTATCATAATATTATAATGTTATTCAAATACTATTAACGATTCTCCTATACCAAGTACTGCTAAATCCAGGTCAGACTGTAAAAAATGTCAGATCAAATTACGGTAAAAAGTATTGGCACTTGGATTGCCAGTGCTTTTTAGCGTAAAATCCATTTTTACTGGAACATGTTAAGGAACAAAGAATCTGACGTAACGTAAATTTTAAAGTAATAATTACCGTAAGATCACTGAATTACTGTAATTAAACCAATATTACTGTAAAAATAACGTTACAAATGAATTTTAAGGTAAAAACAAATTTCACGATAAAAATTAATTTTACGAAAGATGCACCCAAAGTTCTAGTACTAAAATTTGATCCGAAGTTTTTTACAGCGCAGTCTACTGTATATCTGGGTAAATTGAAAGAGGCAAATTAATTTTTTTATTAATTTTTAGAATTAACCCTATATTTTATTTAAAATAATAGTTTCATCCTTTACATGTAGTCAAGTGGTTCCGATATTTTTAGATATCGGACCCTCAGTATCGGATACATAGGCAAGATAGAAAATTTCAAAAAAAAGAAACGAAGTTCAAAATGATGCCTTATTCCGATTAGCCACTTCTATCTTTACATCAAATAATCAATGAAACGAAAATTTTAAAAATAAATTTCATATATAACAAATTATGACAAATTATATGCATAAAAAATGAAATAAAAGGAAATAATTACTTGCCTTCAGCTTGCTCAGGGCTCAGCTGAACGTCAGCAAGAGCAATGGCTAACAAGCCAGTTAGAATAACAGCAAATTTCATTATTCAACTTGCGATTGTTTTTTAGGAAATATTCCTATATTTTATTAAAGAAAATTTCTGCTTATAAATGCTTTTTTTATCGCAAAAAAATCATTTTCCGTTGGGACAGAAACCATATGTCAAAGATTAAGAAATTGATATCAAAGGTGAAATCAAAAACTAGATCATATAATTTAAAATATGGAGAAAAAAACATTTAAGTAAATATCATAAAAACATAAGTTCCGGGAAGACTTAGATTCAGTAACGTTATTGTAAACAACATTCAATGTAATTTTGAGCTTTTTTTTTAGAATCTAGAGAGCTCCAAAAAATCCTAACACTGATTACATTTTGATGGAACCAGTGAGTCTTCGTTGTAGTGCTAACAATTATGCAATTCAAAATAATGCTATGCAAATCAAAAGAAATGCTTAAAAAAAATGCTTAAAATAATGCTAATTTATTAAGTTTCAAAATCAGCTAAGCTTTTAATATGCTTCTCCTACGTCGTTACTAATTTACATTTCTGACTTTATTAATTATATAACATCATTTCTCTAATAACTTATTACAATAAAGATTTGTTAATTATATAAAAATATTTGAGGTCTTTAAAACTTTCCATAGTCAATTTCATTCGAACTCAAAATTCCAAATTTCAATTGTTTCTAAAAACAGAAAATAAATACCACACTTAGAACAAAGCTCATTTTGAAATTTAAAATAAAAACAAGGCTATTTTTCCATAGAATCCCTGAAAATAATCTGTTTTACTCTTAAAAACAAAACTTTAAATGAAAAACAATGGCTCAACAATGCATTAAATAGATACATATTAAATAAGCGGAAATTTTAACTTGATATAAAGCTAAACTAAAGTTTCCTATAACTAAAATTTAACGAATTATTTAAATACGGGCACAATCCGTATATCCGTAACGAGTCCGTAATTTTTATAGTAATATTTTCTAATTACAGTGGTTTAGTGGTTTTGGCGTATATATTTATTATTGTAAGAATTTCGGTATAAAAAGATTTTTCGTTTTGTAAAATTTTATTGATAAAATGGATTTTACTGTAAAAAGTATCAGCTTTCAGGGTTCCAATATTTGTTACCGGAAATTTATCCGAAGTTTTTTACAGTTCAAAAAATAAACTGTTATTTTACTATAATTACAGACAGTGATTTTGTAACAATGAAGATTTAGCTTCATAGTAAATATTATTTTATTCGTTTTTTTTGTCCCTCTCAACATTATTTAGTTCAATTTCAAAATGTCTTAAAATGTCTATCGGGATGTATTTCTATTACAATTTTTGAAACTCTTAAAAATATGTAAAATAAATGTATCTCCACTTATCTCATTAGCTCAGAATTTCTCATTTGCAGAAATATACAATCTCAAAACAAACTAAAAAATTCAAATTCTAAAAGTTTATAAACTATTTATTTTTTTAAAAAAAATACTCTGCATACAAACTAGTTATTAAATATTTTCTTCTGTTATTAAAAACAAATTTTGAAGGAATAAAACTTTATTTAATTTTGAAATAGCTAAATCGGCTATACAATGAGAATCTCATCAAACAGCTGTTGTCGGATCATTCTTCATGTTAGAAATCTGATAACTGTAAAGAAGAAGAAAAATAATCACTAAGAAAAAGCAACTATTACATTTTATTTAAACGCTTTATTAATTTTTTTATTAAAAAATACTCTTTTACTAAAAAAAAATTAAAATGTAATAAAATTAAAAGTGTTTTATATAGGTCAAAATAAAATTATGAAAAGTATTTAATGCAAAAATTGTTTTGACTTACCAAAAAATTTAATAAATTACATCAGCTGATTTTTAAGATATCAAAAGTAATTACTGATTTTTAAAAAAAACTTCATTCTTATACCCATAAATAAAGAAGTTTTGCATAACATTCAAAGTATATCCTAATGGGGAAAACATTGTTTTTATCACTTTCAAACATTATACAACATATTATTTTCCCTTTTTTTCTAAAAAAATCAAATTTATCAGAATATGCTGAAATTTACCATATTTTCTGCTTGTATGGGAACACCAAAAAGTACGATAATTTTTACCGTTACACTTTGGTTATGATTTTTGTGGAAAGTAAAAATAAAATATGGTTTTATTACCATGGTTCTTTAGTTATAAGTTTGATAGTTTTACCAACCTGAAAGAAAATTTGAAATGATTTTAATATGATATATATGTTTGAAAATTCAAATCATAAAGATTCAAATTGAAAATTAATTCTTTGCGAAAGGAAGAAAGGTAGTCAGACACACACGAAGAAAGAATGGAAAATGTGACGGTAGTAAAAATAGACAAATAATCAAAGAAATCTCGTTATTAGTTTAAATGTTAAAATTGAGTCACCTAATTAAAATATTTCAAAAAAATTGCTATGAAAAGATTATATTTGGCTTTGATTCTGTTCCAGAGAAGGAAAAATTGCTTACTTTTTGGTACCCTTTCGGGGTTTTTTATAAAAAAAAACAGCAAAATTTTAAAATTTAATAATTTATAAGCAAATTCAAAATATTTAAAAATGGCAAAAGTTATTTTTTCTTATTCGTGAGATTGCGTGGCAGCAAAAATGATAATTTTATGACGAATTAATTTTCTCTCTATGCATAAAATTCGGAAAAATATTTAAAATAAACTATCTAATTACTCAAAAACTAATTCAAAATTTAAACAAAGTGTAACGACTTACTCATTTTCCAACTTAGGGTGACAGCAGAAAGCTCACAATGTCCCTGCTGACAGTTTATAAACTTTTGATAACTGACATCTACATTTCTTGAAAATGAGTTATAAATTATAAATCTAAAAGAAAGTTTATAAACTCAAGTTAAATTCTAAACTTAAATACGTAGCATGAAATATAACTCTGTCACACATTCTAATGGTATTAATGGTTTTTCCTATATATGTTCTATTTTTTTCCTATTAAGCATTTATATGGTGCAAAAAGTCATTTTTGAGTAATTGGCTTTATATTTAAGTGTCTACCATTCAAATGGCATCCTATCGTTAATAGCCATGTAAAACTTTCATAAACATACAAATTCAGAAACGTTTCAAACGCCCAACATGTCTCTACTCTTTTAAAAACACTCTACTTGCTTTAGTATTTCATAACATTGTTAAAACATATAAAGTGTGTTAAAGAATAACATAAATCGATCACAAAATTCTATGTTAGCTCCACACTATATTTATTAATTTGCTTGATTCACTAAATATTTAATTTAATAAATTATTTTAATTCAAACAATTATTATTAGTTGGTCCTGTTATTAATCGATACAGTTACTATATTACCGTGAAATTAATCTTTCTAGAACTTTCACGATGCTTTGACTCAACTTTAATGATTTAATTTATTACTTTATTACACCTACAGCAAGTTTACATTCTTATATCATATCAAGGTTCAGTGGTAATATGAATTTTCTGAGAGCATGCTGCGAACTTAAGAAAATGAATGAAATATACGTAAAAAGGCGTATGCAAATGTTTTACTAAGTATAACGCTTCATATTATACCTACGGAGGTATTGAATTGGAGATTCATCGTTCTCTGGTTCAGGTCAAAATTACGATCTGCGGATAAATGAATAGGTCAGTCCTATGCACGGCTGTGACGTGTGTTTGGCTAAAGTCGTATTCTTGACCGTAGATGGCTCCACTGAAAAACAAGAAATCGACCCTCTACTTTAAATTCTCTTGGTTTCACCAAGAAGGCTTGCTGATATAGAGAAGTAGCATTAGAAACAGCAACAACAACGCGCTTTGCTTTGACACTTAATTTCCATGGGTAGTTACTTATTTTGGAGATTTATATATATTCAGTATACATAACAGCATATGATTCAATTGTCATTTAGTAAATATAAAAAATACAAAAAATACTTAGGTGAAAAGTACCAGCACATAGGAAATCTGTATTTTTCACTGTAAATTTATTATTAACCGAAAAAAATTATGCCGGATAAAAACAACAAAAGATCATGGCGTAAAGTTTTTCTGTCATCAGCAGAATTTGAACCTAACTGAAATGATATCTATATATATATTTATATTTCTCGTGAATTTTTTCAAAAATGTCAATTATTTTCATTAAGTTTTTTCTGAATTCTTAATCTACAGAGTTAATTCTGATCAAAATATGCTACAATACACATTTTAGGTTTTATTATCTATAATTACAGATTTACGAAAAAGAAATGTTTTGAGAAATAGCCTTAACTAAAAGTTTGTTTCTTTTTACCTATCTTGTTTACAGAAAACTACTCCCAATGTTTTTTGCCAATACCTCTTCAGAAGTTAACTTGTTGAACTTTTTTCTGACGGAGGAGAACTGGAGAATCCTTTAAGCCCTGAAGAAAGCTTTTTTTTCTCAGCCATGACATCTCTAAGGCTTTCTTTCACAAACAATTATTTTCTTTTATCCCATTCTTCCGATTTTTTTACTTACTTTTCTGAGATAAGAGCAATTCTATAACCATTCCATTGATGTACTTAAAACAATTTCTATAAATTTTAGTTGGAAAATTTTTGTTCCCATAGTTTCGAGATACATTTTCAACGAAAAATGTTATATTAGTTTTCAACAAGTTAATTGAGGAGTTCAGTCGATGAAGGTTTTATGAGACGTTCTTGAAGAAACAAAAAGCGAATTATCAAAGAAGTATCTCATTTTAGTCTTAATAAACCACGGAGTCTACTTAAAATTATGAACCCAATTAATAAAATTAGTGTTTAACGAAATATAAATTAGACATGAATATTCTACCATCTAATGAAAAGATGAAGATTAAAAGTTTTAATAGAAATTTAATCCAATAGAAGGGAAAGCAAAGTTTAAGAAAATAGGCAGTAATTTCGTTTCACTGCCAGTTATGAGAAGATAGTAAGTTATGAGTAAGAGCTCCTAATCTAATGCTATGTAACTTTCTATTTTAAAGTTATGCTGAGGAAGATGTTTACCAACAACTCTAGCCGATCGTTAAGGTGCATTTCGTAAAACATGCTTTTCTTGCGTGGGTTTAATTGCTCACCACTTAGTAGATTTTTGCCATGCCGCAATAGGGGGCACATTTAACATTTATAACTTGTGAAAAAAAATGGCCTCTTTCTTTCCATTAGTGTGCTGAAGTTCAACTTATACTTCTTACAAATTAAATTAAATTAAATCCATATTTATGAATAACCCTGTATACAAAAAACTTAAATTATCTTCTCAAGTCTTGCACTTTCGGATGTCTCAGTGAATGAAGTTATTAAGCGACAGTTCTTGAGTGTTTTCGGAGTAGCAAAATTATAGTGCAATTTGGTAGCAGTATGAAGTTGCACTTATCCCTAGAATTAAAATTCGAATGCCAAGAGTGAATTAGAAGAAAATTATCTTCTCAAGTCTTGCACTCAGTCTTGCACTATCTCAGTGAATGAAGGTATTAAGTGACAGTTTTTAAGTGTTTTCGGAGTAGCAGAATTATAGTGCATTTTGGTAGCAGTATGAAATTGCATTTATCCATTGGATTAAAATTCAAATGCCAAGAGTGAAAAATCTATAACGCAAACATCTTAAATGAGTGTTAAGTATTTGAAGATTTCTTCGATGTAAAGATTGTGTATAAGAAATAAAAGCAAGGCATTATCTTTATTTTATGCTATCAATGTGCAAAATTTGAAACTAGATTACTCAAGTTCAATGAAATGTCATTTAACCACCAGACCTTTCACTCTCTCAGATCCCTAATCCACTCTGCTCATTTCTATTAACATATTGTGGTGATTGCAGAGCTGAAAAATAAAACTTTTTTCTCAAAAGTTAGATTTAAACAGAAAATATTTCATTCTTACATGATCTCATGCTTGTGAGATACCAAAAAATTCTTGAGAATGCTTCAAAAGCCATTTAATACAGAAAATGCAAACGGATCATTTTCAAAGAAGTTGCACATTTTAGGTCCCATGATTTTAAGTAATTTTAATAAATGAAATAAGATTCCAAATACCACTTTTAAGCATTTAATTAAATTACGCTATATTTTTAGTAAATGTAAATACATGGAAATTAGCATTTCAAAAAAAATATCTGAGTAATACGAAGGTAATCAAAAATAAATCTTAAGTCGTTTTGGAGAAATCTTCAGAGGAAGCCATTGGCCCACATTGGGCTGTCTGGCCAACTATGATGGTGCAATACTTTCTTACTACATCAGATACAGCTATTTTTGCCTCTTATTTTACTGCAATTAAATCAACTGCTAACTGTAAATAATTTTAATTTATCTAGTTGTGAAAATTGTGTTGTATCTAATTTACTGCAAAGCATATCTAAAGTACAGCTTTAACATTACCTTTGAGTAAATATCAAGTATTTTATGTATGACTAAAACTTCTCTAACTCTTTAATCTTAGTTATCGTATTAAATCATTTTTGTTGAATTGGTAAAAATGGGTCCCATGGCTACCTGGGTGGTCTATTTTTAGATAAGGTAGTCATTTTAATTTTTATTTTTATTTTATTCGATATATATTCAAGGAAAATAAAGCTTTGACAAGGTAAAATGGCTTATTTTCATTTTTACCATCTACTAACATAATTTTTATTTTTTTAATGTTCATTTGATTTTTTATGTAAATATCAAATTACGTTTTCTGTTTTATTTAAACATTTCTTCTTTTCAATTGAAGGCGTTCAAGTAAATTGACTAATTTGCAGTGCATGAACATTTAGAGTTTAACTGTACTAATAACTTCCCTTCTGATACCTTTTTTACTGATCTGTTACCAAAAAT
This sequence comes from Parasteatoda tepidariorum, assembly GCF_982258835.1. Classification (NCBI taxonomy): domain Eukaryota; kingdom Metazoa; phylum Arthropoda; class Arachnida; order Araneae; family Theridiidae; genus Parasteatoda; species Parasteatoda tepidariorum. Next base: position 54,643,509 of record NC_141761.1, read on the forward strand.
TTATTAGTATTTATTTTCTTACAAAATTCAGAAAACAGCAGCTTAAGTGGTTCACTGTGTAAATTTTACTGGAATGTAGGCTGCATAATTTTTAAGTAGCATTTTATATTTAAATTCTTTTGAACATTGGTAACAGAATAATGAGAACATTATTCAGATATTTGCTGAGGTTTCATTTTTTTTTTAATTTTATGTTCCGAATTAAAGAGGACTTTGTTGTTGAAGTTTTATTGACAATAATTATTCCAATTGGAGCTGAAATTTAATGTAAATATTTTGCAAATGAAAATTCGAATCTTTGAGAAAACTGTTCTTAAATGCCTTTTTATTTTAAAAATGACCCAAATATATTTCTGCGCTTAGTAAAGTTTATATTTCCGGTACTAAAAAACATTTTTAACAACTTTAGAATTAAAACCTTCTGACCTGTTTAGTCAAAGAAAACCGTTTCTACACCAAGAAATCAACCACAACGTAAAAAATTTGATTTTACTAATAAACAAACAAAGTTTTACCTTTTGATTTCACAAATCCTATACTTAGCACTTCATACGGATCAAAATGTAATAAGTAATAATTCATTAAGATTTAATTGCTTAGCGTTACTATCCCAGATAGTAGGCAACTTCACTGCAAATGTTGTATTTTCATTTTCATTTGGTTGGAGCTAAAATATTATCTAATTCATCCTTTTTTAAGCTTAGTAGATATATCAGTATGCCAAACGTGTTTCTTTAAAGATAGGTTAAAGGCATGCGAAAATCTGGACAAGAAAAATCTCATTTTCAGCTTATATAATAAACTTTGTTGCTACATTTTTTCTCATTCTAGCTTTGTTTAGACTTTCAAAGTCAATATTTTGATCATGTTGAAATCCTAATGATCAGCCCAACCTTTGCATTAAATGTGTTAAAGAAACCATATCAATACCTTCGTAAATAAATCTTATTTCAATTCTAATCATAAAATATAAAATAAACCTTAAGAAGGTGAATTTATCATCGATTTCAAAAAGCTTTTCACTCTTGACTTAAGAATGAATAATTCATTCTCAATTTCAAAACGTTTTTCAAGCCTTATTTTTGTAAATTCAGATTCAAATTCGATTTAAAAAGGTTGTTTAATCAAGCTTAATGCTAGCCTCTTAGTGAGCAAGTTAGCATAGTTAAATTTAATATTGTTTCAAGTTTTCATGGTTTATTTGCTAATCACTTCTAAGCCTTGTTGGGCTTAGTGCTAAGGGTTGTTGCTGATTCTAAAATCAACCTTATAATGCTATCTGGGAATAAAAGTAGGTCTAATTGGCTTGTCCGAGTTTCTAAAATGGGAACAAATGTCAAATATCCTTTCATTTGAAGTTTGTATTGCATTCCAAGTGTTTATTTCTTATTTTCGTTCGAACAAGAAAGTAAATTTTGTGGCAAAAAAGTTGGACAATATGAAGAAAAAAATATTTTGACCGAAGCATAAAAAAACATTTTAAACTTCAAAACTTTATTTTTAGCGTAAACACAACATTTACAGCGGCAAATACATATTGATTATTGCTTTTAAAACCAAATTTAAAATTAACGGCAATTGTACATTTTCCTCACACGCTCAATATCAGCTCTAGTCATGCCTCTCTTGTTGAATGGATCAAGCAACTTCTGTCCGTTTTTGGCTCTCATGGTATCTTGTCCGTTGCTGGAGAAAGATTTGTTACCATAGATCATAATGGAGTTGTAGTCAAAAGCATTGTACAAGATATTCTGGTTTGGAGACAGCTTGAAGAATTGACCACGCATACCTAAACAAATTGAAAGTTATAGTATAACTATCTTGAATTGTAAAAGTCCAATCAAATTATGATCTAATAAAACAAGCTCAATTTTTATATGCATTATCACAATTCTATCTATGCATTACCACAATTCTGCAGCTGATGAATTAAGGTTTAACAGAATACCTTAAAATGGTCTAAAATTGTTTCATTTATTAATTACTCATACAAGTTATTCCATGATCACCGGCTCTAATATATATTTTTAGAATCTTTGTGAAAAAAACAGTGAGTAAAGCTCAAATTAAGGAACATAAATGAATATACGATAATTCTGTTCAAAAAATGAGATTCTGCATAAGAGTATAAACACCAAATGATGCGAGCGAAGTAAAGAGATGAGGACGAGCGAAGAGGTTTAACTAAGGGCACTTGCATTTTCTTCTGGTAAAATCTTTCAGCATCGTTCTTCATCAATCAAACTTGATTTTTAGGATCATTCTATATTTTTGAAAATTCTAAAAATGCAGTTAATTGTCCTTCTAGTAGTAGTTTCTCAATATTTTGAAGTCTATTCTAATTTAATCTGTTTCACCCTGGGGCTCCTACCAAGTCCCTGCCGACCTCCTTCACCTTCTTATCACCCTTTTTATTATCTTGCTCAAACTCGTTCCTCCGTCGCTGTTGGTCAAACCAATCGACACGTGTTTGCTTCTTTAATTCTCTACCATTATTTGGTATTTAGACTCTGAGTAATGTTCTAGAACCGAAACAAGAGTATGTTCATTTTTGTACTTTCATTTGTGCTTTATTCGCATTTTTATTTTTTTTTTTTTCTCAAGCATAGCACGAAATAAGTATAAAACATCCTTTTTGAATGAACACTACTGTTTGCAAATTAATAAATTAATGTTTCAAACTTTTGATGAGGAAAACGAAAAAAAAGTTATCAAATTTCAAAGAATCAATACCAAATTATAATCAATACCCAAAGGCATCAAAACTTGTTTGATTGCTGAAGGCAACTGAGAGGAGTTAAATGGCAATTATGAAAAACTTTTTCAAGTTTAATGAAAGATTTGATTTTAAGAATTTCAATAAGGGAATTTTTTTTCTTCTCTTTCTTAAATACCAAATAGTGGCCACTGAAATGCATACTCCATTTTATATTATTAGTCTAGAGATTATTAAATAAAGAATTTTTGTAATAATTACTTACTTTGGTGAACATTATTGAGGTAAATCATCAAGTATTGATCTCTATCTGATCTGCTCTGTTCGTGATAGAATCCAATAGCGTGTCCGAACTCGTGAATAACTGTGCCAACATACAAGCAACCTTGACCTAGAGAAAGGGGTTGGGCACCACCAGTTCTTCCAATGTGAGAGTAGCACCTAACGAATCAATTTTAAAGAGTTAAAAACTGTCATAATAGCCAATCTACAAAGAGAAGTAAAAAGCATGGACTAAACTATCATGAAATTGTAAAATTTACCATGTGTTTGGCTTTATGAAAATATCAAAATATTCGGTAATTTTGAATGAATTGCTTTGGCAATGATTTTAGTAAAATTAACAATTAAATATAGCTATGTAATATTTGACAAAATTAAGTAAATGTCGTAAAATTTTTTAATTTTGATGTGATACTTTAGAACATGGCATAAAAACAATTTTGCACTGTATAACTAACAGCAGGATCGTATTTTATTCATTTTAGTTTAGTTTCATATAGTTTATTTATATATATTTTTTTTTGTTTCGTTTATTTTTCACTTTTTATTTCAAATATTTAAATTAGTATATTAAGAGTTTCTAACTAAAAATTTAATTTATCAAGATATTTTAGAATTAATTCGGTAAAATTTCCATTTCAGCTATTTATTGTTTGCAAAATGCGTGATAATAAGAACTATAATTTTAAAAACCAGATTTTGCTGTAAATGTTTATCATATGAACGGAAAAATTACCAAATGAATGGTTTAAATAGCGTACATTTTGGTTTTATAAACGAGAATTATGTTGTTGTTGTTTTATTACTCGAAATGTTATTACCAATACCGTAATTTTTATCCGAATTTTTTTTCTTAAAGTAGTTTAAAACAGCTAAATTGAAAAGGGCAAAAATAGTGCATAATAAACAAAATTATGTAATATTTTCGCTTCTGTAATGTAAAACTTCTTTAATGTCGAACCCACAAGTAAATGAGAAACATAGATGCACAGGAAGAAATTTTAAACAAGTTATTAAGCTTATCGTTAAAAAACGTTTTTGCAATTTTCTCATACATTTGTGTGTTTCTCTTTTGAATTCTAATCTCTGTCACTGCTGAACGTTATTCATCATTGATCCGGAATACTATGTTTTTCATTGTTTGCTCTCTTATCACGTTCTTTAGCATATATGTGTGGCACAGAGGTTTCTACACTTGGATTGTATTCAGATATTAACTGAATAGGTGAGGCAGTTTTTAGTTTCTAGATGCAGTACTTATTTTAAGTTAGAAATTAGATTTTATTTTTAATGATATTGCAATTTTTCCATTAAATGCATTCATATTTTTACTACTTCAATAATCGATATACACTTCCCCTTAATTTCCAAGAAATTTTTTTAAAATAGAATTAGAAGCTTTACCCTTGTCCAGCAAATATTCTGATGAAGTTGTTCTCATTTGTTCTTTGCTTGAATTTAAGACAGGTATTTCTGTGATAGTCAGCAATTCCTTGTTGGATCAAGTTTGCGGCATTTCCTGAGAAAAAAAAAGCAATTCCAAATATTACATTTAATTTCTTTTAAAAAAAACTTTTTACTGAATGCTTAGAATTTTTTGAGTTTAAAACGTTTAGAGCAAGAAATACGGGAGCAAATATTATTTAAATTATTGTATTTAAAATTTCAAATTGTTAATAAATGTATTTATATTTTCTTTGTTATAAATTAACAATGCGCTTTCTTTAAACACTTAAATAGAGTGGAGCAAAATATTAATACTATAAAGTAATGTGGTAATATTAATGTGGTAAAGTAATGTGGTTATACTGGAGAAATAAATCGAAATAAGTAATATTCGTGAAATATTCTTTAACTACACTGTAAAAAATTCCGGATCATATTTGCTTTTTACCGTAAAATCCATTTTTATCGGAGTATGTTACGGAGCAAAAACACTGATATAACGTAATTTTTGCTGTAATAATTACCGTAAAATCACGGAATCACTATGATTAAATTTCTATTAATATGTTTGAGAGGATGCTTGAAAAATGAAATTTTTTTCGAATTTGTTCAGCATTAGCCATTTTTATAAATAAAACTATATATTCTCTTTAAAATTTTATTGTACGTTCTTTATTCTTTAGTTATTTGTATCAACGTGAATGGCAAGCGCGTCACTTAATTGTTATTTCTAAAGTTACCTGAAATTGCATGCTTTTTTGTTTATAGTTATGTTTTTAAAACGTTTTCATGGAACTAAATAATTTAAAAATATGAAATAAAGAAAAATCAGTTATATACTAAAGCAGAAATATCAATAAAGAAAAGGTACCGTTTTATTAAAGGAAACCGTAAACAAATCGCTCCATTTGTTATTGAAACCAATAATGATTGATCAGTTTTTGTAATTATGTGAACTAGTATTATAATTGCTTGTGATGTTTTTATAGGTACGAATTGTACTAATATATGTACTAATGTAATATGGTAATAAGTTCTTTACACTCGACAGAAAGTGATAAACACCGGAGAAAATAGTTTGATTAGGGCTATCATGAGATTGTCTAAAGCAAATGAAATTGTCTCATTCCAAATGATATGATTGCAGTTAATCCTTTTTATTATGAATTGAACTTCTACAAAATTGTTATGTTTAATCTAAAAATGTAAAGCCTTCAGCAAGGACAATGAATAATAAAATAGATACATGTCAGCTTTATTTATTATGTCAGTAAATGTCTGTCAATTTTGAGCGAAGCGAGCATTGGTCACAAAGCGATCCGAACTACGAAAGCAGTTTGAGGATTGGATCGAGATGAGTTGGAAGCGACAGCTCCCTAGTTTCGAAATTGAACTACACGAAAAATAAATAAATATATTTGATAGGTATTACATATTTTATACATATTATGCAACGATTACATAGAACTAGAATAACATATAGAAACAAAGATATATATCATGAGATATATCAAATTAAATTTCTTTACGACAAAATTTCTTTGAAAAAATATAAATAGGTTTGACGCTCACGTTATATAAAAATATAAGGTGATTTATTCATCTGTTAAAATCTGAAGAAAAAGTAGTTTTTTTTTCTTTAGAGCCATAATAAAATACGTTGTCTTTCTTTTAAATAAATTAAGTGAAAATAAATATAATGGTTTTAGAATTTGAGGTTTATCTTTGAAGTTTTCTCGAATGCAAGGGGTTTAGCAGAAGTAAAGTTGAGCTTGCAGAGTAAGATATATAAAGAAAGAAAACACAGGGTTATCAATAACTCTGGTCTTAAGCTTGCCCTTATGCACTCCGGACTTATGCTTGCTTGTATCTCGATGGGAGCTGCGGGGTACAAGTAAGCATACGTAAAAGCAAAACTAAAGCGACGGCAGAAAAAATCAACCTTGCACCAAAAGCAGAAATATACCAAGTTTTTCATAATAAAAAATTTAAGATGATGTCACTAAATAATGTGGCAAAAATTGGACTTTACCATTAGCATATGCTGTGTGATGGATTGTTTGCACATCATGCTTGTAAAGGTTGTAAACAAAACTTGATATATTTCCATATATATTGCCAGGTTTGTTTTCTATATTTGCCTTTTTATATAGATTAATGAAATTAAAGATTGAATTATGAATAACCCAGCAATAATTGTTTGAGAATAAAGTAAAATTACCAAGAGATCGGTCAATGACGTATGGAACAACTCCTCCTGGCCATCTGAAATTGTTGCCTACAATAGCACTTCTCTCCCCGGGATCCTAAAGAATACAAGTTTCGAAAACAAACATGTACATAGCATTCACATAGCGTTTCAAACATGTACAAACAAACATGCACATAGCATTGTCATATCTTTTCATTTTTTCAATTTTTACTAATTTTTCTTCGTCTCGTGTGTTTTATTCTTCTTGGTTTTTCTGCTGCTTAGCGCATTTTTCCATTTGGTTGTTATTTTTATTTTATTAATTTCATTATTATTAATTGTTTGAATTAATGTTTTGAATTCTCTTCTTAATTGTAATTTTCAAATCTGGTTTCAGCTACAATTTTCGAGCTTTTTCTGTTTTGAAATATTCTTAATTTTTACTAATTTTTTTGTTTTGTTTTTTTAATGCATTTTTTGTGCTTTTTAATAGTGTTCTTTTGCGTCTTAAAGGTTTTGTTCTTGGTCTAGGTTTTTAATTAATTATGTTTAATAATTTTTTACCTTTCAGGTTAATTTTTTAAAAACTATGCAAAGTAAAATTATACCGCATTGTATTACATATTTCACAATTTTATTCTTGTATTTTTGTATTCTTTTTCTGGACCGGCTCAAAACTTTTGGGGTACAGGGAAAGCATTTTTGACTTTTGTCGTAACTTTCTCGATAGAAAGAGTTTTGCATTTTTGTGACAATTCAGGGCTGGTACGTCAGCCTTGATTGTCATATTTTTTCAATTTTTACTAATTTTTCTTCGTCTCATGTGTTTTATTCCTCTTGGTTTCTCTGCTGCTTAGCGCATTTTTCCATTTGGTTGTTATTTTTATTTTTATTAATTTTATTTTTATTATTTATTTGCATTAATATTTTGAATTCTTTTCTTAATTCCAGTTTTTAGGTAATTTTCATCAGGATTTGAATTTTTGTTTTCCATTCCTCCTTCTTCATCACTGTCGGATTTCGATAACGCATTTATAAACTTAAACATAAGCTTAAGACCCTTCATGTCTGTACTTTTGTGACTACAAATATGCTTAAATATATATTAAAGGTGACAATTATTGAACACTTTTTTTTCACATTCATGCAATGTATAAAATATATTGCAGTTATATCTAATTTCAAACGTAACAAAACTATGAAATAGATGAAAAAAATTAAAAGGAACATTACTACTACATTTTTGAAATATTTTTTTTTATTTTCTTAATTGGCACTTTACACTTGCGAAATTTTTTTTTTCTAGAAGTATGAGCTTGATTCCAGAGATATCCGAGTGATTCTCAAATACCGGGAGCATTTACTTTAAGTTATGGTGACAAATAAGTTTAATTCTAATTTTCTGAAATGTCTGTAAATAGATTTATGGACTTATTTAGTGATAAGAATTAACATGAAATATTGCAAAAAATTTTATAAATACCTTAAAAAAAAACATTTTTTTTTTCTTTTTGTAACTAAAAATGCCAATTTTGACATTTATACTATTAAGTGAGCCAATGCAATACCAAAAACGACAGTTAAATACAGCTTAACAGTTTTTAATATGTTAAAGAAAAAATTACACAATACAAATTTAATAGGATTATTGCTTGGTAACGCCCCTCATAAATGCCATCTCTCTCTAGATTATTTGGAGCCACGATGGCTCAGTGGTTAATTTACTGTGCTTTCATTGTGAAGCGTTCGGGTTCGATCCTCAGCAGCTGTTTGCACCCCACCCAGTTTCAGTTCATTGGGTGCCAGCTTGGCTGAGAAGTAAAGGTGGTCTGTGTGCAGTGCTGACCACAATGCCCTAATCACGCCGTTGGGAACGAAATTGTGGAACCTCATCCTCAAGACTTCCCAATATCTTTGCTGGTTTTTTGAATTATATTTGGCTTTGTGAAAAACTTTTAGGAAGGTGTTGATATATTTTAATACACATCCACGTGTAAAGATCAAAGCAACGCTATTTTAACAAAAAATAGAATAAAATAAGTGCTTTAAGCATATTTATCCTTCCTTAAAGTATTTTTTTTTTGGATTTTTTAAGGAATATTAGACTAAATGAATACGATCCCGCGTGCATCATGCTTGTGGATAGAATAAGTCCCCGTCTTTTTTTTAAAACTGGTTTCCCAAAACCACAATTTGTCCCTTTTTGGTTTGAAAATTTCTTCAATTTTTATTCAGCTTACATTACAACGTAATCAAATTATTATAAATTATTATTATTAATAATAATTAATATTATAAATTATTACTACTAATAATAATTAATATTATAAATTATTACTACTAAAAATTATTAATATTATAAATTATTACTGCTACTAATAATTATTATTATAAATTATTACTACTAAAAATTATAAATATTGCAAATTATTACTAATAATAATAATTAATATTATAAATTATTACTAATAATAATAATTACTATTTTAAATTATTATTATATTATATTAAATTGTTAAAAATGGGGATTTTTTTAGGTTAACGTTATTCTAAAATAATTCATTTCTTGAAGTAAAGAATACCCGAAAAGAACACTGTAGCTTTCTTTTTATTCCATATGACGTTCTAACCTGTTTTCTGTTGCGCTAAAGTCATTTTAGCCGCATAAGGTGAGGGTCAAAGGCACATATATCTTAAATCTGAAACAGGCTTACGAACTCTAGAGATGATTAAGTACACAATCTCTCATAAAGTCTCATATTGTACTACACTTTTCATATTTTTTTACATTTAATAGATGTTTTATGTATATTTTTAAGTATTTTATGTATATTTTTAAGTATTTTGCGTAATATTTCAAAAATATGTTTCATACAAGCATATTTTTTGATTTATAATGATAAAATAACTATACTTTTACAATACTTTACATTATAAATTAATCAAGAGGCATAAAAACGAGGTCTTTAGAAGTAGTCAAAGTGTGCTTCACCTACTACTTTTGTACCCTCTGTAACAATAAAATCTTTTTACAAATATCATATGATTTACAATAAAGAAAATTGCTAATCTTGCAAGAAAAAAATTAGAAGTTACCTACCTTAGGGTTAATTCCAGCCATGTCCCCATCATACAAATCAGGATTTTGAAGAGCTCTTCGGGCAACTTAAAATTTAAAAAATAAACTCCTTACTTAAAATATTTGAAAATTTACAAAACAAAATAATAAATATTAAATCTTTTTTATTATCTATGTGCTTTGACTTTTAACAGCATTGTGGTATATCGAGATATTGAAATGCGCATTGTTTAAAGTATTGGTTTATTTCATACCATAATCGAAATCCTTTAATGATGCAATATAGTACTAAGTAGTATTGATATTTAGTATTGGATAGTGTTGGCGGTACTATTCTTTTGATACTTCTCAATACTAGTTATAAATACTTTATTTTTCTATTACTATCATTATTAGTATCGATATTATGGTTCATTATTATTGAAGGATTTGCAAGCATATTTTGGAACAGCCAACAATTTCCATGTTGTAATGCCAAAAGCAAATCAGAGATATTAAAAAACGATTTATGATTTTCTGAGAAAAAGATTCATCAAAATATCGTTTCATCAATTAAGTATGTTCCTTAAAAAGGTATGCATATCCATTTCAATATGGTTTGAGATATCCAATTCTCTCATAATTTGTTGAAATAAATTTTACTCTCATTCCTAGTCTGAATGTCAAAATATTTATTTTTTTAAATCTCGGCAATTTCTGGGTTAAAACTCAAGATTTTTTATGCAGACTCTCTTTTTTTTAAAGAAAAAACATTACCTGGAACAATTATTTCAATATTATTATTTTTATTTATAAAATTAAGTTAGATAAAGACAATTATATAAAGATGACGAATGTAGTTGCAAATAAAGTATTGATATGAAACTATAACATCGCTGAAAAGCTTACTGTGATTCTTCATGATATGCATTGGCGTTATAAGCTAAATTTTAAGCCATATACACAATAACTATTATTTGTAATAATAGCTTCAAATTGCTTTCAACACATCAATTTAACCTTTAACGCAGTTCTTAAAAAAATAATACCTCAAAACCAAATAATTTGTGTTCTTTGCATTCTTTTTTTTGTAATTAATTTATATTTAAAATCGTATTTGTTCTCATCATTTCCCTAAATATTCAATCCATTAAGATAATATATATTCCAATTATTATCTTATATATCCTATACAGCTAATACTATATCTATGTTATTTACTTTTAAATCAATGTAATACAAGAAATTTTTTTAAATCAAAATTTATTTTTCATTTAGGATATCATTATCCTAAATACCCTATTAATCCTATTATCTGATTTATATTCGATACATTTTATGACAACGTAATATTTATTTGGAAAATTTATTTGCATTTCAGATTCTCCATATTTCAATTATGCTATGTACTCGATCCATTAAAATCATAAGAAATTTTTGCACTTTAACCATTAGATTGCAATTCAATTTTTTAATTAATTTTTATTTCATATCCTATGTTTTATCAACCCTATATATTAAGATATTATGCATCCCATCTGAATTTTAAGAATTACAATATATTTTTTTGCATTTTTGTTATTAAAATAGGTCTTAATTATGATATTTAGCAACAGTACGAAATCAATTCAGAAAAGTGCAACATTAATATAAATTAACAGCAAATTACTTTCAGTTTCCTCAGGACTTAGTTGGATATATTCAGGAGCTTCCTCAGCTAATACCGATGCTAACACACACGAAATGAGCAGAACTAATTTCATGATGAATAAAGTTTTAGTTTTCAGATCATTTAATTCTTGCGTTATATCATGCTCCTTATATATTTGGTTTCCTCCATTATCTGTCAGAAATTTATCACCTGTTAAAGATTATGATATTTTATTTGGATTAAAATAACGCAATATGGAATCAATTTGCAATTCAAACTATCGATAAATAAATAAAAAAGAGTTATCTTTTTTAAATATTTTTCAAAAGCATCGTTGATTATGAAATTATGGGGGATATAACTGCGCAGTAAACTTAGACACAATAACAAGAAATAAATATTTTTTCCGATATAGTTTCCAAAATATAAACAAAACTAATAATTTATATTTGAGAGTTTTCAATTCTAAATCCTTTTATTAAACAATTTATCTTATGGTAATTCTAAGGGAATGATATTTTAAGGGAATGAGTCTAAGGGAATGATATTTTAAAAATATATGAAATGAAATTCATTCATATCAAACTTTAAAAATAGGATATCTTAAGCTCAAAAGCAACTGCAAAATATTCATTTGTAATCAAAAACGTATTAAAATAATTAAATATGAAACTGTAACATTTTTCTTCAGCTTCAACTGCTTCAATTGAAATAATTAATTTTCATTTCAATTTCGAAGTATAAGAACATAATATTCTAAAATGAATACTTTAAGATAAAATTTATTTTAATTTTAAACCCAAATTCTATGAATATAAGTTAAAATACAAAACTAAGCTTTATCAATTTGGAAACTATTGCAAAATATAGTAATTTGCTTTCTAACAACTATAAAAATTAAATTTTTTTAAATATATATGTTATATCATATGTTATATCATAATTTTACAATGATTACAATTCATTTTTATTTTTATTTTCAAACCATTAATTTTTATTTGTATTTATATCAAAAAGTAAAACCTGAATACATTTTAAATCTTGAATAAGATTAAAGATAAAGCTATTAAATTTATCCTTAATAATTTTGATCAGTTACACATGCAACAATTTCCACATATTAATTTTTTGTAAATATTTATTTAAATAAACAATAAAAATCGTTAAATAATTTCAAACTAACTATATTAACTATATAGAATGTTTAACAATAGTTTAAAAAGTAAATGCCCATGTATTTCCGTAGTTTAAAAAGTAAATGCCCAACACCACGGGCCAGTAAATTCCCATGTTATTTTAGAATTTTAACTAGACATTTTGTATACTTTATTTGCATACTTTATTTTAAAGTGACTTTATTTTGTGTTCAAAAAACAAAATAAAAAGGATAATAAAATTGTTGTTAACACACATTTTTAATAAGGAATAAATTCTTAATTTGCAGTTTAACATCTTTTTAACTTTTATAAACTTAATTTTGAGAACAGCAAAATACAACTCGTTTTTCTCATAATTTTTGAGATTCTTATTATTATAATTAATGATTTGATATGTAAAAAATCACAAAATTTGTGGTGACAATCATTTTTTCTTCATGCGTAGATATTTTGATTAAAAAAACTAACACTGTTTCTAGCGTTTTGCACTGTTACTTATTTAAATGCAATTAATAAATACCAATGCTACTTTTTGTAACTTATGTAATCAAGACTAATCTTGCGTATTTGCTAAATACTTTTTAAAATAAGCAATAAAATTACAAAAGAAAAAGCGTAACCAACATAACCTTCCATCAATAAGTGAGAAAAATAAAAATATAAATTTTGAAGAGAAAGCATTGTTTCCAAATTATTAAACGACCTATGATTGTACTATATTACAAACATTTTAACAAATTATTAAATATTATTCCTTAAATAAAAATTTTACAACTGATAAAAAATTTTACAACCAGTTATTATTCAAAAAAAATTTTTCTTTAAAACGCATGCATTTGTGTCTGGAAAAGAAGGGGGGAATTGTAGGGAAAAAATAGTATTTAATTATTACAACATACAAATAAATGAAAACATAGTTTAAAACATGAATATGACGTTGCATGACAAAAATATTTCCCATTTCAATTGAATCAATAAAACTTCTGTTATTTAGTATTTTAGATTTCAGAAACTATTGTTTTCTTATTGAAAAACATTTCGAGATATGCATTTATTTTCTACATTGCTTAACAATAAACAAGTAAGTCTTAAAAGAAAGCATAAAAGCTTTTCAATCTAAAATTGTGAATTTCTTGAGGCAAAATCTTTGTCTTTCAAAAACTTGAAAGTCTTTACAAAGATCTTAAGTTCTTGTAGCTTTAAAGAGTCTCTACCTCCGGGCCAAATGAAAAGAATATTCTTTAAAAATAAGTCTAAGAGGAGGAAAGTCGCAGGAGAATACACTTTCCATCCTAAGTAGCTTAGACATGCTTCTGATTTCAAATGATAGGAGTTAGAAAATGAATCATATTAAAACGCTGATTGTGCCATGATTCTGTAATCAAAAATCGAATATATTCGGTAAAATTTAAACTCTTTAGCAATTCAACGTCTCGTAAAAAAGAGGATACCAGTTGTAATATCTTTTTAATTCTAGCTATAATCTACCTCTCTGCATCTCTTTAATTTTTAAAAGTGAAACACTGCCCGTTATATACATGTAACTAATATAACCCGTTGTAGTCTAACGCTTCCCAGAATTGAGAAAGCCTTTGTATGGGTTACCATAAGCAAATCCATTCCCTAGTAGTCCGAACTTTATGACCTCCTTTTTAAAACCCCCCACTCCACAGTTTTTGTTCGTTCCTATGGACAACGAAAGTGACCTGTACGTAGGCTTTCTCTTTTATAGGCGGTATTGGGTAATCACGAAAGAAAGCTAAATCTTGAGCAATTTAAATGTTTGTTCTTTTTTTTAATATCGATACCCTACATGATTTTTTAATCAAAAATTGAACAATTTATGTAAAAATTAAAAGCTGATTGCGAAATGGTTTTTTCGAAAACAAGTTCCCCTTACATCAGAATTAAATCCAAATATATTCGATCCATTACATTCACCTTTAAAAGAATTTATGGTATTTTAGCCGATAAAGAGATTGCATTTTAGTGTAAGCAATTTCTTCTAAATCATCTAAGTAGAAAACCTCTTATAAAAATTAATCTCTGATTTATTAAATATGCTACTTGTTCAAAGAGTATGCATGTTGCTTCAATTAAAATGCATTGATGAAAAATATCGTCACCAAACCTTTATAAGACATTTATACAATTTGTAGATACATTGGAAAATTGTCAGACGAGTATTGGATTTTATTTCTAAAAGCAAACCAGTTTTTAATGTGAGGCAAGTTTTTATTCCGACGATTTTTCAAAATGAATGTAAATGTCATAATTTTTTTTTCACAATAAAATTTTTGATACAAAAATCTCAAATTTTTTTAAAAGATTTAAAAGTGACTATTTATCAATAATAGTTGATATGCTATTGATCGATAGCGTAGACCATCCACTTCGATTAATGATCAACATATCGATCAAGTCCGGAAACTGATACTTGGCAAATTGTCGTTTGGCAATAAGAGTCTTTATTGAACGAATTCCATTGTGATTTAGTTCCTACCAGGTACCTTTAAAAGAACATTCAATAACGTTTAATGCGTCTCGTCACAAATTTTTCCAAAAGCTTCGAATTTGTCCCAAGAAACATTTAGTTCTCAAATGATTAGAGAGAAACTACCACAAAGAAATTCCTCTTCACCGAATAAACACATTATTATGGGCGATGAAACTTGCATCTGTTCTTTTGATACAGAAACAGCTCAACACTCAAACGACTGGTACTTGGAAGGTGAAGCAAAACCAAAAAATTACGTCCAAATCGTTCAAAAATTAGTGCAATGTTGATCGTTTTTGTTGATTACCGCAGTTTTGCGCATTATGAATACTTACCAACTTACCGGACAGCTAACAAAGATTGTTAGTTGAGTGTTTTGAGGACTTTTCGTGAAGCTAATTGGTGAAGCCTGAATGTCAGCGAATAAAATGCACACGAAGAAAAATTAAAGACCAGAAACAAGGAGAGGAAGCTCATAACTTTTTTTCACTATGGTAACACGTCTTCCCCCATTGCAGTCAGTTTTTAACTTCATATTCAACAAATACCGTCCCACAAGCATGGTACTCTCCTAACATAACAACGAGGAACTTTTTATTAATCCCACTGTTAAAATTGCGTCTGTTAGTCCACCGTTTTAAGTGCATTGCTTTAGTAAAAGAAAATTCGCCATGAACTGTGAAAAGGCATTAATAAGGCATGATTTGATAAATGGAAGAAACTTAGAAGTGCAATGAAGTTGGAGAAGAATATTTTGAATTATCTGAAATAAATATTGACAAATAAATTTAAATATTTTTCATTACTTTTAATTTACTTATCATTTACTATTCATTTACATTTTTACAGTCCTTCCTTCCTCAATGGCACGACAGCCCCGGGTGGGCCCTGGCCTTATCAATCAACTTCCTCCAGGCCTGCCTCCGCCTGGCAGTTGTCTTCCAGTTTGAGACTTTTAAGACTGAAAAGTCTCTTTCCACGCAGTCGGCCCATCTCAGCTTTGGTCGACCTCTGGGTCTTGATCCGATGGGCTGAGCCGAAAAGATTATGTTTGTCGAACGCTCTCTGTTCATTCGAATGATGTGACCAGCCCATTTAATTCTTTGGATTTTTACATACTTGACAACATCAGGCTCTCTAAGGGCCCGATAGAGTTCTGAGTTTGAACGTCTGTACCAAGTACCATCAACTTGTTTGCCCCCAAAAATGGATCTTAGGATCCGACGTTCGAAGATTCCCAAGGAATTCTCATCTTTCTGTGTTGTTGTCCAAGTTTCTGAGGCATATGTTAGGATAGGTCTGATTAAGCATTTATAAATTAACAGTTTAGTATCTCTTTTTAGTAGGTTTGATTTTAAATATTTTTTTAATCCATAAAAACATTTACTTGCACTATTGATTCTTCTTTGTATTTCGGGTGCGATATTGCCATTAACGTTGACTTCAGAACCAAGATAAGCAAAACTGTTTAATTTTTCAAACTTGTATTCACCAATTTGCAAGTAAGTTGTAGAATCAGTTATTTTGGTGCATTGAATATACTTGGTTTTCTCCTGGTAATAGTGCGATGCATTTTTTCTGCCTCTTTTTCCATGGATAGAAAAGCTTG
Source organism: Parasteatoda tepidariorum (assembly GCF_982258835.1). Classification (NCBI taxonomy): domain Eukaryota; kingdom Metazoa; phylum Arthropoda; class Arachnida; order Araneae; family Theridiidae; genus Parasteatoda; species Parasteatoda tepidariorum. The sequence continues at coordinate 54,660,116 of NC_141761.1, forward strand.
CTTTATGTCAGATTGTGTTCGCGCTATGATATCAATGTCATCGGCAAATGCGAAAATTTGGACAGACTTATGAAAGATATGTCCTCTGGTATTGATTCCTGAATCTCTGATTTTTTACAGTAGTATATCGGAATTTTGAAAAAAAGGAAGAAAAAAAATGGCATTTTTATCAAGCAAAAGGCTTGTTTATTATTATTATTATTATTTTTCCTACCCTATTGCAGCAGGGAAATTTACATAAAAACTGAACTCATAGATAACATTAACATTACAACAAAACTGTATTTCATAGATAACATTTATTTCTCTATAAAAAAGGAAATGGAAAGTATTTTAAGATATTTAAGACAATAAAGAGTTCGATTTTCAGAGTAAGCATTTTTTCTTCATTCTCTAATTAAAGTAACTCTTATACAAATTAAACTCTAATAAACTAAATATACACCAGAGGTTCAAGAAAGAAAGGAAAAAGAAGGGAATTTCTGATGTCTGAGCAAGTAAAAAGTTTGACTCTCATTATGCACTGAGAAAAAATTATGATCGAAACTCCCAGAATATGACTAAATTTACTGTTTATAAGCTCTTTGGGAGCACCAAAAAAGGTTGGTATTTTTTACCGAAGAGCTTTGGCTATGATTTTGATAAAATTGATAATAAAATATGGTTTATAATAAGTGATAAAATCTAGTAAATGTTTTAAAATTTTATAATTTTATCATCACATCTTCGAGTATGGTATAAAAAACATTTATTCTGTTAAATTTGCTGTTCAGTTTTGTATTTTTAGTAAATGTAAGAATTACCGAAATTGCTGAAAAATTTACCAAATGAATGGTTTAAATACGGTATATTTTGTTTCCAATTAGCGAGAATTGTGCGGTATATTCACCAGAAAAAGTACAATACGGTAATTTTACCTGATTTTTTTTACTCCTTGCATCATTTTCTTATCCATTCTCTATTTAGCACAAATATATTATGCTACTATATATGGAACTATATATACAACTATACATTAAATATAAACTCTGATGTATTATTTGATAAAGGGCATTTATTTATCGAAGAAAAGAATAAATAATTTTAGGAAATTTCAGCCGATAAAGAGTTTGTCTTTAGTTTAAACATTTTTTTAAGTAGAACAAATTTATAAAATTAAATAATGTTTTTTTTTTAAATATACTTCCAGCTTTATAATGCATAAAAGCTAATGGACAGCAGACTTTTTTTTTTAAAAAAAAGCGATGTTTACGCCTGTAAAAATGCCAGTTAATTGCTTTTTTGTGAAAACCTTTTCCATTCCATTATCTCCATTGAGCAATTTTTATAAAAAGTAAAACTCTAGGGCATTTGACAGATAGCATACTTTTCCCAAAAAAGAAAGTATAAGACGATATTTTAGGTCAATAAATTGTTTGCCTTTTAGCGTAAAAACGTTTCATTCAATTCCTCATATTTTTCATTCTACTTCTATCATACGAAAGTACAAAAAAAAAAATTAACTAAATAACAAAGTGATCTAGTAACTCAGCCACAAAAGCTATTAAGATCTACATAAACAAATTAATACTTATAAGCTTAACAAAAACATTATCAAAATAATAGACGCTGAAAAATCGAAGAAAATAACATTTTAATCAGCAGAAACATAATTGTTATGCTGAGCCTCTCTGTGTTTCCTGTTTTTAACCATTGATGTACTTTTAATCCACAATTCTTTCCAAAAGATGTTTATAGAATTGGTAGTCAAATAAGTTCAGTATTAAGGGCGATGTTCTATTTAAGTAACTGGTCAATAATACCTGTACCGGTATAGTAGATTAAATATATTTTAACTGAAAACCTTTCGAAATTAGGCAAACTAGGTAAACATATATTGAATAACAATTTTTATATCACGTGATCCAGTCGGTTAAATTTTGTAAAACTAAATAAAGTATCCATCATTTTTATGAAACTTTTAACGGAAAACTTCTGACAGAAAATTGTTGTTGTGGTGAAACTTTTAACGACAAACTTTTAGCATATAATTATTCTTAGTGTGCTATTAATCGATATTTCGAAAAAATTTCGAATCGATAACACGAAATTTAGAATTTTGGTTACCAATGCCTTAACCATTTTTAACATGTTTTTTTAAATAAATAAAATATTTTTAATCAAGCTATTTCAATAAATTTGTAACTTCTTAAAAATTTATACATGAAATTGAATATTTCAGAGCTATCTACTTATTTTAGTATTTTTGAGCTAAAACTACTAAAAAATAAGAGAATATTATTTATGATTTCAATATCAATGAAATAATTTGACTTTAGTATACTTTTTTATTCCTTTTGTGCAGAAATCTACAATTATTTCTATAACTTCACTTGAAAGTATATTAAAGTTCGAATTCGTAAGAGATCACATTTTGAAGCTTTAATCTACTTCATAAAGTGAGGCTCAATTTTTTTTAAAATTTGAGAAATGAGTTTTCTTGATTTCATTTTGGATTCAATCTTTAAACTAATTGCATTTTCTCCACGAAAAAAATGTAAATTTCATAGAAGTCTAGATTGGCTATAGAGGAAAGAAGGTCAGTTAAAATATCTCCGATAGATGTAGTTTCACAGGAAGCAGTTTAATTTCTTTATCAATTTAAGCAAAGCATTGTTCTTCGTGACAACAAAATATGGGTAAAAGTTTAAATTTTATTTTGCTTAGTGGTTAAATACTGTTTCATAAATTAGGTGTTTTATTGCTTTTTTAATTAGTTGGCAAAATTGTTTTGACTAGTTGAACTTTTACGACATATACGAAGTCCAATCATTGTTCCTGTGTAAAAACAAAGGAATATAATGGCGGAATGACGTTATAAATTCAGTGGCTATTTCATCTTCAACTTTAGGAGAGACTGCCAGATAAAATCGAAAAGTTTTGGCTACATTTTATTAATGCGCAAAGTGCTAAAGGGTGATCACTGAGTCTTTAAAAAATTTCTAATTTTTTTAAAATATAAGATTTTACTAAATTTTTATTCACCAAGAAGCACTTAGTAATTTTAAATAAATAAATTTGGTTACAAAACCTTTGGCTTCGTTAATGGTTTTCGCTTGGTTTGGTTTCGAAATTTAAAGATCAAATCTAATAAAAATTAACCTTTAGTTTTTTATTATAATATTGAAATTACTAGTTTAAATTTTTTAAGAAACTTACAAAAACATTCATATTACATCAATTCTACATATCTAACATATTAACCAATAAACCTTTCTCGAAAGAAACCGTCAAATTATTTCATTCAACAGGCTCAAAAAATTTGATGAATAATAGTGGAGATAATAACTGTGGAGATTAATACAATATCACAAACTAAAACTAAAGGACTGGATATAGTGTGTGAGGAGCATGTAGTGCCTCCTTGAAACATGCACAAACTTTAACATTTTTTGCCGAAAATGTGGTAGTTTTTTTTAGGTAGTTAGGGATAAAATCGATACATCAGATACTGTTTACAATATTGTTTAACTACCTTCCATGATAAAACTAATTCTTCGCAACTAATCGTAAGTTTTTCATGATTAACTGTATGAAAAGAGTTATTTTCCACATTTTAACTTCACTTTTCTTTTGTTAAACTAGTTGGCCAACTCAGCTCGACATTCAGGAGAAATGCCCTCTTGTAACTTTATTTTAAAAAATTTTTTTATATATTTTGCTCCCTATATTCCATTTAATTTTGCCTAAAATATGTTTCGTGCATCTATGAGAATTTAAAATATGCGTGAATATTTCTTGTATCTTTATTCTATTATCTTATTGGTGCTTTCATTTTGATTTTAAAAAAAACTATTTTTACGTAAAATTTATACTTATATTATTAAAAAGACACTTAACATATAAAACAAATTCAGTATTTTGGGGAAAAAAAGCAAATCTTTGGTTTGAATCACAATCTGATTATTTTTTCAAATAATTTTTCTTTTAATAAAACTGTACAATTTTGATTAAATTAGATATAAAATAAGTTCGCGTAATTATTTTTTAAGATAATTAAAAGGACTCGAAGATTTATTCGAAATAAATTCATTTAACCTGCAGGAAAATTTTCACATTTGGAGTTATGAAAATAATTAATCTTTATATAATTAAATGTGCTAAAGCAATTGCCACTTTTTCAACACTTAGGGATTTAAAATTAAAAATAAATTAATGTTGTGTACATTAACAATGTTATGTTTTGATGAAATTTTTATTAAAAAAATGCTGTTGTTGTTTCTAATCCCTGATGGTGTAGCTTAGCAGAAGTACAGAAGAGTTGCGATTAGTTGGCCTTTAGTTTTCAGAATCCCTGACTCTCTGGCAGAAATATAAGATCTTGTCTATGACCTTTTTAAATCCGTATTTGTTCCCTAGAAAGCAGGTCATTAAGGGACAAATAAAAATTTAATCTGGCCAGGATATGTCTATCCATGGGTTTGCAAATGAAGGATATCTCAAATATAGGCCTATAGCTTTCCACACAGCATCCTTACCAAGTTTTCAGCAGATATGTTGATGGTCCTCTTCCACTTGCTCGGAAGACGACCCGGATTCCATAAAAGACTAAAGAGTTCTAGTCACCTTTGTTTCATTATAACAGCAAAAATGAAAATTTGTGTATTCATTAAATTAAACAATCACATCCAAAGTTGAAATACATTTTTTGCATATCAGTATTTCTTACATGACGCTGTTGTTATAAAAAGGTTCAAATAATTTTTAGTGGATCAATTCTATTAATAGTATATTCTTTACAACGTTCTGGCATCCTAAACTGTTAGAAATTTCTCAGAAAAATGATTCAATTGCAATTTATTGAATTGCTAATTTGCCATTATTATTTAACTATCAACTCAAACGAAACTTTACTCAAACGAACTTTACTTTACTCAAACGAAACAGTTAAGTAACCATAAATAAGATGGTATTCAAATAAATAACTATAAAAAAAACAGTTCATTAATTTATTTCACCTAATACGATTGAACAATCAGAATTTTATCGCACCAACTAGCCCACTTATGAAAGCCACGTAGATCCTTTCAACATATATATTATAGCCATATTATATATATAATGGATTGAATATTATATATATGAATATTATATATATATAATTATATATATATATATATATATATATATATATATATATATATATATATATATATATATATATATATATATATATATATATATATATATATATATATATATATATATATATATATATATAAAATATATATTCTAATCCCTGATATATATATATATATATATATATATATATATATATATATATATAATTATATATATATATATATATATAATTATATATATATATATATATATATATATATATATATATATATATATATATATATATATATATATATATATAATTATATATATATAATATTCATATATATAATATTCAATCCATTATATATATAATATGGCTATAATATATATATATATATATATATATATATATATATATATATATAATTATAGCCGAGATGGATAATCTGCCAATCATATGACCAAAAGAATAGGGGTTCGAGTCTCATCGTTAACACCACAAAATTTCTCCTTTCCCTTGAACGCATGAAGAATTTTCAGTGTCCTGTAGAACCCAATTTGTGACTCCGGACTATTAGAATAAGATACTCTCATTCGCGCTTAGATGGCAACACCATCGAATAGGTTAACACAAAAAAATATGGATTTCCTATTTCTTACGTTAGGTTAAAAAACCTGATAAACTAATTAAACTACAGGCCACGCTTCATTCTATAAAACATAGCTCAACCACAACCTAACTCCAATTCCCATTACACAACGAAAAGCCTAGCTCCAATGTCCAGTTAAGTTTCTTTCTTACAATATTGAAACAATGCTGGTTGTAAATGGTTTAAAAACCGTATAGTTTTGCATTCATGGTTTTTTAAACCATTCGTTGTAAACGGTTTCAAAACCGTTAAGGTAAAAAAAAAATTTTTTTTACCTTAAATGTTATGGCTAATTGGATGGACTGACTGCTGCCAGCTATTTAACCGTAATTTTAGATTGAAAATTCTAAAAATGTAAAAAGTTGACAACCTTTAGGAGATATGCGAAATAAAAATTGCTGGAAAAATTATGAAAATTAATTTCCAAAAGCTTTTTTTTATATACATAAAATTTAAGTTTTGTATAATCACAATTTCGAAATGCTTATCATATTATCTTTTGCAATTCCGTCTGAAAAGTATCACCTGTGTTCGTTTATAATTTAATCTATATTTCCGGGTAATCATGATAACCTAGGCTATGAGTTACAGATGGTGTATGGATCAGATCAAAAGTCTGTAAATCTAACTGATAACATTTAAGTTTTAAACGAAATATTATTTCGATCTTTAAACGCTTTTAATCACTTTTAATACGCATTTAATGAAACGGATAACGCTACGATATCATTTCATTTGCTTTAAAATGTGTTAGTTGTTTGTTTCACATTGTCACAAAGCTAAAGCTATTTAAATAAAGAATCTTTAGAATTACATTAATTGAATAATTTCTAAAAATGTAAAATAGTATAAATCAGTGATTCTCAACCTTTTTTTCCGGCCGGAACACTTTTAACGATTTCGAAATTTAACTGCACATGATGAAAGAAATTTGTTTAAAAATTGTTTACTTACCTATTACCACTGTGTTAAATTGCTTGTGAAAATTATTTGAATGTGAAATAAAATAATATGTACTACGAAGCCACGTTTATTAAGGGATTAATTATTTCTTTCGACTAATTTTTCATTAGTTAGCAACAGTTATTTAGTTTTTTTTCTAGTTATTAATTGTTAGTTTGTTTTCTATTGCTATTAAGTGTTTTTTTTTTTGGTGATTTCTTGTCAACTAGTTTTTTTGCTGATTATTAATTGTTAGTTTATTTTTTTGTTAGTTATCCTTAGTTAATTTGTTTTTATAACTTTTAATAGTATAGCTTACCTTAATGATTAGATTTTAAGTTTGAAAGTTAATATTTAACTTGCTTTCTTTTGCTAATTAATAATTTTAATAATCATTAAATTTCCTACTTATTTCAACATTTTTTTAAATTGTCAAAGACAATTTAAACACTTCTTTCTCATTTTAACTCATTTTAAGGTTGTCAGAGACAAGACAATCGCCGACAAAGATGTTCACATGGTTAAAGCGTGGAAAAATTATAAAATGTCTAGGAAAATTATGAAACAAAATAACTAGGAATTCTCCCAAAATATATAGGATTTAATAACTTTTTATATTCATTTACAGCTTGCACATACTAAAGTGCATATATACAATATTTTAATTATATGCACTTTTCTTGAATTTAAACTTTACTCTTAATAAAAAAAGCATTATAATTTTTATTGTATCATTTCTAATATTTGGCGGCACACAAAAGTGCCGCGGCACAGTGGTTGAGAATCACTGGTATAAATAGTTCTTATATGACTCCTAAAAACAGTGATGTGATAAAAAATCTGCTATCTATTAAAACTCAAAAAAATCTATCTCAATAATCTTTCATTTTATGAAAAAATTAAAATCCACATTATTTAACGCATGCTTTTTTTTCAAGAAGTATACCACAAGTTAACACAGGTAACACGCAAGTGAATATAAACGCGAGCTGCAATCATTTATTTAGGACAGTGTTTAAACATTCGACAGCACATTTATCTTTGTTCTGTATTGGATTAAACAGTAGTTAAATTTTAATAGATGACGAATATTTTTTGAAGTTATACTTCTTATGCGACTTCCAACAAGGTTGCGTTAAACGCTTAACGCTACATTTTTATTGGCCGGGAAATCACGTGGTAGGATACAGTTTTCCCTCATTCATTTCCATATTGTTTTGGTTCTCACTAGCATAAAAATAATAAAAGTCATAAAACTTTTGTTTTTACATAAATATATTCTTAATTTGATATGATACACATATAATTTAATAGGATAGTATTTTTTATTTTTAAATTTAGTGGATAACAATTGTAAAAAATGAGTGAAAACAATCCCACGGACAATGCGATTTAAGGTTATGTCAAGGTACGTCTCTTGTGAATATCAATTGGTTGTTAGGTTTTCTCTTTTGAAATTACATTATGACGCATTCACATACATTATTAATACAAATAAATTTTCCATGGCGAGACGATGAGGCAACCACAAGGACGGAAGCTAGCGGAGCAGGAAAAAGAGTCGTTGAATAGAACTAGTGATCCTTCTACGACTGCTGATTCTTCTATAATTAACGTCGCAGGTTACGAAGTTTAACTTCTTTCGCTCGAAGAGACTCCGCGCACTATTTTTTTTTTTTTTTTTTTTTTTTTTGTGGAATTCAGTACACTGCGTAAATTATACTTAAAATAAATTTATAACTAATATTTACGAGAAAGGAAAAAAAGGAGAAGCAACTGAATTGATAATAAGCATAACAATTAACCACAAATTCTAATTTTATTTTTTAATTACTTTTGTGCAGTGCGCCAAAAAAAGAAAAACACACTACCCTGAATTTTTTTGCCTGAACTTTTGATCCTACCCATGAGATTTTCAAGTATTGACTCAATTTTAATGGCTGGAAGGGCTGATTTTAAACATGCCACTTAATAAGAGCAGACGATATTTTAAGTTACGAAATCAGGCATTAAAACGTATTTTTTCTGACTAAACCTACCATTTTTTGAGACGGCCATTTTTTTTCAATCCTCTTAAAAAATTCTCGAGAAACAGCGAAATATGCAAAGAGCAAAATTAACATTAAGGTGTTCAAACTTTGGAACGTACTCCTGACCAAATTATTGAGGCCATATTTCCCAGATAGTTTACACTTATTAATTAGCATATTTGCAACAACCCCTCCCCCTCGAACCATTAAAATTTAATCTTAGAAATCTGATCAAAAATCATTCAGGGTAGTCCGTTTTCTTTTTTCCGTTTTTTTCTGCGTACTGTGCATCTCAGCTTAAATAAAAACATTAGTTCTCCAATCGGTTATTCATAAACTGCGTTCCCGTACAGTGAATGGTTATTAAATAATTGATTAGTAAATAGTTTCATTCGATAGTTCGTGTAATACAAACTCCCTCAACTATTTAGGAGGACATATTTTATTACGAAACAAGACTCTTCACGCTTAATAATAAAACATTTATTTTTCGCACAAAATACATATTTATAATGGAATCTGTGCGAAAGAATTTATCGACATCTTTCAATAGTTTTTTGAACAAATATTCACTGCAAAATTTAACAAGAGATTAATAAAGAAACCAAATTGACTGGACTTTTACAGCCTGGTTGGCAGAATCCAGCCGATCAACTAGACTCCCAGCACAGTAAATGGGGACTGGTGCACGTTAAATCCGTCAGGTCACAAAGTCATCCATGTTCCCATAGCAAATTATACCTCTGGAGGCATTTAAATGGAGATTGAGTGATCTTTCTCTTTTTCAGGTGAAATTTATGATATGTGGATGAATGAATGGATGCATGTATGGATTCAACCTATAAGCTGGTGTGATGTATAGGTGTGACGGAAGTCGAGTTTTAGGTCATAAATGGTGCCACTGGAGAACAAGAACAACCGCACCCCCTCTGCTTTAATGTCTGACGTCAACAACCACAACAAAATTGGCTTCAAGTTTGCTAATTTGCATTCGGCAGATTTTTTGACAAATTCTTTTCCTTGTTTGAAATTCAGTAATGATATTTGTAAAAAGGGATTTACGGCCATTTTTCGTAAGTACAGGTTATTTTTTCATTGTGTAATTCTATGTGATACATTGCACATACGGAGACAAAATGCTGCTAAAATTACCGTGTTTAGTAATAACCTTTCTGGTTAAAACAAATAATGTGCGGCAATTTACCAAAAAATTCTTCTATTCAAAATTATAGTTCTGAATCCGTTTCAGAGCCAACAATTTACCACAGAAAAATACATTAAGAAAGAGAAGTAACAACACGCAAACTTATTTGTCCGCAGACTTACTTGCAGACTTTATTTATTTGCAAACCTATGTTTTGATTTAATTTTTTTGAAAGAAAGGTGTCATTCAACTTAAATGCAATTCAATGATTTTTGTTATTATTCTAACAGGTGGCACCGCCACGACACATTACCGTACATTTAGTAATAATTACAAACTTATAGTAAATTTAACCGAATAAATAGTTTTTATGCCATGCTCTAAAGCATCGTGATTAAATTACCAAATGTTACTAAAGTTTACCTTATTTACTACCAAATATATGGCAAAAAACCATTTATATGATTAAAATGATCAAATTTCTGGTTAAAAAAAACAGAATTCTGGTTATTAAAACCAAAATATAAGAAATTCAAACCAATCATTTCTTAATTTTTTCATTCATGTAGTAACGGTTTGACAAAAATATAGGTTTCCAAAGTTATAATTTTTATTGCCACACATTTAGTAAAAAAACGGAAAAGTAAATTTAACCATTTGAATGGTTTTCATGTCATGCTCTAAGGTATCTTGTTAAAATTGCCGAATTTTCCCATATTTAGCAAATTTTACGACAGATTATAAAATTATATTTTATTATCAGTTTTACCCAAATTATTATTAAAATGCTTCAGTAAAAATTGTTGATCTTTTTGGTGTTTCCATAGAGCCAGAAACATGGTTAATTTTACCATACTTTTTTTTTCTTTTGATCATACTTTTTTACTCAAGGTAGTAAGACTTATCAAACAAGAAAAAATGCAACTTATTATGCATGCGAGTTTCATATTTTTACGTAAAAAGTTTAAAAAATTATTTACATCTCTTTTTTAACCTATTTAATTGCATAAATTAATTATTCTTTGAGAAAAAAGTACTTGCCATAAAAATAATTTTAGTATCGAAAAAGGTGTTCTGTACTGATACTATTTAATTCAACATTTATACTGATTCTATTTCTCTGCTTCTACTTTTGGAATTATGCAACGAATAATTTTATTGTCTAAATGTATTGTTCTTCAGAGAAAAGATTCTTCAATAACGAAAATGCCTCGACTCTAAACTACTGTTTCTAAAAAAAGGATTTCGCCTAAAGTTTATATTGTTCCGATATCTTTGTTTGAATTTTTAAAATTATATAGCAGGTATTTTGACTCCGTAAATCTATTGTGTTTCTGAAAAATGAAGCGTTTTAATATAGATGATTTTACACTTTATATTGCCAAACAATAGCATATCTCCTTAAGTTCAAACCGTTTCTACCGTCTTTCTACTGATAAAAGATTTCTAGTCTCAAGTATAAACTGATTATAATTATTTTCTTCCTTATCTTCAACTAGATATTTCATTCATTACCAAAATTAGATGAAAAACAACATTTTTGAATGCAGTTGTTTTGAATGCATATTTACAAACAATTAGAGATTATAAAACAGATATGCTAGCATCAATAACTAAGAAATTTTTCAAGGCACAACTTGTTTGTTTTCTTTTAAATAAAATTTATTATTCTCAATAAACTGTTTCTTCTATAATTACACACATTAAATAATAATGCTTTGAAAATGCATATATTGAAAATATTATTTTCAAATATCAAATATGTATGTAGTGATACCTTTCGGGAACAACCACTCTCTGCTTTAGTCAAAGTTACTTTCTTGGTGTAGAAATGTCAGTTGTGTTGGCGTCATGAAAACTGGATTGGTGAATAAACTGCAACATCAATAAAAATGATCCCTACTGATATAATTATGCGTCAAAACAAATTTACCAATTATGAAAGATAGAACTATTTTAAATAAATCAAAAATTATGTGTTTTTATTTAAGTTCGCCTTTAATTTTTTATCATGAAAATTAGATATCTTTAGAGCTTGTTTGTTCGAAATGATTAAGATTGTTCCAAAATAACTTTCTTTTCGAATTTAACTTTCAACTCTAAAACTATATCATGGATAGCATCGTCTTTAGAACACTCTGACTGCAACATGAGGCTGTCGATCTCTTTCAAAGATCGTCAAAAAGAGCTCTTTAAATAAGAACCACTGACAAATATTTTGAATACATTTGAATCTACTTATTTGTTTTGTTAATAATTTTTGTTTTGATGTTTTATCGTGTTTCCTTACCTGACATTTTCGGACTGTGGAAGAGGTTTTGATGGTCTCTCCTAAAGTTGTTTTTCAACACAAAGAATATGGAAAAAATTCCACAACACCCGAAAATGATCGTAAATAAAGGAAGTCGCTACACAGAGGATTTTCCTAGAGGTTGTACCATAATAATATATCTATTACAAAAATATATTTTAACATATTTTTAAATGAGAAACTAATATAAATAAACATTTAATTACTAAACATTTAATTCTAATATAAATAAACACTAATATAAATAAACATTAACTATAAATAAACATTTAATTTTGAATTTTGTAAACTATGGGACATACATCTAAAAACATTATTAATATATGTTTAGTATAAATTGGTGAGCTACTCATTTTTATACCAAAATCCTTATTTATATTTATTTCTGTGATATAAATTTTAAAAATCTTTAGTCTTTTTTTCTAAATTTTTTTATTAAAAGATCTTAAAAACTTTTTCTGATAGTCTTGATATAAAATTTCATTTGTTTACGCTTTTGAAGAACTTAACTTATTTTAAATAAACTTTTTAAACTAATCATGCTAATTCAATTTGAATAAAAAAAAACAATATTTGCTTAAAACGAGTAAATATCGTAATTTGACTTCAGTTGATTTCTGAGTTTCTATGCTTGAAATAAAAAAGGAATTTCCTACATTTTTTTTTAAATCACAAGAAGATTTAAGTAAAACCAAAAGAATAATTATCTCGACGTAACTCTTTTTAATTTGCTTCAGAATTATTCCCCTTTGTTGCATCGCATTTGGTCTCATTATTTTTTAGTTCAGTGTAAACACATTCTTGTAAATAGATGTTCCATGCAGCTGATTCTACTTAAAATATTTTTTGTGAATCTAATCTCCCTTTTTAAAGAAGATATAATTAACTCAAAAAAACAAATCCGACTTGTTAGAAACTTTTAATTTAAGAAAGAAAAATTTCAAAAAATGCTTTTATCTTCTAAGAATTTTCAGAAACAGTTTTTTCAGAAAGAAAAGGTTAGGTAGTGATGCGAATTTTAAAGTTTTGCATTAAGTATATCTACAAAAAAAATACATAATGTTTGAAACTTTGACGTGGAAAAAAGTAAACAGATATGTTTTTATATGAAGTATAATTTAGGAAGAATATGGCTTTTTACGAATCTTTTAATCAGCATTGTAATTTAAATTTAATGTTTTGAAATTGTAAATAGTGTATCACGGATAAAATAAAATGGAAATAAAAGTAAAAGAATGGAATACTTTTAGAGTGTACTTCCAAAGACATCATCAAAAAAGTTCTCCAAGTAAGAACTTCACAGAAATATTTTGAATACATTTTAATCGACTCATTTGTTTCGTTAATATTTTCCACGTTTTCTTATCTGACATTTTCCGCATTTGGTGCAGAGGTTTTCCGGGTCGCTGTAAAAGGTTTTAATCAATATAAAGTCTACGAAAATAAGTCCGTGCTTCCCAGAAGTGGTCATAAATAAAGAAGATCGCTGCATAGAGGTAGTATTCCTTGGAAGTATCACTTCTCGAAAACAATATACATGCAATACTATCTTTCAGTTTATAAGCATAATAAAAAGATTTTCAAATATATTCCTTTCTACTTAAGAGAGTAATTATTCTTACACCCGTATAATTCATTCAATTTATTTAATTCCCTTATTAAATTTGAAATTATTAACATTAGAATCTTTTTAAAAATCTGAAACATAAGGAAGAGAAGCTTTACGATTACCTTGAACAAAAGACAAAAATTAAAAAAATAAGAAGAAATGTCTTAAAAAACGGATTATCTAAAAAGAAGGATGAAGGAAGCTTAAAAAACGCAGCAAACGCTAACTTTTTTTTTCTCCTGAAGGTACTTAACTCGAGCTTAATGCTGAAACAGCTTGCATTGTAACAATTCAGATCAGATAAAAGAAAGCCGATGAGTCATCTTTATGCCATGAAAGACTTTATTTTTATTATTTTTCTTTAAAAAAAAAAGAAATATATATTCTATTTTATTGATTTATTCTATTATAAATTGAAAATTATAACTAGTACACTTATGAAGTAGCTAATGATGATGCCTTAAAATTTTTATATAAAAAAAAGACTTTTATTACTTTTATTTATTGAGGCTTCTTGTAGAGCATGTAGTTATATTCTGGTAAAGATAATGAAATTTTTACTGTTAAATTAACGTTCCATTTTGTTGTATTAGAGAGCTGAATCTTCCACTCGCTTTGCCCACCAGTCTCCTGATTTCTTCATGATCATTTTTGTTTGTTTGTTTGCTCATTCGTTCGTTCGTACGTTAGTTCACTCGCTTGTTTGTTTGTTTGTTCGTTTGCTTGCTTGTTTGTTTGTTTGCTTGTCTGTCTGTTTGTTTGTTTGTTTGTTTGGTTGGTTGTTTGTTTGTTTGTTTGTTTGTTTGTTTGTTTGTTTGTTTGTTTGTTTGTTTATTTGTTTGTTTGCTTGCTTGCTTGCTTGCTTGTTTGTTTGTTTGTTTGTTTGTTTGTTTGTTTGTTTGTTTATTTGTTTGTTTGTTTGTTTGTTTGTTTGTTTGTTTGTTTGTTTGTTTGTTTGTTTGTTTGTTTGTTTGTTTGTTTGTTTGTTTGTTTGTTTGTTTGTTTGTTTGTTTGTTTGTTTGTTTGTTTGTTTGTTTGTTTGTTTGTTTGTTTGTTTGTTTGTTTGTTTGTTTGTTTGTTTGTTTGTTTGTTTGTTTGTTTGTTTGTTTGTTTGTTTGTTTGTTTGTTTGTTTGTTTGTTTGTTTGTTTGTTTTAGTTATGAAAAAAAAAAACAGATTGCTCCATCAAAACTAAAAATTATTTGAATAAAATATTCCAAAATGTTTCCCTGTTTACTTGGCTTCACATATTTAATTTCCGATTTTAATGTAGCAGGATTAAAGTTTAAGTTACAGGGTAAGATTTTAAGTTACAGAATGCAGAGCCCTTGCTACTGTAAAAGCCGAAAAATTTTCAGGATTATGCTTTCAAGTGTTTCAAAGATACTAAACTCAGGTAGATTAAAAATATGTCTTTTTAATACACCTTTTTATGGGGGTAGTGGGATTTACTCAAATGTGGTTTTCTTTGTAAATGCAAAGAAGGGCTCTAAAACAATTTTCAATCTAAAAATAAGTAAATAAATAAAATAGCACAAGTTCGAAAACGATCGCAAATATGCAACCGGTGTTGCAGCGTGGTTTTACGCCACTACATCTACGGTGGAATAGTGATACCACACGGCGACGAAGTAAAACGATAAACATTATTGAGATCTCCATGACCGAAATTGTTCTTCCGCCAAATGCTCTAAAAAGTAAAGGTAGCTGATCTTTGTACTCTCTTATTAGTCTTAGTTATGTGCCATCTGTTCTTCAATTTGGCAGGAGATTTCGAAAGATTGAAGCCAAAAGCAATAAAAAATATTTTTTTCTTTATTTGAAGCTTTATTTAGCATATCTATTAGTAATATTCCAAAATCATACATATTCATTTAATTCAAATACACAAGTCCTTTTTGTGTACTAAATAACAAAAATCAGTTTGTTTTACAATACGCATATCAGTTTCATTGAAAAAAAATTCAATTATTTTTTCATTTTAAAACTATTTTATTTTCACTCGCTGTAAATACTTATTATTTCACAAAACATATTTTAAAAGACATTATGAATTGTTTGCTAAGTTCTAAGTTTATCTCAAATACGGCAGAAACACAACTTTGTGTGTCTAAATTCTAATAATTAGTTACTTTCGCAGCACACAAATGAATTTTATATAAATAAAGAAAAAAAACTTAAGCTTTAACGGATATTTTATAACTATTTCATTTTCATACACTCTTATTTCCTATTACTTATTTTAAATTATATGAAATAGTATACACTTCTGATAAAATTTGAAATACCCTTAAAAGCTACAAATAGGTTTAATAAAGTTATTGACTTTGGTAAATTTGCTTAAAAGAAAGCTATTTTTGGTACCTAATGAAGACGCTCGTTGTTTACCCTTATCTTAAATTAAGTTTGTTTAAAGAGTTCTCCTCTCAGCTCATTTGTTTCGAAAACTTCATAACAAACTCTTAGCACAACTTTGTGTGTCTTTTAAAAATTCTTTTGAAGAATTCATCCTTTAATGTTTTCTCTCCGACTTATGCAAATAACTCGTGACTTTTCATGAAGTCTAGAGATAATTTTTATAAAATAAAGCTTGAGGCACATGAGCTTGCGTTCTAAGATAATTTTTTGACGAAAAGTACAAACATATTGGTAGTGGGTGGCTTCTAGCTCTCTATAGATTTAAAATTTTAAAAAGTGTTCGGATGTTTTGAATAAATTTCTGTACGTTGTTGTTTTAAGTTTTTCCTTAATCAAGTTTTAGAAAAGTTTATAGGCCCAAATTTCAACACGTAGCCAGTTTATAGCTTTGAAGTTATTTAGACTGTTTGATATTATTTTT
Organism: Parasteatoda tepidariorum; assembly: GCF_982258835.1. Classification (NCBI taxonomy): domain Eukaryota; kingdom Metazoa; phylum Arthropoda; class Arachnida; order Araneae; family Theridiidae; genus Parasteatoda; species Parasteatoda tepidariorum. The sequence goes on from NC_141761.1 coordinate 54,676,743, forward strand.
CATCCGAATTTTCATAGTTAAGCACAACAATTGATTTTCGAAAGCAAGTGCTGAGAAAGTATTTGAGTGTCTTCTAAATTAACATGGAAATTATTTTAAAGTAAATTAACTTATAAATAAAAATTAGCGCTTTGGACGAAATTTTAAGAAACTTTTAAAGAGTTCAAGCATTTGCAATTTTAATTTGATGAATATTTTGAAACAAATAAATATGAGGCAAACTTGTTGAAGGAATCGCTTGTCTAAAGTAACTTTTAATATAGTGAATAAAATATTAAGCAAATTATAATTTTAATTTGAAAATTATTTAGTAATATTAGTATTATTTATTCATACCAAACATGAATACTCAGTTTCGAGCTAGCTATGAAGTTATTAAAATGGTGTATTTTACTTTCTTTATTAGAATTTTTTTACTTATGCGCACCAATATACTAAAGAATTAAAGTATCTACTTGTTACTGAGAAATATGCGAAAGTATTTCACTGTCCACAACGTTAAGTTGTTCTGAAACAAAAAAAATTTATAAATTAAAAAATAAAATTTATTTAACTGGACTAATACTCAGAAAATTCTTAAAAAGCTTAAGTATTTACAATGTTCATTGTAAATACTAGGAAAGAATTTTATGAAAATATATATATAGAATTAATATATATATATATATATATATATATATATATATATATATATATATATATATATATATATATATATATATATATATATATATATATATATATATATATATATATATATATATATATATATATATATATATATATATATATAAGCATTATTTGTACAGACAAAAGTACAGGAAAGTTTTTGAGAGTTTTATTTATACAATCTTAACTTGAAAGTGCTTTGAAGCAGAAAAATTCTTTTTCAACTAAAATAAAAACTACTTTGTTAAATGTTTGCGAAACTACTTGTTTAAATATTTGTAAAACTACTTGTTTATAATAAGGACTAAGAGATAAGGAAGCTATTTAAGTCAATTGTTTACTAGAAAGCTATTCAGAACTGTTGTTAGTATAAATTGAAAAATAAAAAATACTTATCGAAAATGAATGCTAAGAAATTTTTTCAAAGTGCAAAAGTACTTACATTGCTAACTTGTAAAACTGAGAAAATGCATATAAGTGGTAGTATAACATGGTTTTCATTCTTTCATTTTTCCATTAATACTTTTGATGAACGAAACGAAAAGATTAAACTTTAGATTTTAAAACTAATGAATCATTTATTTCTTAATAATTTAAAAAACTCTCCCTAACAAACAATCAATCAAATCACAATATTTTTTTCTTTCATCGAGAAGTTTTTTTTCTTTTAAAAAATGCGAAAATCATACATAAAAAGGAAAAGAAGAAATCTGAATTTATTTGCAATTAAGTATAAGTTTTATAAAAGTTATAGTTATAAGTATAAGTTTGTTATAAGTTTTGACAAACTGCTATATTATTTGCGAAAAACTTAATTCAAAATTACTTAATTAATTTTTTTGAAGCAAGTTCTAATTATTAGCCCCAATCGCTTAGTTATCGACTTATCATATCCTATTGCTACACTGTAAAATAAAGCAGTTGCCACCATTTTTCGGTGTTGAGAGGAAGGAACTAAAAATTTTCACGGTGCATGTAGTTAGATTTTTTATTTACTTTTTAACAAATTTTTTCATTAATTATTAATTTTTGTGTGCTTTTCTTATCGACAACACAGATTTTGATGCGCATTAGAATCAATTTAATACCTTCATGGCAAAAATATTTCGTTAACAAACACGCACATTTGTACAGTACCTATTTGTAACAAGTTTATATTTGAGAACGTAATTATAACAGTTTTATTTTTTAATTTTATATACACTTACAAGTACCAAACTTTAGTTATCACGCAAAACATTAAATGAAATTGGCGAAATTTCAATTCTTTACAAGAATCAGTGTATATACATTACTAGAAAATTGTTTGTTTTTTAAACAAAATATTATTGCAATGAATCTATTAATTAAATTTGCTAATGCGCATGAACATGTGTGTTCTCAATAAACAAGCACACACAAAGTAAAACAGAAAAAAATGCGACTGCATGCACTAATAAAATTTTAGCTTATCTCAACACCAAAAATGGTAGCAACTACTTTTTTTACAGTGTATTATAAATTTTATTGCTACTAAACAACAGACATCGGGTTGAGTACTTTACGTGAAAAGTAGTGAAAATTAATAATGCTGATATCACACTACACCATTTTTAATGTAGTGAAGCAGTTAGCCCACATTTTGGCGTTAAAATACTCATAAGTATTTTACAATCTCTTTTAACATATAATTTCGCTAACTTATAAGTATTTTACAGTCTCTTTTAACATATATTTTTAAGTGCAAAACTTAGTTTTGGCTACGTACGATGAGCCAAAAAAAGCGGACCTCCCTGGATAACTTCTGATCTAATGATCGGATCTTCACTTTAATCTAAATGGCTCAAGTTGGTGACCTCAAATATGCTGATTAATTAGTGCAGACTATATTTTAAGTTGGAAAATCAGACACAAAAACGTATTTTCTCGAAATAAATATAACTATTTTTTCGACGTATTCGGATTTCTGACCCTCAAAATGTTGTGGGTAGCTGCAATCTGGGATATATGGTCCCCGTAGCTTGGTCATAAGAGTAATCCGAAGATTGAACTCCAAACTGTTAATTTTACTTTTTGCGTATCTTTACTTTTTGCGTATCGAGATATCTCGAGAGATTTTTAAGCAAATTGAACAAATTTTGCACACAACTGCAAAATTTGTTTATCCAAAGATAATTCCATGCTGAAAATAACTTTTAATAAATGTTTATTATTTTTATTTTTTCACTTAAAAAAATTTTTTGAATAGTAAGATATACAGTTTCCTGCAACATTTAAAAGAATATAACTTTTCATGGCAAATTACGAAATTTGAGCAATATTGGTTGAATAGTTCCTGAGAAATTAAATTTCAAAATAGTGAAATATTTAAAATATTCGATTTCTCAGGAACTATTTAACAGAATTTTGCTCACATTTTGTATTTTGCCATGTAAAATTATTTTCCTTATGATGATGCAAAACATTCTATGCTCCAGAATCAAAAAATTTTTTGCCATTAAATAATTAAATAATAAAAAATTATAAATATTTACTAAAAGTTATTTTTTGCACGGAATTGTCTTTAGATAAACGAACTTTATAATTTTAGGCAAATAATTTTCAATCCCCCTTAAAATTTCTCAAGATATAGTGAAATACACGAAAAGTAAAATTAACGTTAAGGAATCCAAACTTTGGAGAGCTCTCATGACCAAACTGTTAGCAGAGAATGCACAGTAGTTAGTGTTAAGTTATATGAGGAACTTATAGATTTGAAATGTTTCTTTATTACATACAGTACCATCTTGATACAGCAAACAACTGAAAATAATTACTTACAATACAGCTTAACGAAATATGGTGCATCATCACCAGAAACAACAAAATAGCGAATTGACATAGTGAAGTGATATATACAGTGCATGTCTTATATACAGATTCCATAATATGCACAAAAGACATCACTTTCGTTATCTGAAAAAGAAATATATGTTGCCAACACATGACTGAAATTCAATTTTTTTAATTTAATATGTTCAGAGGAGTAACAAACTAGTCCTGCACAAACTACGAACTACCCCCTATATTTTTCTGGTCAGATATCCGAACTCATGAAAAGAAAGTATGTTTATCCAGAGAAAGTACGTTTTTGTGTCTGATTTCCTAACTTAAAATATCATCTACGTTTATTAATTAGCATACATTTATTAATTGTCATTTATTAATTATCATTTATTAATTAGCATACCCCCTCGAGCCATTAAGATTGAGTCCTAGATCGTGAACATCCGATCATAAGACCGAAAGTTATTCAGGCTGGTCCGTTTTTTTTTTTTTTTGTGTGTGTGCACTGTGCAAAGAATAAACATTTTTAACTCTGGGGAATGCATTTAAGAACTTTATTACAACATTAAACACATTTCCATACCAAAATCCTTATTTGTTTTTATTTCTATGTTATAAATCTTAGACTTTTGTTTCATTTTTTAATCGAAAGATCTTAAAAATGTTTTCTGATACTCTTGAAAATAATATTGAATTCGTTTATGTCTTTTAAAGAATTGACTTATTTCAAATAAACTTTTCAAACTAATTACGGTAATTCAATTTGAATAAAAACATTATATGTCTAAAACGAGGTAAATATCGTAATTTGACTTCACTTAATTTTTGAGTTTCCATGCTTGAAATAAAAAAGAACTTTTTAACATTTTTTTTAAAACCAAAACAAGATTTAAGTAAAACCAAAAAAATAATTATCTCGACGTTGCGCTTTTTAATTTGCTTTAGAATTATTCCCTTTTGTTGCATCACATTTGCCCTCATTATTTTTTAGTTCAGTGTGAAAGCCTTCTCGGAAATAGATGTTCCATGCAGCTGCTTCTACTTAAAATATTTTTTTATGAATCTAATCTCCCTTTTTGAAGAAGATATAATTAACTCAAAAAAAATTCAACTTGTTAGAAACTCTTAAATTGAGAAAGAAAACTTTTAAAAAATACTTCTATCTTTTAAGAATTTTCAAAAATCTTTTTTTCAGAAAACAAAGGTTAGGTAGTGATGCGAGTTTTAAAGTTTGTGGTATGTATTTTTTGAAAAAAAAATACATAATGTTGGAGGCTTTGACGTGTAAAAAAATTAACAAAGTTGTTTAATACTAAGTATAATTTAAGAAAACTATGGCTTTATGTGCACATGTGTAAATTAAATTTAATAATTTCAAATAGTATTAATAGTGTTTTTCGGATAAAATAAAAGTAAAAGAATGGAATATTTTTAGTGTGTACTTCCACTTATTGTAACTTTTTGACTTATTATCTTATTAACTAATCAAATTCAGAGAATAATTTAAAATATGCGAAACGAACGTTCAATAAAGCACAAATTAAACAAATTTTAAAATAAAAAGCACACTTCTAAAAATTCCGGTATAAAGTACCTGAAAGTACTTTGATGCATTATCTGTGAAATACATTTTACCGAAAAATACATTTTTACCTTTAACGAAAAATACATTTATACCCTGAATTTTACAGTAGTATTTTTTTAGTTTGAGTTATTCAGTGATTTTACGGTAATTATTACACCTGAAATTACAGAATATCAGTTTTTTGTCCCGTAACATGCCCGGGATCGAATTCCAGCGATGGCTAATTGATACGAAATCCATAAATGGCCACACCACTCGCACCGATCACAGTTGAAAACACTAAATACCCTCAGTGGTTTGTGTGTTAAAATCCCTTAGATATCGAGCAAACCATTAGAGGTTTTCGTGGTTTTCCATACCACGTAACGTAAATGTGGGTTATTTCCATCAAAAAATCCTTCGCTAAGGCTAGTTTGTTTCAGTGATTGACTCAGCAGTTCCTTTGTATTTTGGATTGAGTTAAAAATTGTATTTTGGATTGAGTTAAAAATTATAAAGTTTTGGAGTTGAAAATTGATAAACGTAAACTCAAAATTGGGTCATCCAGCGATAAAATAAAATGGTGTACTGTATGAAACAGTTATAATTACACTTAACATGTCATAATTGCCAGACACACTAATCGAACACACTAATTTCCTTACCGGTAGCAGTAATGTGGAATTATCTTGCCTATTGCAGACTCTACTGGTTTGAAATATCTTTCAATGCTTCCTCCAAAAATAAATCAAGACTTGCTAAATCAGGTGAGGGATTATAGCAGCTTTCACACAGCATTGCAGTACCACAATGCAGACCACCACCTAGTGGTATGCAATGAAATTTGACGTCATGGATTGCAATGCAGTTCTTATGTTTGCCGCTGTACAAGCTTTTCGCAATTTTTTTGAGATCTCATGTATATATTTGAATATTTAATTACGTAAAAAAAAATTTTATTAAATGAAAAGTAAATAAACTATCATCGCAATACAACATATTCTCTTGGGTATGACTCGAGGGAGTTGATACTCGTATATACGGAGGAGTTGTATTGAAGTTTTTATTTTTAGCAGTATATAATTATTCGAACAGCAGTTTAAAATACAATATGACTATATTTGTCATGAACTTTTTTTAGCAAATCCATAAAACAAATAGTGTTTATAGGTGCTTTATTCATTATTGTTTATTTTTCTAACAAAATAAATGAAACTTGTGCTTGAGATTGAACAACGTCTTACAATTTATTTTATAAATAATTGACATTGTTGTTGTCATTGGTCATTTAGGCACTGGGGGTGCGATTGCTCTTGTTTTCCAGTGGCGCCTATTATGGCCTAGAATTTGACTTCTACGACACCCATACGTCACGCCGGTTTATAGGGTGGACCCATTCATACATCCAGTCAATTATCCTTACATCATAATTTTGACCTGAACCAGAGAAAGATCAATCACCAATTCAGTATCCTCAGAGATGTAATTTGTAATGGGGCCATGGTGGACCTTGTGACCTGACAGATTTAACGTGCACCAGTCACAATTTACTATACCGCCTTCTTTTGTCTTCAGCCGACTCGATTCGAACTCCCGTTCTCACTAACTTGAGTCCAGCTCCCTACCAACCTGGCTGTCCCGGCCGCTTATGAGCAGACCCTATCAGGAGTGAGACAAAGTTGGTAAAAAATTTTATTGGTCGCTGAAAGAGCACTCTCGACAATCGCCAAACAGCTGTGCGCAAGCCGGTATAGCCTGGTCGGTAGGGCGTTGGGCCCATGTCCAAGAGTTCGTGGGTTTGATCCCCACCGGCCGAAGACTCCCCGTGTAGTAAATGGTGACTTATGCACGTTAAATCTGTCGAGTCGTAAAGCCCTCCATGTTCCCATAACAAATCTATACCTCTGGGGGTACTGATCCAGGAGTTTCCTTGTCTTCTGGATTGAGTCAAAATTACAAGGCTATGGAGTTGAACATTAGTAGTCGTAAACCCAAAAATTGGGTCGGCTGTTCAACGGCGGATATAAACAGCTGTGCGCTTATGTTTTTGTTTTGTTTTCGGTATAGTATCTATCATTCAACAAGTTAAATATGGATGCTACATTTCATGGTTTCAAAGAAGCGGATCGTCTTAATTACTAGAATGTCATTACCGAAAATGATGAGGAAATAATGGAGATCCGCTTTTCTATAAATTCATATAATGACATCCAAGCTTGGATTGACTCACTCAGCATTAATACCTGCACCTCATGGACTTCACTTAGATCTCGTCCAAATAAGACAAAAAAAAAACTTCTTTTCAGGTACTTGTTCTTTAACTGCATTATAATTGTTACTATTCAGATTTGAATAATTTGTTACTAAATTGAGCTTTTCTTATCCTTTTAGAAAAGACTATGTGTGCCAGCAAAAATATAAATATTCCCCTGATATTAGAAAATCCAAAGCCTGCCAGTGCTCTGCATATATTTATATAGTCATCAAGCTATCAGCTGCATCCCCAAAAAGAAAAGATAAATTTGTGAAGGTAAATTATTATTAATTTATTCCTTATTTGCGATTTAATGTCAAATTCTGCATTAAATGAAGTATAAAGAGTGTAAAATTTAATACTTGACACGTATAAAACCACAACTAAGTTATAAATTAAGTACAGCATTTAAATTAAATAAGATTTTCAAATAAATTATTTTTTTGCTACGAACAATTTTGTACTTGGGTTATTAATTATTCATTTTAAAAAAATCCTCCTTTTTATACTGCCGACATAATCATTTGTCTCTGCTAACTGCATTGTGTTTATATGCGTTTATTTAAAAGGTCGTCATAAAACTAAGATAAAAAATTTTGTTTTATTACTTACAATAATAAAATATACAATATTTCAATATATACACAAAATATATTTCAATATATTTCAATATATAATATATAAAATATATTTCAATATATAACATATAAAATATGTTTCAATATATAATATATAAAATATATTTCAATATATAATAAAATATACATATATACAATACAACAATACAATATTTTCATAACTTTCAGCAAATGTATTTAGAGTAGTGAACTCCTTTTCCTACTCGCTTCTCTCACCCACTCAATTAAAATTAATTTCATAATTTCACAATAACTTTTAATCCAATTTCCTATGTAATTCCTCGCGTAATTTGTGACTAATGTACTGATAAGCAACAATTAAAATTTGATAAATAGCAATTAACAATTTTAAATGTTTGGCATTTACAAACTAAGTAATTATTTTAACTAATTGAATTTGTTTAAAAATACAAGAAAAAACTCATGCAAATATTTTATGCTAAAAAGACATTCATTCTAAACGCTGAGTTTTTAAACAATTTATCATGGGAATAGGCTGTAATGAAGTTTAAATAAAATAGTACAACACAGCATTTCTTCTTTGAATAACAAATACGCTGTAACTATCTAGGGAATTGCAAAATTACTATTTTAAACTTATTGTTTCTCTTAAAATAGTATTGAAACCCAAAAAAAAAAAATCAATTAAAATATATTTCCCACCGTTTTCTAAAAAAATCGATATTTGCCATCACGATAAGATGTGTGTGAATATTCTTAGCGAAAAAAAAACTTATTTAAACCATGCAGCTTGAGATCAATTTTTTTCCATTCTTTTCATCACCAAAATATTCAAAAAAAATTAATTCAATGAGTTTTTTTCGTTTATTCCCGTTAAACTTTGAAAATTTTCTAATAAAGAGCTTGTAAATGAAGCTCGCCAAACCTCCTTTAATTAAACATAAGGAAATGAGTTGAAAAGGCGCCCTTTTTCTTTTCCTTTTTTATAATTAAAACTAATTTAACTATAACATCATTATAACTAACAAATGAACTTTGATGAAAAATAAAAAGAGCAGAAGCTTACGTGGCAACGGAATTATTTAACTGCTTGAAGAAAAAGGAAAATCAAAAAAAAATTAAGTTACACACACTTTAGTTCCTTTATGTACAATACAAGTTACATATTTTTAAACAAAATTAAGATTATTTTAAAGTCACATACGATGATTTAATTTAATTCAAAAAACAATATCAATGCAATATAAATAATTGACTGAGTAAATAAATAAATAAACGTAAAATAAATGAGTTATTATTTAATGGCTAAAAATTATCAGATAGTGCACTGAAAAAAGAATGGTCAACTACCAGAAAGCGGTAAAATGTACTGTATTTCTGGCTCTATGCGAACATCTAAAAATCAGTAATTTTTATAGAATTACTTTGATAATGATTTTAGCAAAATTAGCAATAAAATGTAGTTTTATAATGAGTGATAAATTTTGGTAAATATGGTAATTTTTTCTTGATAATTTAGAGCATATTATAAAAACCATTTATTCCGTGAGATTTACTTTTTACGATATGTGTGGTAATAAGAGCTGAAATTTTGAAACCAAATTTTACGGTAAAACGTTATCATATGAACGAAAAAATTATAAAATGAAGGTTTCAAATACCGTGTATCTTTAAGTTTTTTTTTAAACAGAATTATGATTTTTTATAAGGTGAAATGTCATTGCCATACAGATAAGTAATTTTACCAGAATTTTTTTTTGTGTTAATACTTGTTATTAATCGAATTTTTTCAGAGGAAAAAAATCAAAAAACAGATTAACTAAAACTTAATACAAATTTCAAGTTCCTAACCATTAAAAGCAGACTTTCTTGCCCTTTGTACAGCCAAATAGAACTCATCTTAAATTTTAATTTTTAACCAGTTCTCAAACATTATACGGAGCTCTGTTTATGATATTAATATAATATTTTGCTGGTTGCTACAAACATAATTTATCGCCATTTTTCAACAAGGAAATTTATTGTCTAGCAAAATTTCGACAATCCTTCAACTATTTAGAATGCTTAAATTTTAACTGGAAATATATTCTGCATAACTATTCAAATTTAATCATTCCTTGAACATTTATTATGTCATTTTTACTATCAAATTATACTTACCTTCCAAACGAAATTTTAACTGCTTTCTAGTTAAAATCTTAAGCATTGTTTGATAATAATACAAGTTACAATTGATTCTTAAATGGTGCAAGGCAAATTTATCGCAAACTTAGACAAACTACGCAGTGAAAAATTTATAATTGGGAGCTTAGGTAAGGGGATATTAGGTAAGTAGTTTTCGTACCATTTGTGCAGCATTCAGAAAATTCAATTTACCGTAAAATTCATTTTTACCGTTTAAAAAATCTTTTAAAACATAATACAATGAACATTCACAACAAACATTTTCTAACTACGTTTCCAACGGGACTAAAAAGTAGAAAATTACTTTATTTTTGTTAGATTTTATTGGGAAAACATAGGGGGCATCACTTTCGCAATAAAATTCAATCACCACTGAAAATGTATTAAAATACACTAAAAATGCTTTTTGGTTAGAGTTCGAATCCCGCCTCCGGCTCGCAGCAACTACAATGTTGACGTCAAAATATTCCCAGTGGTAGACGGATCATGGGATAGAGTTCCCTTGCCGTTGGACTAACCCTGAGAGGTTCTCCTAGTCTTCCTCCCAAATGCGGGTTAGTTCGATCAAAAAGTCCTCCACAAAGACAAATTTCTCCTAAAACTTTATCCAGGACTTTCCTTGTCTTCTGGATTGGGTTCAAAATTACAAGGCTACGGAGTTGAGCATTAGTAGTCATAAACCCAAAAATTGGATCGGCTGTTCAACAACAGTTATAACATTAGTTGTCGAAAACCCATGACTGGGTCGGATGTTTAACGACGGTAATAAAAATATCATTAGATCAATTGTTACAAAATGATTGTTATTTCTTTTCGTATTGTACCGATAACTTTCGCAATGTACCAATGAACTGTCTCCCAGTATTTAATCTTTACAGAAGAATAAATTAACTCAAAATAAACAAAAGTATGCTAAAGCAAAATAATGAATAAAATAAACCTATTAAATATACACGGAGGAAAAATTATGTTCAAGCTACCAGATAGGGTAAACTTTACCGTGTTTCTGGCCCTACTGGAAACACTGAAAAGCTCGGTAATTTTTACCGCAACTCTTGGATAATGATTTTGGTAAAATTTAAAAAAAATTCTCTGTGTAGGGATATTTAAGTTTATTCAACTTATTTTCGTTGAAATCAAAATTGATTGACACAATTGCATTGAATACATGAATTTACATTATATGAATTTACATCATATGAATTTCATGCATATTGTGTATCTCAATATGAAACATTTTTAAAGCATTTTTTATGTTCGAAAAATCAATCATACTTAAATTTTTATTTTAAGTAACATCGAACTAATATTTTCCTTTCTATGTATTTGACATTTTATCCAGCTACTATTTCCTATCTCTGCATTATTATTTACTTTTTTCAAAAGTCTTGCTGCAGATTTTGAATAAATGCATACACATTGAAACGTAGTACCGGAATGTAGAAAAAATTCCGATCTTTTTCAATGGCCTCTTTTGACGAAAAAGCTATTCAAAACATTGACGAATTTCAGCTGAGTCAAAACTCTCAGGCATTTGCTGAGAAAGCTTTCGAAGAATTTTGTCTCAGGATGCTTAAAACTTCTTTTGAAACATTTTTCTTTAAATAATAAAAAATGCAGATAAATCTGAAATGCATCTTAAGAATTTAAAATTTATCTTTTCATATTTATATTTTTATATCACATTTTTTTCTGAACATAGAAGAGAAATCTCAAAAGGTTTTTATAAATATATGTATATATCAGATATTTATACGGACAATTTAAATATTTGATCAGGGTAGTAATAATTTATCAATAAGTTGCAAGCAAATGAAGTTTCGTCTGATATTTACTGTGTGTTTTTGTTACAGCTATGAGATCAGAATAGTAATTATCAAATAAAGTTAAAACTATATATCTCAAATTCTTTCTTTATTTATTTTTTTGTCAATGGTACTCAAAGTAGAACATGTATATATATATATATATATATATATATATATATATATATATATATATATATATATATATATATATATATATATATATATATATATATATATATATATATATATATATATATATATATATATATATATATATATATATATATATATATATATATATTTATATATATATATATATATATTTATTTATTTATATATATTCCAAATGTTTAAACAAAGTATTCCTACAACAGCCCGCTGTAATCCAGGAGGTAATGGATGTTAATACTCTACAATCTCGTGGCCAACTGTATGATTGTGGCAATGTAGTCTGCATTGCGCACAAGCCGCCTTTTCTTCCCCTACAAGCCGCTAGCCATCGACGCTAAGTGGACTTCAAGTTGCAACTGGAGCCAAATAACACAGTTAAAACTGAGGTAGCGTTTCTTGTTTAAAAACCATAAGTCAATAAGAATTTACTTATTCAAGCAATTACTTATATTTTTGAGATAAAAGTTTCTAAATATAAGATCTGTTTTTACGATTTAGTATTTTTAAATCATTTTTAAAATTTAATCAAAAAATTAAATGCTGCTGTACATTAAAAAATAAAAAATAAAAATAAAAAACAATTATATTTTAAACGTAAAGTGTGATTAATGTTATCAGCTTCAAGAAAAGTCTCTTATGCTTTCTATCATTTGCTTAAAGAATTATTTATTCTTACAACAAATAAAATAAAACCAAAGTAAAAGAATTTTGACACAAATGCTAAAAAACGGATATTAAAAATATTCCCAAAACGAGCAATTCTAGATACTTTAAACAATATAACAAAAATGACGATAAAGCCATTTTTTCCATTCTTAGATGCATTTAAATTATACTAATTAGAGAAAGTCGAATAAATATATTTTCAAATCATTATCTGGTATACTTCTAAATCTTTATATTACTTTCAGCTCATTTATAAAAATTAAAAGGGCTGGAAAAAAAGCAATCGCACATTTAAAAAGAAGCATTTTTCAGGAACTTCCTTTTTAAATACACTCGTACGAATTTAACTGTATTTTTTCTTCATTATACTTTAAAGGCAGATTGTACTTCTTTTTTCTCATCGTTAAATTAATTGTAGTATTTTTTGTTTCATAACTGAAATGAAATGATCTTAACGAAAAAATTTAAAAATACTAATTATACTAATTGGTAAAGTTGAATAATTGGAATGAAGTTAAAACAAACAGTAAAAGAACTGCATCTTCCATTTATTTATAAAATATTTTTAAGTTGAAAAAGACTTGCCATTTATTTCACTTTAAACTCTAACCAATATTCTTTTTCTTCTTCTTCTGTTATTTATTTTTTTGTTCATTTTCTTTTTGGTTCTTACACAATTGTAGACGTTTTGTGATCTCAATTTTTTGTCTTAAACTCACCTTCCGATGTCAAAGAGGTATCAATTGCATCTTTTTATTTGATGCTGTATTACAGGGTTTGCTGAAACATATTACAACCGTAGTTTAATAGCCAACCCAATTTTTGGGTTTACAACTACTAATGCTCAACACCGTAGACTTGTAATTTTGAACCCAGTCTAGAAGACAAGGAACTCCTAGATCAAGCATTGGGAGAAATTTGTCTTTGTTGAGGACTTTTTGATGGAACTTACTCGCATTTACTTTACATGAAAAGAAAAACCACGAAAACTTCCCATGGTTAGCCTGATGACAAGGGGACTCTAACCCATGATCCGTATATCACTGAGGACATCTTACATCAGCTCTGTAGTCGGCGCAAGCCGGATGCGGAATTCGTATCGCCCAACCATCGCTGAGATTCGAACACGGTTCACCTCATTGGAAAGCAAATGCTTTATCTCGGCTCATTTAAAGATATTAGTTAAAATGGCCTCTTTAAGCTTAAACAACCTTTTTTGTGAATCCCGGACGCGAACTTACAATCCAGCGGCTTTTAACAAACTCTTTTTTTTTTCTTTTTTTTTTTTTGAGGATTTCCTCTTAGCTGCAGTTGGTCCTAATTATAATACAAGCTGTTCTGTATTTTAAAATTCATTACCTAAACTGAAAAAAACAGTCAAGATTCAAGTTTATTTATTTAAAAAATGTCAAACAAAGGATTAAAGGATTGAGAAATAGCACCACACCTTAGGAATTTAACTTCTTGTTGAGTCAATTTCTGGCTTAATAACCTCATATATTAAGTTATAAAAATGCTCTACGCTATAACTAATATAATAAAAATCTAGCAATGTTTATATTTCTCGAAATGACCTTGCGCTTAATAGAGATGAACATTTATAGAACAAAAATTATGACTAATTTAGAATAAATAATTTTTCTTATTATTATTTAAGATACGTCGCCAATGCTTACACATGATAAACATTGCACAAAATGTGTAAAATTACTAAAATAATGATCAATACATTTGATTGCATCTAATTACTACTCCACATTTTTTTAAAAACAACTTTGAAGAAGTTGAAATGAAGAACAAAACATATTATTTCAAATGCATTCAATTAAATACATGTTTATAAAGATAAAAAAATATATAATAATTTTATGAAAACGAAAACTCTTTCTGCAGATCAATTGATATTAGAATTACAAATATTGAAATTACCTAATGTTTTATTTGAGACCAAAAATTGAAAAACTGAAAATATTTTTAAATAAGTTTTCTGCAAGGAAAAATCTTAGTTCCGTATAATTAAATAAAAAGAATTTTATAACATTGTTTTTTTTTGTATTTTTTAAGTCAATATTTAAGTTTCATTGTTTATGTGTATAAAAATGAGTAGTTGAGAGTACAAAAAAATTAAGTTTGATTTATCCATACATTTAATAAACCATAAAAAATAAAAAATATTACATTTTAAAATTATGAAAGTCCACTCTCCTTTAAGTATGTATCATTATAAAATTGTACCTACCCCTTTTTTTATATCTGGTGAAATTATTTTAATAATGTCATCATTCAAATTTGCATAAAATGTTTTTATGTTTGTGAAAACATAGGATATTTTAGTTACACTTCTTTTAGCATACAAAATTAAAGAATAAATTTTGTAATTACATCTTAAAAAGTTAAAACTAGAGTACAAAAAAATCTAATTAGCTTAACGTACACCATATTTTTAGTTTGTTTAAGTTCTTTTCCCCTTTGTGTTACTTTAAATTTCAACCTTATACTTTAAGCTCCTCAAGTTTAGTTTTTAAAAAGAGATGTCTTCTTCAAAAATCTTTTTCCTGATTTAATTTTTTGCCAGAATCTGTGCAGAATATCTAATTATTTCGAAGAAGATTTACTTGAGTAAAACTTACAACTTTCTAAAGAAAAAACTGAAAAGTATAATCTAAGAAGTAATTTACTTAAGACAGATTTATCGAACAAAGGAAGAGCTTATAACGAATTAGAAAACTTCAAAATGGACCCACAAGGAAATCGGTATTCAAAGAAAATTAAGGTATGAGAGAGAAAAAGAAATTAAAATATGTTTTGTTTTTTTCTTAAGTGTTTGAGTTATCATGAAAATTATTATTCTTAAAGATGCATGAATTATTTCTGAAAGAAAACAAATAAATATTATCAGTTGAAGGTCCTTACTTATATTAGTATAGTAAATTTTAAATTAGTAATTAAGTTATTTCAAAGTTGCACTAGTTTTCAGTATCAAAATGCATTTAATGACTTATTTATGCAAATATAATCAAAAGCACTCAGATATGTGCTTTATGGTTTATTAAAAATGCATAAATGTAGCTCTTTACTTGGAACAGCATTCTCTCTCAATTGCAATTAAATTAAATGTAGTTTGGATAGATAGGAAACTTTAGTGAGACTTTTTGTTGTTTTCAGAGTGCAATATGAATTCATATGTATTTGGAAAAATAAATACTTTTTTAAGTTAAAGACTCTCGGTCCCCTAAATGCCATAACTGAAAATTTCTTCTGAAGTTTATTGGTAGCCTCTGGATACAAGCAAATTCATTGTGATCTACAACAGTGAGATCTAATGCGCACATTGATGAATGCATTAATATTCTTCTAGGCAGAATTTTAAAAAATATAGGACTTTGAAGCCGTTCTTCATGCTGATGATTTGTTACTATGGGAGCCAATGTTTAAGAAATATACGATGACATGGTACTTTGTCTGATAAAAAAGTATGATCAAAAAACTACCAGAATATGGTAAAATTTACCGTTTTACTGACTGTATAAGAATACCAAAAAAGATTATCTCGTGAAACACCGTAAGAGCCTTGGTATATAATGATAGTTTCTAGAGCACATTGTACAATCTGAATTTTTAGATGGACAGAGATTATTTTCTAGAACGTTTTTCGTTAGAAGAAGAAAACCTGTGCACTTGGTATAAAAGAGCTAGAGAGCGTGAGCCTAGAGAGTGAAGGTCTGATCATTAGATCAAAAGTTATTTAGAATGGTCCTTTTTTTGGAGCACTGTACATATTTTAACAATGTACTAACTTGTACATTTTAAGACATTTTACTAACTCCATTGAAAAATATAATAGATATTTCAGGTCAGTTTCTTACTTTAATCTCAGAATAATTTTCCAATTTTTTCACAAATATATCTACCTGCTTATCAATAGAAACTCCATTGTCCAATGAAGGTGACAGGTGTCCTCATTGGGTCTATAGCCCTTATTTTTATGTTTCCAATATTTACTTAACATTTTATAATTATAACATCAATGCCTAATTATGCATAGTATAAGTAATAATTACAAAACTATGTAACCAAAACTGTAAAATTCCCGAATTGGACTCCAAAATCAATTACTACAAGCTTCCTCTATATCTCATATCTTCTATATCTCAAATCTCTCTTTTATGTTTTACAGAAATATATTGTTAATAATATAAAATTCTTTTCAGTAAATCGAGAAGTAATATTTGACGATTCAATCAAAATTTATGATTACAATTTGTTTGAACTGAAGGTATATTTTAATACCACATGTTAATTAATTTAAGCAATCAGATCAGAAAATTTAAAGTTGACAGAAGATACATAAGGTCTAAAATAACTTACGATAATACACGTTAAAATATGAAAGTATAGAATGCTAAAAACTTTATTACACTCAAAAACTGGAGCGAAGGAATTAAAGAAAGCAAGACAAAGAAGGAAAGAAATTAAAGAAACAAAAAAGGTTGAATGACAATTATTGCAAAATTTCATAATAAAATATAATATTGTTGTTTTAAATTTAATTTTTGTTTTCCGAGTTCTATGTTTTTACTTTTTCGGGCTAAGACATTTCAGAAACTTCTCGGTATTTTTATGTACAGCGCCATCTCGCTTAGCTTTTCGCAGTCAATTTCCAAAACAAATTGAGAGATATAAGTTTATTTTGAGCTTATCCTATAAATATTCCCTGTAATCATAAAAGTAATTTCGATATTAATAATTTAAGTGTGTGCTATGTAACAAAATCACAATGGAGATTTAATTTCATAACATCAAGAATTATCATTTTTAAATATTTTAAGTGCTTAAATATAATATACTTACATGTATTTTATTTAAGGATAAGAAGAAAATTTAAAAATGTAATGTTTATTATTTTATTTAATATTAAATTACTTGATTCTGCATATTAAGTTGCTGATTTTCTTTTTTTCTTTCATATCTTTTCTAACAATTTTTCACAAGTTTCTTACAATTGTTTTGTCACATTGATTAAATACATATCAAATTAAATACATAAGAGTAAGTTTTTCCAATTCGAAAAAATACAAAAATATTTTTAAGTAATTAAACACCCTATTTTAAACGAATACCTTTCATTTTCATTTTTTAAAAACTCAAAAAATTAATCATCGCGAAGCATTTTTTTGAATATATAAAGAAACCTTCTTGCCAGTTCCACATGATTTGTAATGTCCCACAGCTAAAGAAATATGTCTATTAAATTACATGTTTCTTGAATATTTTCTTACAAACAATTAAAATTAAGAAAGGAAATATCCATGTTCAAATTAACGCTTCGAGAAAAAATTTATGTATTAAAAATGTGCAAATAAACAATTTTTCTTTTCATTCAGCTGGAAACATTAAAACAATCCAATTGATGTCTCAATGTTCTTTATATATTTTTAATTATTTCGTTACATTTATTTTTATTGACACATAATTTATTTAAACAACGTTTCTAAATTCAAAAAGCATAAGCGACGAAATATAAAAATATAAAGAATTTTATAATAAGAAATTGATTTGCTACCGACTGTAGTTTAATAGAATGATTTTTTATTTAGTTAGGTAGTTATATAATTTATTTCCTTATTTGTTTATTCTTATTTTAATTTAAGAAAATATTCATTCTTATTCGAATTTTGCCGAATGGCATTATGCAACAAATTTATTTTTATGTCACCAAAGTAAATAAATTACACAAAAAAAAAATTTATTCCGAAGATTCACATTGTTTTTATGTACTTAGCGCAACAACAAATAAATTTCATTTTTAAAGAAAAAAACTAGAAAAAAATAAATTAATTAATAAATATTCTCCCGAAACATTATTTATACGAAAATAAACATATCTACCTTTCTTTTCATTTCCCTTTTTCTCTTTTTAATAAGCTCTCACTTGTAACATTTTATAACCTTATGTTTTTTTTTTATTGAATTACTTATTTCTTGAATAATGCATTAAGAATGAAGAAGATTTAAAAAAAACCTCAAAGAAATGCGTAAGATAATTTAAAAGTCTTTATGAACTTAATAATAAAGAAATCATTTCGAAAGATGCATATAATTGTAGAAGTGTTTTTTTTATCCTTTCAGTTTAAAATATTTTAAAAAGTATGAGTATCTGGAAGATTGAATAGTCAGCCATTCTTTCAATTTTTTTTTAATTATTCAGTAATATTCTTTACTTTTTTGTAATTAACATTTGAAACGAAACGAAAATAAAGAACTAAATGGTCTTATTCTAAAAAATATGTCTTTTCTGTAATTATTATAAATTCTCTTTTTAAAATGTAACATTTTATTCTCGCTTTTATGAATAAAATAAGCAATAAATTTCGTTCTCATCATTAAGATAATGATATGGAAAATTTGCTTTAAAATAAGAGATTGCCTCTGAAAGAAATATAAGGCAATACTAATGATTTGCTTCAATGTAATTAACATATTAAAAATGAATTGTTAAAAGGCATAATAAGTAAATAACTAGTTTTTTTTTAATGAACTGAGTCCTTTTATTTTCTTTGTCTCTATATCAAGTATTAAATCATAATTTAATGTAAGATTTTTAGAAACAGCATCATGGTTCATCAGGCTATCAAACTGATTATGACGTCTTTCAACACTCTCCTCCTACGTTAGTGATTTGATAAATGAATTGTTAAATTCATTTATCAAATGAATTGTTAAAAGAAATATAAGGCAATACTAATGATTTGCTTCCATTTAATTAGCATATTAAAAATGAATTGTTAAAAGGCATAATAAGTAAATAACTAGTTCTTTTTTTAACGAACTGAGTCCTTTTATTTTCTTTGTCTCTATATCACGCATTAAATCATAATTTAATGTAAGATTTTTAGAAACAGCTTCATGGTTCATCAGGCTATCAAACTGATTATGACCTCTTTCAACACTCTCCTCCTACGTTATTGATTTGATAAATGAATTGTTAAATTCATTTATCAAATATGAAATTTATGAAGCAAATTATATATATATATATATATATATATATATATAT
Source organism: Parasteatoda tepidariorum (assembly GCF_982258835.1). Taxonomy (NCBI): domain Eukaryota; kingdom Metazoa; phylum Arthropoda; class Arachnida; order Araneae; family Theridiidae; genus Parasteatoda; species Parasteatoda tepidariorum. Next base: position 54,696,520 of record NC_141761.1, read on the forward strand.
ATATATATATATATATATATATATATATATATATATATATATATATATATATATATATATATATATATATATATATATATCATAATTTGATCCTTTGTTTGATTTTTTTTTTGCTTCACTAGGGCGCCCTGTTCTACCTTTGAATTCTTATACATGCCATCTTGTTCTTGGTTAAGGCTTACCAGTTTGTTATTCTAATAGTTAAAGATATTTTTTCAGACAGTCAAGCCACCAGAGCATTTAGTCTTTTTTTCATATGCAAGATGGCATCTTCTTCTAGATCTTCTTTGTGGCTCGATCGTCTTCCAATCACATTTCGTCGTGTCCATTTAAACCTTTGCATAGCAATAAGTTTAATAGTGTCTGGCTCTTTAAATAGTTAATAGATTTTCGAAGTTGTTCTTCGCCAAAAATTTTCAAACTTCATTCTCCAAAAATCCTTTATACGGTTATTTATCATTCATAAATTTATCCGAATATACATGAATTTATCATTTTACAAAATGTTGTTGCATACCTCGTTAATCCCATGAATTTTAATTTATAAAAACAAGTGGTTAAGTATTTTTTAATTTGTTGAATATTTTAGCATTATTCAATAAATACCGCTCCAAAATATTCAATCAAACATTAACTTTCTACTGTGTTTTTATCACACTGAATCATCTTCATAATGACACAAATACTAAGTTCACAATAACACAAGAACTCGTGATAACACAAAAAAACTCATTCTTAACAGCGATTTTCTTAGAAAAATGTAGGTTGGAAAAAGAATTAAATAAAAACTATTTTTTTCTTTTATTTCGAAACTCTTCTTGTCATTTAACTATTTAAAAGTCAGTCAAGTATTTTTAATTGCTTAAGTATCTTTTACAGAAGAATAAAATAAAATAAAATATTTTTTAAAACAACGCACACAATTAACTTTGTTCAATTTAACTGTACAAAGCTACCAATTCTGTTTGTCTTGTAGCTAATAATCGATTTCACTAATGATTGGACTGAACAAATACGGGCATTCTATGTAATTTAACCAACTCTAACAGAGATTCTTTTCTTTTTAGATCTATTTATTTAAGTAGTTCCTGACCAGAGTTAATAAAGTAGTTTTAGATAACTTTTTTATTAACTCCGAAGTTAAATATTTAATGCAATATTAATTTTCTATTATCAATGACTTTATTTCCGAAAGTTGAATTCCATGTAAGAAAAATCATGCAGCAGTTAGTAAGTCTAAGAGTGTGCCACCAAATATAAATACGAGTAATTAACCTAGATATATATTCATCAAGCTGAAATAAATCCTGGGAACGCAATTTTAATTTGTGAAAATAAATATTAAATCACTTTTTTATATTTTAATAAATTGTATTTACAAATTTTATTTACAAATAATAATTAAATATTATTTACAAATTTTATTTACGTTTTTCTTTTTTTACTTTGCTTTTAAAACTTGATAAAGCGGAACACCTTAGCTACCTATATTAAAATTGTCATGTTTTAAAGTTCAATTTTATTGGTTTAAATGACTAACCTTAAATTTACTAACTTATTTGCGTAAAGATTTTTTTGTCAAAATCAGACTGAAAAACGTGCTTTCTCTGAATAACTGATACATTTTTTCCCATGAAATGAAGTTTTTGATCCTCAAAATATTAGTAGTAGCCGTAATCTGAAGAATATTGATTAAATAGTTTAGTTGGAGAAGGGTTGAAAGTTTTATTCCGTTAAAATTAATTTTATAATTTGTACATTTTGTCAAATTTCTGATAAAATATTTGAAGGAATAAAATAATTTTTTTAAATTAATCAAATAATGGAACAAAAAAAACTTGTTTATCTGATAACTTTTAGATGTAAAAATATATATAAATATTAAAATTATTACAATTTTTGCAATTTTTTATAAAATTTAGTACTGATCGAAAAATTTGTAAATTATAATAAACAAAGTATGTAAATAAATGTTTCATCTATGTAATGAAGTTTGTTATAATTTTCAAAATTACGGTAAAATAACCGTTAACAATCTGTTCATCTGATTAACTGCAAAGTTTATGGCTAGAAACTTTTTTACGGTTCTGGTTTTGAAACCATCTACAATTGGTAAGGTTAAAAAAACCATGAATACAAAACTATATGGTTTTGAAACCACTTACAACTAGCACAATTTCTAAAACACAATAAAGGTTGTTGTATCAACGCTGGGATTCGAACCCCTGTTCTGCCGGTCATGTGGTTGACCGATTAACTCTCTCGTCTATAATATGTACCCTGCTGCAAGTAGCTAAGGGGCTTCATTAGGTGAGCCTAGTTGGTGATATAAAACTCTGGATGTTTAACCATATTAAGTGAAAACAATTAATAAACGGTTTTTCTCTCAGTTATTTTGTTTGAATATAGTAAAATAAGAATGAAATAAATTGCTATTTAACCATTCTACGCGTGAAATTTCTAACTGTGTAATTATAACGCATGAATTGCAAATTTTGCATATTCTATATTATACAATTTTAAATGACAAAATAACTTAATGACCAAATAACTAATTTTAAATGACAAAATAGCTTGATAATAATCATTTTTAAAAGAGTATAGTGCCCAACAATGCATATGTAAAATTTTGAAAATGGCTAACATTTCAAAAAAGGCTGTAATGGGAACTGAAAAGCAATTATTCAAATTAGATAATCATCATTTGTGCATATTCTTAAAAATACGTGTTTCTTAATAGCTTTAAACACGCTAGAACCCATTGAGATCTTAATTACTGTATAAGCAATGAGCACGGTATCGGATAATGGTCGTAAATATTTCTTTAAAAACTCTAATCTTGATTAAGAAATGTAAATAACTGCGATGCATTGTTAAGAAATATTAAATTTGATTTTTTCATGTTAAGCTAGCATACCATCTTCTATTCGTGCAAGATAAAAAAAAAATTTAAATAATAAAAAATATCATTGTTAACTTCCCACTTCAAAGCTAGTATGTCCACTACTGGAAAACAATTAAAAAAGAGTTTTAGTCATTTTTTTCCTTTTTATAGTGACAGGATTTTATATCTGCATGATGCCCTTTTTGGTGATTTTGCGCTAATAAACTAATTATAAATAGCTCATAAAAAATAATTTAAAAGTTCAACTCAGGAAAATAAAAAAGAAGATTAAATATACTCAGTATCATTCAGCACCTAAAGAGATGTTAACGATTATTGATAGCTGCCGACATTAGACAGCAAAGCAAATCAAAGTCAAATAATTTTTCCAAGGAATTAGCACCTTTCATTTCAATTATCTTTCAATTTACATAGTTAAGATAACGAAACACGCTTTAAAATCAAAACTGGAAACAAAATTAGCAATTTAAAAAAATGATTTTTAATTTAACTCTTCGCTTACTCCGGGAAAACATAAACAGAGACAATTAAAAAAAAATTCAGTAATTTTTTCCCCTTTTAAATGTAAATTTTTTTCCCTGATGCTCTTTTTAATGATTTTACGCTAATAAACACGTTTTTAAAAATTCAATTTATGAAAAGAAGAAAGAAGAATAAATATACTCATTGTCATTCAGCACTTAAAGTGATGTTAACAATTATTCATAGTGTTAAGACTGCATAGGACTGAAAATTAAAGAATTAGCTTTAGACTATTCCTATGAGAAATAATTGTTTTTACACGCCACTCCCTCGTTTTTACACGACCTTTTACATATAAAATAATTTGCAGAATAGGCAGGGATAAAATTGCGCTTTGCATGAGCTATCCAAGTTTTCGGATCTTAGCATAAACGACTCTGGATTTCATAAGTGATGTTACCGATCAATTTTTCTTCTTTGAAAACAATTAATATTGAGATAAAATGTGTAAATGTATATAGAATCGATGAATTCTCAAACTTCTTGACTTAAAAAGAGATGGAAAAATGGCCGTTATCAAAAAAACTAATAATGTTGATTGGAAAGCAATCACTGTGATTGGTGAGTGGAATGAAAAAGAGAAGCCTCTCAGTAAAATAAAATGTTATATTTATCATTGAATAGATCTATCAATATCAATAATTATATTTTACTACATATGTTGTATCATGTTGTATCATATGTTGTATTATAATGCTGTAACTATCATATATTGCGGCTAGCAAGAAACTTATAATGATGATTGTTAAACGAGCACAGTGATTCGTGAGTGGAATGAGAAGGTAAAGTCTCTTTAGTAAAGTAAAATGATGTATCTATCATTGAATATACCTATCAATATCAATAATTATATTATACTGCATGTGTTGTATCAAATAATGCTGTATCCATCATTGCCATATCTATCATATACCATACATTATGTATCTATCAATAATTATATTATAGCACAACTATAATTATTGCTGCATATCACATGTTGTATCACATAATGCATATCACATGTTGTATCATATAATGCTTTATCTATCAGGTATCTATCAGAAAACTAAAAATGCTGATTGGAAAGCAATCACGGTGATTGGTGAGTAGAATGAGAAGGTGAAGCATCATTACATAAAGCAAACTAAACTACGTAATATAAAATGCTGTATCTATCATTGAATGTATTTATTATACATTATGTATCTATCATTATCAATAATTATATCATAGTGCATATGCTGTATCATATAACGTTGTATCTATAACATATATAATGCTGCATCTATCATATATTGCCCCAATCAAAAAAAGTAATAATGATGATTGTAAGGTGATCACAGTGATTGATGAATTGAATGAGGAGGTGAAGCATCTTAAGTAAAGTAAAATGTTGTATCTATCATTGAATGTATTTATTATGTATTATGTATCTATCAATATCAATAATTATATTATAGAGCATATGCTGTATCATATAATGTTGAATTCATCATATATTTCCGCTGACAAAAAACTAATAATGATAATTAGAAAGAAATCAAGTGAATGGTGAGTGGAATGTAGCCTCTTAGTATAGTAAAGTGTTGTATCTATACATTAGTGGACAAATTGTATAGTCTATTCCCTTAATCCGCTCATTTACAAGCTAGAACAAAAAAAAGTTCCGAGAAAAAAACTAGAATTAAAGAAATTTTCAATTATAAATATTGATTAATCTATGCTGAAAATAACATATTTCCTTTCGTTATATAGTTGAATTTATTATATTTAAAACATAAAATTTAAATATTAAAAATAATAGTATACGAAGAAATAAAACAACATTACATTAATAAATTGAATCTTATACTTAAAGAAAAAGCTTTTATCACGTTAATTCGGAGCAAGTTCAAAAGAATGAAGATGTATTATGTGTTTAAATGCAAATGGAAACTAAGTTGACTCAAAGAAAAACATAATTAGAGAAAACATTAAAAAAATACAAATGAAAAAGTGTTTCAAAAGGTTAAAAAACTCTTTATGAAATTTGTAAAATTTTCACTGATAAACTTAGTTGTTTTGTTACTTTGTATCTGATAAAATGAAAAGAGTTAATTCTTTTTATTTTGATAATTAGAAATTATTATTCATTCTTAGAAAATTAAAAGTTAATGCATATTTAAAAAAATATAAATTGCACTACAATTCAGCTAATTAAGGACGAAACTTAACGTTTCAAGTTAAATTTATAATAACTCATTGTTTCTTTAAAAGAAATGTAAGCAGTTTCATTCATTGAAAAAGATATTGAAATTATAAAGGCTTTTTAATTTCAAAACAACCGGTTCTTTACAAAACTTATATGTTTTAATCCTAATTACTAAAAGATTATTTTTTAAAAAGAATTTGTTATATTTCCTTTAAACCAATGAAAAGGGAGAATTTTTAACGTTATTTTTTACATTAAAAAGTAATTAAATATCTTTCTCATTTAAATATTGTTAAAAAGTATTCAAATGATTAAAAAAATTTCAATTAAATGAACTGATTTGTTTTCAATTTTCAGATAAGTATCAACAATATGATTCAATTACTTAATGAAAAAATTGAAATTTAATTAGGTATTAGAAACATTAGATTTCATTTGTTTAATTAAGCGTTTTAAAGAGAATATTCTCTTATTTCTTGCAATATTTTAGCTCCAAACAAAAGGGGTAACAAATTGCAGTTGAAATAGTATGTAACAAATCTTTAAAATAATAAAAAAGTTATTATTAGTTATTCACAAGTTTTATTAACACAAAATACCTAAAAACTAAAAAAAAGGCATAAACACGCAGAGTAAAAGACATAAGACCACTTAGTGTTCCTCTTAAATTGATAGTTGTAATTAGATAAGGACGGAACCAACATTTAATATCTTTATGTTTTATTTTTTTACCCTCTTTTTCGTCAAACTCAATTTACAACACCCCTTTAGTTTACTTAAAGCACGTATTGTCATTTAAATTTTGCATTTCGGAAATACTCATAGTTAAATAAAATAAAAGAAACAAAATTTCACAGGTATTTCTTTTGAATTATTTTTATTAAAATGTGTTTAAACATTAATTTCTAAAAAAACTTTTATCGTACAAACATTAATTGAACTTATTTAAGAAAATAAGGATAAAGATTGTACAGAAATTCTACATTGAAACAAAATTAATTTAATTAATCTAGTTCAGCAAATTTTATTTCTATGAAATAATATTACGGTGCTTTTTTCCACTTATCAAATGTATGTATGTAGTCGCATATATGTATAACTTTCGTGTGTTTCTAAGTATTTCTTTTAAAAAGTCTTATCACATTTGTAATATTTATGTACATACACAAAACGAGAATACGTGTAAGTGTATGGTTAATATAAAAAATTGAACAAAATAATAAAAAAGTTTAGATTTTTGCATAAGACATAAAACGTGTGCATGTGAACATGCGACCCCTTCTCCCCTATGCATAGTTCTTTTAGTAAATTATCAAATAAGAAAATTTTATTCAAATTTTATTTATCTTTATTACAGAATTAATAATTATTATTTATATTTTATTCTGCCAAGTCGAATATAATATTATAAAAAATATCTTCCTTTTTGCCTGGAATTGAAATCTTTTTGAGAAATAATTTAGTACTCATGGCAATTATTTAAGAAAAACATCAATACATATATATATATATATATATATATATATATATATATATATATATATATATATATATATATATATATATATATATATATATATATATATATATATATATATATATATATATATATATATATATATATATGGAATTGGGGCATACACGCAGATGTGGAAGCTATATTTACAATCCCTGGTTCAACAATCTAAATGGAATAAGACAAAATACCTTAATATGTAACTAAAGTGAAAAAAATTCGTTATTAGAAACTAAAAACAGGCGGCTGAGTGTGGTTATTATCAAAATATATGATGCTCCCCATCATTACATAAAAGTAGCGAGGACACTTGCGATATAAATCATTATTTCAATATAATATCCAATATATCTTCATGAATTCAAACTTCCAACTACAGTAACGTATTATTCCTTGAAGAGAAAATAATGTAAGCATTTAAGCGACTTGACGTCTTTTGCTTTTCATCTAATGCGCCTCTAAAAAATTCATGCTCTGAAAATAGAAATAAATCGAAATCTTTTTTTTTATCTTGGATTTTTATATACATTTTTCCATACATCCTGTCTAAATTTATATTTATTAATGATTTTCATACTTCGTTTCCTTTATTTTTTTTTCCTTTTTTCCTTGAAAGTTTTATATGTTTACATTTATCTTTATTTAAAGTAAAATTCAAGTTGAATGCGTATAATGTGTTGCTAATAGTGTTTTTGATGCACAAATGGAAGCAAGTCTTTCTCTTTCAAAATCAAAAGTTTATTTTTTAATTGACATGAATATTGTGCCTTGCTGTTTGTGTTAATAATGTTACATTTCCTTCTTACAATAAAGTATTTAAAATTTAAAAAGATTGAAAGTGAGGCAGGTTAAACAAATTAGAAGTAATGGAAGCTGAAAGATATTTATACGGAAGAAAAATATGAAAATTACTTAATATGTTTAAATTCAAAATATACTAATTTGTTAACAATTTATATTAATTACACCTAGTTCTACATGATTTAAAATATAGTAATGAAACTGTAAACGTGATTCAATTTATCTTTTATACTTTTTTGTAGACTCCAATTTCTGCTTCTACTGTGTATATACTTTTAAGCGTGTTGTGCACAAAAAATAAAATCATCTTATGTTTTACATTAAGAAAACAAATTTGCAATAGTTAAAAGGATTAATTTTTTTTAAGTTTTTACTAACATATATTCAGACATAAACAAAAACCTGTAGTGATTTTATCTAATGCTATTTCTTCTCGTAATAAATTATTTTTTCTCGTAACAACGTACTAGTTTAAAAGTTCGAGGGGCATATTTTTAATGTGTTAACTCATAAGTGAAAACTAAATAATTATACTTTACCAAATAACAAACTTTAAATATACGACTTCGTTAAAATTCTATTTCTCAGCGACTATTCAACCGATTTCACTCAAACTTTGAATTTTACCATGTAAAACTACTTACTTTAAAATAGTTTAAAAAATTATACACCTTACAATTCAAAATTTTTTTCGATAAAATATTTAAATATAAACTGCTGTTTGTAGAAAATGCAACACCATGAAGGAATCATCAGAATCAAATGAAATTCGCAGCAAATGTCAATTATAGGATATTATGCAAATTAATAAAGTTTCAGAGCCATCGCGCGTGCGTGGCGCGCGCAGCGCCCTCTGAATTGATGCTGAAAGCGTATAAATAAAGTGCTGTAGCGGGACGTTGAAAATAGTCTATGATTATTTGTTAGTGGCAAACGTTTAGTGAGACCTGAGTATGCCTCCACGACGGAAGAATAAGAAATTCAAGCAACTTACGGAGTTTGAACGAGGGAGGATAATCGGCCTTCGAGAAGGAGGATTTTCCTATCGCGCAATAGCAGCTCGTATGCAGCGGAACAGTTCCACAGTGATGCGAGTTTGGAAGCAGTGGACCGACGAGCACCGAACAACTCGAAAAACAGGCACTGGACGACAGAAGGTGACGTCAGAGCGCGATGATCGACACCTGCTCCGCATGGCGGTGAATGATCGCACAGCTTCCTCCAGGCAGCTGGCAGCACATTGGTCTACTGCTACAGGTGTACAATTGTCGGCTTCGTCAATTCGTCGTCGTCTGCTGCGCCGTGGATTGCGTGCAAGGGTGCCATTATACAGGATTCCCCTCACGGCGGATCATCGACGGCTGCGTCGGCAGTGGGCTCTTGAGCACAGAGACTGGCGAGCTGATTGGCACCAAGTTGTCTTTTCAGATGAATCACGCTTCAATTTGTGGACCCATGATGGCCGTGTTCGTGTTAGACGTTATGCCGGTCAACGCTGCCTTCCTGAGTGTATTATTGAACGACATAGTGGTCGAACACCCGGAGTTATGGTCTGGGGTGCGATTTCGTATCATGGACGATCCAATTTGATACGAATTGAGGGTAATCTCAATAACAACAGATACGTCCGTGAAGTGCTACAGTCCGAAGTCGTTCCTTTCCTTCAAGGCATCCCTGGAGCTATCTTTCAGCAGGATAATGCACGCCCACATGTTGCGCGGACTGTTAGAGACTTCTGTTCAGCACAACGCATGCAACTTCTTCCTTGGCCTGCTTATTCGCCGGATATGTCGCCTATTGAGCACGTGTGGGATATGGTTGGTCGGCGTCTCACTCGTGATCCGCGTCCTGCAGTTTCCAAAGACGAACTTTGGTTGCGCATACAAGCGATATGGAATTCTCTTCCTCAAGCAGATATTCAACATCTGTTTGACTCCATGCCACGTCGTATAGCAGCACTTATTGCAGCGCGTGGTGGCTGCACCAAATACTGATTTCGGACGCTTAATTTGTTTCTTTTGTTTTGAAAATTTCATCATTTATTTGTATCAGTACAAGTCGTTTCTGCATTAAATTTCATTTGATTCTGATGATTCTTTCATGGTGTTGCATTTTCTACAAACAGCAGTTTATATATATATATATATATATATATATATATATATATATATATATATATATATATATATATATATATATATATATATATATATATATATATATATATATATATATATATATATATATATATATATATATATATATATATATATACTAAGTTTTATATTTTGCATGGAATTACCTTTAGAAAACGAATTTCATAAGTGAGCTTAAAAAATAAAATTTCAATTCGCTTAAAAAGTTCTCAAGGTATGGCGAAATACGCAAAAAGTAAAATTAACATTAAGGAAGCCAAACTTTGGACAGCTCGCCTGATCTAACTATGGATACCATATTCCCCAGATTGCGACCCCCTATATTTTGGTGATCTGAAAACCGAATCGGTTGAAAAAAATGCTTATTTATTCAGAGAAAGTTCATTTTTGTGTCTGATTTCCAAACTTAAAATATCGTCTGCACTAATGAATTAGCATATTTGAGGACACCCCTTCAAACCCTTAAGAATGAGACCTAGAACGTGAAGATCCGATCATTAGATCAAAAGTTATTCAGGGTGGTCCGTTTTTTTACTTTGCGCACCGTGCAACCCAGTCCAGGGAAATTTTGGAAGCTTTATAAAGTGACCTGCGCAATGACATATCATTAATTTCCAGTTCCAAAGGTACAATGTGATGCAATATGAAAAATACGGTTCCAATTGCGCCGTCAAGCCAGTGTTAATTTTAATTTCATTTTTTGCTTATTTTGCTATATCTAAAAGAATGTATTGTATTTCATGACATGTAATTTTAATTAACACTATATGGAGGTGCACAACTATTCTGGATAGAGCCTCCAACTACAATCCTGAAGGTCCTTGGTTCGAATCTTGCCGGCAGCAAACGAACACCTCTCTCACATATTTCTCCCTCCACATCGCTTTTAAGGTTATGAATTTTGTTAAAAAATGTGTGCATTCTGTTTCAATTTTGAATACATGGGGTTTTCAAATTCGACCATTATTTGTTTCAGAACTGTTTTGATACATTTTCGTTCAATTTTGAGAAATCCTCCTTTTTTGATCACTAGTTCATTTCATATTCAACACAGCCGCAATGGTTGTTGAAAGCTACGGGTCAATTATCGTGATCAAATAGATTATGTCAAGAAAATTTTACATTTAATTGTGTTTCGATGCAGGTGGTAAGTGTAAAAAGTCATTTCGGAAAAAGGAAGGAAATAGAAATATTGTAATTCCAAGATGTTAATAGTCATATATAAAACTGAAAAGTGTATCGATGCTTAACAAATGAATTTTATAAATTTTCGAAGAATAGCTAAACTCTTAACTTTTCAATAACATATTTTGGATTTAAGTCATTTTATTAAATAAAGTTACAGTGATAAACAGAAATGTTTTAAAAAGTACCATGATTATACCCTACCATGACTATACTCTACCTATAAGGGCTTATCACAGTGTTTCCCAACGTGGGGCCCACGCCCCACCGGTTGGCAATTTGATTGTAAAGGGGGGCAATTCAAAAATGGACTCGACATGAGTTTAAACCATTTGCTCTGGACCATTTAAATGCAATGCGAGATTTCGGTGACAAAATCGAAAGAAAAAGCAAATTCTTAAATAATTGCAGTCAATAAATATTATGTGACTTGACTGAAACTTGACTGACTTGACTTGACTGACTAACTTGAAATGAAGTATCTGTTCACAGTTGATGGTAAAGCATTTGTGAGTTATTTAGCCAATATCTTTGAAAAACTGAATATATTAAATAAGAAACTTCAAGGAGCAAATAAAACTCTTGTTGATGCAAAAGCGAAGATATTTGGCTTCATTACCCTTATTGAGTTATGTCAGAAATATATTAACAACAAAAACTTTGAACAGTTTCATTGGCTCCAAAAATGTGAAGTAAATGATACCGCTTTACTTGTTATTGTCTATCATCTGAAAATTCTATTGGTTGATTTAAAAGAAAGATATTCTGATTTAAAACAAATTAATTTTCCAACATGGCTGTTTCAGTCCATGTTAGTGGATTTGTCTGATATATCAAATATATCAAGAAAAATTGTAGAAATGCAAAATGATGAGTCAGTTAAAACTTTATTTAATATGAAAGGAGTGATGGCATGGCTTCGTGAGGAAACAGAAAACAAATACCCAAATTCAATCAAATGTGCAAGAAAACTATTGTTACCGATTCCATCTTCATATTTAGCTGAATGTGGATTTAGTGCTGTAAATGATTTTATTGGTAAAAAAAAGAAATCGTCTGGATATAACACAACGGGGAGACTTGAGACTAAAGCTTACCAAATTGGAACCTAAGATAAAATCTACGTGCAGCAAGCAGCAAGGGCAAGAATCTCACTAAATTAAAATATTAAATTATTATAAAAAAGTCTTTATATAGACTTAATCTGTATAAAGAATCTTAAAATTATTTCGAATTTAAATTTTAGTTTTTCATTATATGTTCTGAAAATTTACTTACTTTGTTTCGCTAACAATTTCCTAAGTTTCTTAAGTGAGCAATTCGATTTTTTAATATTAAAAATTATGTATATGTTACATAGGGGGGGCATAAGAATTTTGAAAAGGCTTAGATGAGGCATGGTACAAAAAAGGTTGGGAAACACTGGCTTATCATGAAAATACCATGTGGGAAATAGAGTTCTAAATCTTTTTAACAACTATATTTTGGATTTAAATTATATTGCCTGTGTGAACTTAAAAATTTAAAGTAATCTAAAATATTGTCTATAAACATATATGAAATTGTTGCGTATGTTTCGAAAAGAAAAAACATTTTAACGTTTAAAATCCCTTTCTTTCATTTTTCCTCCCTACCTTATTTGCTTGTTACTCTTTAGAAATCTTTAGATTGGAATAAAAAATGGAAAAAAGAATTAAAAAATTTAAGAAATTTCTAACATTTACCCATCGTGTTACAACTTTGCCATAATTACACTAAACACAATCGAAATTGGCGTAATATGTTACTGCTAATAATTATATAAATTATAATAATCGTTACTATGTTATTTATCTTACTACAATTTTTTTGCTAATGCAACCACACACTGGCAGCTGACAAAAAAGATTTATAACGTCACATCATGCTTGAAAACATCTCATAAAAAAATTAAAAACGAACTAAAAATAAAAACTTGTGTTTAATTTTTAATTAAACATTTTGCATTCCATTCAATCATAAGTCAGATATACCTATTAATAGTATCCTTATTTAACACCTTTTAATGCTTAAAATGTTTTCTACAGTTCCGTTGCAATAACGATCAATTATAGTTTCAAAATAACTAACATTTTCTGAAAATCTACCAAAAGTTTGCAAATTTAATTAAGATCAAATCACTTAATAATTGAAGGTTTTTATTAAGAAATCAATCTTTGGTACTTTTAGTCCGAAAAATATGAAAAATACGCATCGGATTAAAAATCTAAAAATACACACGGGAAATATTTTCAAAAGATGCATTCAATTACACGAAACTAACCCAAAACTACATCCCTAATTTGATATAACTTTGAAATTAATAGGAAACTGAATTTTTTATAATAGATTTGGAATCAACGTTTGCTACTTTCAATAGATATACAGGATGACTTAAATATATGAGAAATACAGTTCAAATTAAAAACCTAAAGATGCATGAGGGAAGTATTTTCACCAAGTTCATTCAATTAAACAAAACTAACCCAAAACTACATTCTTGCTTGGAAGCCATTTCAAAACCTCGAATTCAAAACTCATTTTTATTATAGATTTAGAAACAATCTTTGGTATTTTTAGCAGATATGCAGGATATCTGAAAAGTATGTAAAATACGCATTGGATTAAAAAACCAAAATACACATGGGAAATATTTTCGAAAGATGCATTCAATTATACAAAAAATCAGAGGTACATCCCTGAATATGAAGCTAGAATCACTTTCAAAATTTTAAATGGTAAACTCCATTTTTTATTGTAGATTTGGAATCAATCTTTGGAACTTTTAGCAAATTTACAGGATGTTCAAAAAGTATGAGAATCACGCATCGGATCAAAAAACTAAAAATGCACGGGGGAAATATTTTCAAAAGATGCATTCAATAATACGAAGCCAACCCAAAACTACATTCCTGATTATGGGATTCGAGGCAATTTCAAAATCTTAAATATTAAACTCTATTTTTTTTAATTGTAGATAATCCATTGATAAAAATACTTTAATTTGTCTTACAGGCTATTCCACGGTAACTTACGTTACATTCACATAAACTTTATTGCATTGAGAACTTAGAAGCAAACAAATAATATGAATACACATATTAAAATAAAGTGATTTCTTAAAATTACAATCAAAACCAAAAGGAATCTAATTCAAATAATTATTATTTTTCAATTTAAACAGTGTAAAAGTCTAAAATTAATGTGGTAACTTACGTTACCGAAAAAGGAATGGCATAAATTTGCAATATACTTGAAGGCAAAATTCTGTTCTTATACAAAAGTTTTATGAATGTATCATTTTTCTGACATGTTTAAATATTTCTTATGCCTAGATTTAAGATTTTATTTCAAAAGTTAAATTAAATATAATTTTTTAAGTGGGCAACTTACGTTACAGTAACTTACTTTACGAAATTCCCTTTGTATCCAACTTTTATCAAATAATGTACAAATGCAAATTAAGTTATTTAAACAGTATAGTGCAAGGGAGAAAAAGTGTACATGAAGTAAATTCAGAAACTTTTGATTCACACATAACTGCAAACTTATTAAGTCCTCTGTTATTAACTAGTACAGGGGGCTCAATTCTTTTCACCATGCTTTCTTTCTGGTAGAATATTTCATTTCTTTTTTCTGGCCATTTACAATAAATTCCCACAGCAGCCATTACATTGACTTTAAATTCTTTCTCTGCAACAGACATTACCACACCAGGATATAACATGTCCTCCAATCTAACCATATATCAACCCCCAGCATTTATCTTGGATTCATCATTTTCTTTTTCAACATCCTTCACTAAAAAAAACTCTTCTGGTATGCCTTCTTGTACTCTTAAATGGTGGATCTGCTTAATGTTTTTAATCTGTGGAGATTTTGAGAATAGACTAGACACTCCACTCATCTGTTCTAGAGACTCGCACTCAGCTGTTTTTTCTAAACATAAAATAAATTTCTAAAGAATTTCGTAAGATGGAACGTTATAAATTTTGCTGAAGGCTTCTTCAGTCAATCCGAACTTTTCATGATGCTTACAAACACAAACATTGCCTGGAAGTTTGCTACTAAGCAAGACATGCTCTGGACGGAGCTCAAAGAATTTAGTTTTTCCAATTTTGCATTCTGGATTTTCTTCCATAAACATTTGGTGCATTTCTCGAACTGAATGATGAAGATGCCGTGCTTGTACTTTCTTTTTGCTACCATTAGCATCTCTAATTATAACTACATCCTTAACTCCCGGTGCCTGTCGAAAGATTTCGTTCAACTTTGAAAACATATGAATGCCAACACCCAAATTAATAACTTAAAGCAAAGAGTTTCATCAAAATTAATATCTTAAGGCAGTGATAATTTATTTAAACTTTGGTATTGTAACTGGATACATCTTATTTAGTTTGTATGCTAATTTTCAAGAGGAATA
The DNA here is from genome assembly GCF_982258835.1 of Parasteatoda tepidariorum. Taxonomy (NCBI): domain Eukaryota; kingdom Metazoa; phylum Arthropoda; class Arachnida; order Araneae; family Theridiidae; genus Parasteatoda; species Parasteatoda tepidariorum. The sequence continues at coordinate 54,712,222 of NC_141761.1, forward strand.
AACTCATTTTACATTGGTAACTTACATTGCATGCATGTCAGTAACTTACGTTACACATATTGAATGGGGCACAAAACAATAAATAATTAATATTTGAAAAGAAAACTATTTCTGCTTATTTAGTGTTAGCCTCTAAGGAAAAAGAAATATTATTTTTACTTTTGTATCACTTGTTCTTTTTTACACACAAAAACTTTCTCCAGTTTTCGGTAACTTACGTTACATGCATTAATGTTTAGTTGAAATTTATATAATTAAGTGAATTTAACAACAAAAACTTATTTTAACACTGCACAATATTTCTATTAAGTGTAATAAACAATATTTATTCTTTGGAACATTTTGAAATTAAAATAAAGTTAACTTACTGATTTTTCAAAAACTGACCATGTTCTTCACCCAAATCAGAACAAGTAAATGCCAATGTTCAATGGGTTACCAACACTAAAAAACTAAATTCTCAGAAAAAATAATTATAAATTATCAAACTTCAAACCTTTTTAATTCAGAAAACATCCAAAATTATAACATTATTCTTATTTGAATTTTCCAATGTTTTTCCCCTTTTTCATGGAATTGCCCTTACCTATTTTTACATTTTTTGTTCCACATGAAGCGTTGCTATTACCAAAGAAAAATCGGGTACAAATTGTTTCAGCGTGAGTTATCTCCAGAAACGCATGTCTGATTTAAAAACAAAAGTGTTTAATATTTTGAAATAATCCATTCAAATATACCAAACTTGACTTCTGACCTACTCTCTAAGACGGGAGAGGGGGTGACTTCCATCCGGTGGGGTTCGAGTTTAGCCATTGAATGAGTCTTTTAAAAATGATTCAGGAGTATATTTTTAGATCTTTGATTAAATGCATGTTTCTTGTGATATTTGACTGTTTCAATACTTTTTAGTTAAACTGCAAATAAATTTTTCTCAATGAATATTTGCATTGGGTGATTTAATTTAACTTTCTTGTCTTCGAGTCGAGTTTAAAATTAAAATTTGTCTTCTGTGTTGAGTTATTAAGTACTTAAATGTTAAAATGCTGTAGATTCATCTCTGTTTTTTTCTTGTTTTTTTTTTAAACAAACTCTATAACAGCAACACTTTGAATAAAATCTGGTTTTATTGTCAGCAGATCTAAACGTACAACTCTTAATATTCTCTTTCTTTGCCTGAATCTCTTTTCAATACCCACAATAATTATTTCAAATAAATTGAAATTATTTTTATTTAACATCTACTCCAACAAATTCTGATGGCAATGAAGTTATATAAACGATTTTAATTAGCCCGGGAAGATAAATTAAAATTATTTTTATTTAACATCTACTCCGACAAAATCTGAAGGTAATGAGATTATATAAACAATTTCAATAAAAAAGCATTTTTGAGTGGAATAATTTTTTTACTGCTTGTATCAATGACTTTGAATTTAATAACGGATAAAATGACATCAATTAAACATCTTATAACTCCTTATCCGCTTTCTTACACCTATTTTATGAGAGTTGAATTTCATTCACAATAAAAGAATATCTTCTATATAATGTCAAAATTGTTACTTAAAGCTATGCCTTCTCCCTCAGAGGAAGCACATTGTTACAAGGAATAATCAATTTCAGCTGCCATCTACAACTGGCAATTTTTCAATTGACATCGTTCGGTCGTGACTTTCAAAATAAAAAGATTTTTTTTTTTATAAATGATCACCGCAAATGATCGTAAAACTTCAGAATAAAAGAATAAAACTAGAACTATTGAAATATTCTAACTGAGTGAAATGAGAGGTCGTGGTGTCATATTTCAAAGGGTATATTTTATGAAGGTACTTTACTTTTTATTTTCGGATGTTCGAGAATATCTAAAAATATCAAACACAAAAATAAGTAATATATTTTCCGCTTCAGATTTACAAAAATAATCCCTTTTAAACAAAGAATGTTTGCATCTAATTTTTAATAATTAATTTTCTCAAGCAATTTAGTTCGCAAAAACTCGTTAACTTCAAAACTGTTTTAGCCATTATTTATTTAGTGTTGGACATTTTTGAAATGCATTAGAATGTTTACTTATTCAAGCCTTATTGATTGAAATGATGAATTCCGGTAACAATCGCGTAAATATTGCTATCGAAATTTTGTTTACAGTTTATAACTAGTAAGTTGACTAAAATTTAATTGATGCTTAAAAATATAAAATGTATATACGAGATATAGCTGCCTTTATAACTATGAAGAATTCCTTTTCTGGACATACCTGCCTTCTGATCTGTGTGGTGGCGTGCCCACGGCATAAAGCTGAACCACGACACCCTACACTAAAAGCTAGGTGTTGGATTGGACAGCGCTTCTTGCGATCGTGTCTTTTAATGTCTCTAACATGCCCCCTTTGCGGTGGTTTCAGAGTCGAGAAAGTTCCATACACTTTAAGGTGGTTGGGGAGCTTGGATAGAAAGCCAGGTAAATACTACCATTTGCCCACAGATTTAAATTTCAGTAATCTTGTGCTCGCAGGCACCAATGTTGTCTTCGGATCATCATTATTTATGAATATCAGGCCGTCACCATAGCGCAGCTCTAGTGCGATGTTGACAACAAAGCGAAACTGCCAAATCCCATCGCGTGGGGGATTTATCCAAAACATAGCACTAACAAAAGACTCAAAATTTATTAGTTAATACTTAATATACCCTGTAAAAAGTCCAGTCAATAAGTGTACGGTTTTAAACTGGCATTTGGGTTAGTTGTGCAAAATCGTAAAACTTATGAAATAAATCCTCAGCCTCGGTGGCTTTATACTATACATAAACAAATATTGCCCATAAAAATTATGAAGAAAATCCATCAGAATGGCTTCTTGCTGTGCCAAAACTAATTCTTCCTGTAAAAGTTGCAAAGTAAATCTGAAGTTAAAACAGATTTTTACCCTATGGAAACAAGTTTTCTCTGTGAAAGCTTTGAAGTAAATCTGTACTCACACCAAATACGGTCCCGCAGTAGACTGATCGTTAAGACAAGGTTCCCAGCAGATCACCGAAGTCAAGCATCACTGGCTACGGTCAGTGTGCGGGAGGGTGACCACTTGGCTCAGTCTGCGTAGGGACCGAGGGTGTGCGGTATTGGTCCTCGTTAAACTGTTCTACCGTAAAGTGCTCGACTTCGCGTGCACGTCGTCGGGCTACCGAAGCGGGGGTGCCATCCCCTCTGCAGAGGATCAAAATTGCGATGACATGTCTTCGGATCATCCTCAGGGGTGTTTCCCAGACCGTCGCCAATAGCAGCTCTAGCGCGACGTAAATTAACTACTACTACTACTACCACACCAAATACGAAAATTTTATTTCAGGACTGTGGGTGTTGCGAGTGGGTAGCAGAATCCGCATAGATTAGTTATCGCTGGGATTCAAACCTAGGTCATTGCATTGGGAAGCGAGCGTTCTGCGCAACCATGACTTTAGAATTTAATTATGAAGAAAGGTCTGAAATTCTATTTATCTTAAAAGTCTTAAATGTTTAAATCATGTTTAAGGATAATATAATAAAATAATTGTTGAAAAGTAAAAGAAAGTTCAGAAAATAATCATAAAATGATCAGAGAAGTAAGCAAAACGATATAAGAATTATAATTTGAACTGACGCGGTTTTAATCCGTTTATATGATTAGAGTAAAAAAACGGTGAAAACCGTTTTGTCATCAAAACAGCTTTAAACTGTCACACATACGGAGGAAATACAGAAAATAAAACAGGCATTTTTGACAATGTAATAGCGATATTTCTTTTTTATTCAAATCATATAAATTCTCTTGTCTCAGCTTAATGCCATCCATATACTTATAATATAGTTTTGAAAAATTTCAAGTCGTCCATACTGCATGATGAGATGAGTCTCAGCCATCATCCACAGCAGGTATACCACGGATTAGCTCCTATGTCAAAGCTGGAAGTTTGATAGGACACCACTTTCTTCGATTTGGTAATATCGAGAGATTTGGTAATATCGTCTCATTTCTTTTCACATTCTTCAGTTTTTTCTTTTCTTTATGAATTCTCTGAACTTTAGTGTAGCTCTTGTGTCACATTAACAATTACTTCAAATTTTAGATAAAAATCTACCTTATAATTTTAAAAACAGCTAATCATTTTAGATGTAAAAATATTATAAATGATGATAGACTTTTCATGTGCTCGATATTCTTTCCAAAATCAGTGTTCTTTTTATTCAAAGACTAAAATTAGTTATGAATAAGAGAATTTTAAAAACAGCTAATCATTTTAGATGTAAAAATATTCTAAATGATGATTGACTTTTCATGTGCTTGATATTCATTCCAAAATCAGTGTTCTCTTTATTCAAAGACTGAAATCAATTATGAATAAGAGTGGGAATGAGATCTAAATAACGTAAAAATAACTTTTACTGTAAGAACCTAGCATGCTTTGGAAAAGTAGTTTTATGAAGAAAAAAAAGCATTCCTTAATCACATAAAAATCCGTGAACTGTTGATACAAAAAATTTTATTTCAGTGTTTAATAAAAATCTTCTAACGAATCCAACAAACAATTTCTTCCGATGACTTCAAAATTGCTTTTGTTTTCATAAAACTGTGACTTAAATATCTTCATCACATTTTTTTTCCAAGCTTTAAATCCTAGTGTAGAAAGCAATAGTTTTACCCCGTTCCATCCAAACTATTAGTCTCAAAGTCCAGGAAATGCTTTCCATACAATCTCAATCACCGAAATTCTTTCGAAAGCCATAACCCCATACATGCCTAAATACCATAGTTCCATGAATCCTATCTTTAATGCCTTCAATCGACAACGGAAATCCCTGAGCGACTCCCAAGCATTCCAAATACCCCATTTCACCAAATCCTACTTTTTATGATTCCCTCCGGAATGGTGCTTCTTAGGCAAACTGTCGTCCATCACCAGGGCCTCAGGGTTAAAAGGAACAAAAGAACAAGAGGGTAAAGTTTGTTTTTATTTATATTGCCTTTGTTTTTGTAACTCAGGGTTATTTTTGTTAGTTGATAGGGGAGGCTGTATTGATTTGCTGTGTTTTAGGGATTCGCTCCACCCCTTTGATAAGTTAAGTTCGACGAGTGATTTTCCCTGGAGAGTTGAAAACAAATTATTTTATTTATTTGTCCCTGTTTAGTTTGGTCCAATATAAAATTGAATTCTATAAGTGCATCGATTCCATTCTTTGTTGTTTAATTAAACTAATTAATTTTACTCGGTATCTTATGATGCTATTATTTAACCTCATAGTATATTTACCTCATGTTTTTATGGCTCGTATCTTATTAAATTAAAAGACTGACAAAAATTTTATTCGTTTAAAAGATAAAAGTATACATTTTTGAAAAAAAAACAAGATGGAATAATGCTTTAGGGCGTTACACTATGACGTCATCCCAATGTCCCTCTTCTTATTCACACCCCTTGTAACACTGAAAGGTAATGGTTGCTTCATTTTTGCATTTGAAGAGTAGACACTCAACAATTTATAATTTAGTGTCTTGGTCATTTTTTTTTTGTTTACTTGTATTACATATAGTTCTACTGAGTAATCTCTATCTCTATTGCGAATATATTTGAAATTCGTAAGCTAAGAGGGTTTTTTTCAATTTTTCTTTTTTTTTTTTTTTTCATTTCAATACAAATCATTGGATCAAACAGGATTGCGTGAAATTGTGCTGCTCAAAACCAGTAATGAAAGCACATGAAATTAGTCTATAACTTCTCTTAATACGCAAATCAATCCTCAACGAAGTAGTTAAGCCTAATACCTAACTTGGGCAAGTTGCGCATTTATTCGAAAAGACTTGCCATTACGGCACACTTTGAAATTTGCCATTCACTTGTGCTTCGCATTTTTACATTGTATTCATCACAGTAGCAATTCATTATACACTTAGCCTTTATTTGAAAACTATTTTTTTTACATAGAAATATGGTAATCAGAAGTTCGATTAGACAGTGGGCCAAAACTCAGATGGAAAAAAGAGCGACACGCCGGCTATTATAACTTTTTGAAAATTGAAGGCAGGTTATTTTAACCACTGCTACTTTGAGTGAAGAAAGAAAATTTATTTGCCCCTGGAGATAGTGCTGATAGTGATAAGCATTTGCACTCATTATTTAAATATATTTATTAATATTAATATAGAAATCTGTGTATCTCTGCAACTGACGTCGACTAACGAGAATAAATTTCGAAGTCAGCATAATAAGGTGAAATAATATTGTGAGCATAAATTTAATAGTTTATTTATTTATTTTTTTATGTTTCTCTTTGCGTAGCGCAAATGCGAATTAGTTTTAATTAAAAAAAAAGTGTGTGTTAAAACGAGACTAATTACTCAATTGTGTTGTGTTTGAAATTGGATATCATTGCTTCAAATTCACTTCTCAATTTTGTTGATTAATCGTAAGCAATATTACAAAATAATTTTGAAAAACATATATTGATGGGAATACTTATTTTGAACCTAGAGAAAAAAAATAGTTGCATTACTTATGTTTAGTCATAAAAAAGTGACGAGTACAAAAGGCAAATTTATACTCGTTACTTAAAACTACACAGTTTACATTACACTTTAAACAGTAAGCTCATAATTAAAGTTTAAATTTTAGTAAATTGTAAAATAATTCTGCATCGAATTATGATAAAAAATACCGGCACTCAGAATAATAGTACTTTTTACCGTAAAATCCATTTTTTCCGGAACATGCTACGGAGCAAAAAAAGATGAGCGTTAATTCTTCATGGGTAATAATAGAATGAAAAAATATAAATTTGTTTTCCAATAAAATGTTTGTCTCGAAAAGCGAATCAAAAATGACTGCCAAGCAATTAGATGGAATAAGGAGCATGACAAACAGGTGATGCAGCCTTTTTTTCAAAAAAAAATTTCTGTCTGTACCTTGCAATATCCTCAGTGTAGATAATGGAGTCCCCTTGCCATCGGGCTAAACGTGGGAGGTTTTTACTCTCCATGTAACGCAAATGCGGATTAGTTCCATCTAAAAGTCCTCCCCGAAGGCAATTTTCTCCCAATACTTGATCCATGAGTTACCTTGTCTTCTGAATTGGATTCAAAATTACAAGGCTACGGAGTAGAACATTACTAGGCGTAAATCTAAACTTGGGTCGGCTGTTAAACGACGCTTATAAAATAGAATAAAATATACCTTATAATATATACCTACCTAATAAAATATACCTAAAATAAAAAATTTCTAGCAATTTTAAATAAGTAAAAAAAATAATCGAAAAGAGCTCGGAGCAATCTTTGGATAAACTAGTATTATAATTGTATGCGAAAATATTTTATAAGCTTAAATAATTCCAAATAAATTTTATTAAAACAAATCTCTTTTCATTTCCTTCAACAGCAATACATTAACTAAAAACTTCAACGCGAAAATAATAAGTATAAAAAAGTTCTGCTAAAAATCCTTTTAACAAGCTTTGTTCTTTATTTCACCATTTCAGAATGAAAAGAACTTTTAGTACCCATGTTATTAGGGTAATTAGAGACTTTTCTCGCTTTCAGCTCTATTTTAGAAACTTTTCAGTACTCGTCGGGATCATTAACGATCAGCATTTAGAAAAAGATGTTTAGAAACATTTCAGTCAAGTTTTATAATTTAAAAATTGCTGTTCTTCACTCTCAGTAGAAATAGAATTAAAAATCGCTCTTTAAGTTTAAAACACTAAGTAGATTTACTTGCTCTGATTGAAACAGTTTAATTAGTTGTCTACTAGAATTAAACTTTCTGAATCCGTAGTTTTAACTTTTAGAAACATTGTACAAGAAAGAAAGAAATTTTAATAAAAATCATGAATGCATTTTTGATGCAGCTACGTTATTTTATTATGTGCAATTCACAATTTATTATTTGTAACTCGGTATTCATTATTTGTAAATCACTATTTAGTATTTGTAACACGCAATTTTCATTATTTATTATTATTTGAAACTCACTTCTAAATCCAAGAGAAAAGATACATTAATAAAAACAAATATTAATTAAATAAATAACCCCAAGAAACTGAAGGGGTAAGATATTTCTTAATTAAAAACTTAAAAATAATCTTTATTTTTCCATTTTTCGTTAACAACTTTATGTTTTTATTTCCATTCATTTTTGTGTTTCTTCTCACTTACATTTCCCTCACCTATTTTTGAGGGCTTGAAATATGTCGACTGTTATTGGGCTAGTACGCGTATTGGGCTAAGAACAGGTGTAAATATGAAAAAACACATTTTTTCAGCAGCAATACTGGCATAACTCATAATTCAACTTGAAGGTAATCTTCATTTAAGCAAACTAAAGCAGTTCTTATGCATTTTGCTTGGCTATGAAAACTTTAAACCCACTTATCTCAAAATTACATTTCTACATTTCTAGTGGTTTGTAACATTTGTTGAATTGAAAATGGCTACCTTGCACCGGAAAGGGTTAAAACGTTTTTTGTGTAACTGAAACTGCAATAATAATAGCTTAGGGTAAAGATTAAACATCGAATTTCCAAAGTTGTGGAAGTTATCATTTTTAGAAATCTCATAAAGGAAGTTTTTAATCATGAAGTATACGGGTGTTTTGTTTTAAGTCACTTATTTTGTTATAGATCAAAACAAACATAATAACTTAAAAATAAATATCTATGAAGGATGCCTACATGCTAATATTTACTATAGTAGTTTTTTTATCAACCATTTTAGTTTTATTATCAACCAAAATAAAACTAAAATTTTGAAAATTAATCCTAAACAATTAAATAACATATTCTTAGAAAATAACAACCTAGAAGAGGTAAACAATTTTAAGTATATTGGAAGTATACTTGACAACGAAGGAGGAATTGATGAAGATGTACTAAGTAGATAAGACAAAGCCAGAAGTAGTTACGATATTCTCAATAAATTCTGAAAAACAAGAGAAAAATTTAGCATAAGTTAAAATTTTCAATGCAAATTTTAAATTTGTCTTACTTTATGGATCTGCGACGTGGCACAGAAATAAAAAAAAACATGAAAAAACTTTAAATATTTATAAACAACTCTTTAAGAAGAATCTTACGTATCAAGTGGTTCCATAAAATTTGTAACGCCGAAATCCTAAGAAAAACAAACTAGTAACCTATTGAGCTGGAAATTAAAATACGGAAATGGAAATGGATTGGTCGTGTTCTACGTAAACCTGTAAAATTTTGAGTAAAACAAGTTTTTGATTGGAACCCTCCCGGCAATAGAAAAAGAAGAAGACCTAAAAATACATGGTGCAGGACAATTGTAATTGAATTGAAGAGGAAAGACATATAGAGAAACAAAATATCTGGCCACAGAGGGAGATGTGAGCTATGACAGAAGTCCAATGCACCACGATGTGAAGAGTAATATGCATAATGTATATATGTATGCAAAATTATAACTATAGATTATACAATTAATATACACCGAAGAGCCATTACATTATGACCACCCTGCTAATAGCATGTAGGACCACCTTTAGCCCTCAAAACTGCTAGCACCCGCCGTGGCATTGATTCCACAAGGTGCTGATAGGTAGTCAGAGGTAACTGGTACCAAGCGCTCACTAACTGGTCCTGCAATTCCCTCACATTGCGAGGGGGTAGCGTGGCAGCACGAATTTGGTTTTCCAAGTAGGACTACAAATGCTCTATTGGATTAAGGTCAGCAGAATTTGGGGGCCAAGACATGACTTGAAAGTCACTGGAATGTTCCTCGAACCAATCCATGACGATTCGACTCTTATGACATGGTGCATTATCCTGTTGGTAAACACCATTCCCTGCAGGAAAAACTGCTGCCATGAATGGGTGAACTTGGTCTGCAACTATGTTCAAGTAGCTTACAGACGCAGGGATTGTTCTATGAGGATTATGGGTCCTAATGTGACCCATGAAAACATTGTTCCTGGGCGAGAACCAAGAAACCCTAGGAGAGCCCATTGTTATAGATGGAGGGTGGTCATAATGTAATAGCTTTTCGGTGTAGTTTTATGATATCTTCTTGGTACTGTTCCGTATTAGGACACCTTTTTCTAGATTTACCAAGTTTGTAAACATTTCGATTTCTTAAGATTGCAAAATTCACCGATTTCGAATGATTTACATCGGACACATGCACATTAGATTTAATAATAATAAACATAATTGTTACGTTCTTATCTTCATTTTAAAAAGAGTGTTTCATATTAGACGTCTTTTTCCTACATGTTTTTATTAGCTAGTCGATCCTAAAATCGATGGGGAAAACACTTTCTTTAGACAATCATTACAACCGTTCTAGTGTTCTCCCTGAAGATTGTTCTACAAGTCAAAACACTTTAAATCAACTGCGCTGAATTGATTATTTATTTTTAATCAACTCCCTTGATAAGTTTTTAAAAAAAACACCATTTATTATTGTTATCGTAAATTTTTCCCTAGCACGAAAAAGTTAAATCTATTTAATATCATTTTGTTTGTTTTGTTTTTTCCTGTGCAAAGAAAAATAAAATTTTCATGAAAAAATTTCATTATAAAAACCACCTGCTCCGATAAAAGTGACTTATAGGGTACTTGGAAAGATTTTTTTTTTTTAAAATATGTTTGTAGTTGCTTTCAGTAAAGATCGAGGAAAAGTTTAGCCCTAAGCTAAAAAGGTGGATAATTCTTCCTTTTTATAGCCTCACTCGAACCAGATAAAAAAAATTCTTTTTTAATAATGCAAACTCATAAATTTCTTAGTACTTGGGATATTCATAGATAAAAATATTCCCTTTTTTTATAATAATAAATCGAAAAATTCACCATGTACTTTTTAATCTTCATCATTGGATTTAAATATAATGGAATATTTTTAAGTGTTTTATTTTTACTTGCATAATTTTTTTTCTTCAAAAAATCAATCTTTATTTATTGAAAAGCTTCAGACACAGCAATAAATAACGAAAAAAAATTTCTATAACTGTTAGAAATAGATTAAATTATTAAACAGTTCTAAAAATAATAATCATTAAGGAAAGTTTTTTAATTCAACTTAATTGTATATTCAACATAATCATTAATGTATACTACATTAATTTCTGGAATTTTTATGAAAGAGTTTTCAAATAATATTTTAGGAAAACGTTACAAATAAATAGAAAAATTAAGTATATGTGTATAATCTGAAACTAGTTAAACTTCTTCCTGCTTCCTCTTTGAGTTTAATAATTGTATCGGTTTATTTCAATAAATACTTGCTTTTTTCACGCTTTTTCCCGTTTATCCATAGTAGCTCTTGTTAATACTTAAATTTTGAAATATTTTTTCATATTTCAATATTCCAAATAATTTTCTACCATTATATTACTATTCAAATGTCTTATTAGTAATATTTATGTTCCTATTTTTTAATTGGACCTGTACTTTTTTTAAAAAATATTGTTGGTTTTTATAGATTTTTTTGAACGAAAGTTAATTACACGAAAAAAATTACAGGTCAAATTACGGAATAAAGTACCGGCACTTTAAGGGAATCATCCGTAAAACCCATTTTACGGTAAGATATAATTGATTTTATTGATTTACCTGTTGTTTAACTGATTTCTTATTGATTTACCTGCTATATGGTTTGATTTTTACTTGAATTTTTTCTTAAAATGTTTCTTGTGCTTTAATTTCATGCTTTTGTCAATCTCTGCCCTATGTGATTCCTCATTTTGAAAATTTTAATCACTTGTGTTCCTAGAGTTTATAGATATATATGCATTGCTTGTTTAAAAGAAAAAAAATTCCTGGAATTTGATACCTTCAGTACTGTTGTGCCAGCTGTAAATTTATTCTGAGTTACGAACATCCTTATATTTTCCATGTGAAATTGTTTCCTTTTATTAACTTTGCACCCCTACTGAAGATGCGACATCAATATCTCTTCTGATTGTTACTGTTTATTTTCTTTGTAATATTTGTTTGCATTTAGTTTATTTCTAAGTAGCACTGTTTTCCGGATTTCATATTTAATATTCTATCTATTTGTTAAAACTTTGATTTGAAAATTTTGAATATGTTTGCTTATGTAATTGAACTGTTGCGCTCACTTCGAACTTTCGGAGTGTCCCCGGATGACTCCTTACGGGGGCGGTTATACCATAATTTTTACAGTAATTTTTATTTATTAGAGTAGTTCAGTGATTTTGCGGTAAATATTACAGTAACAATTATAGTTTATCATATTTTTGTTCCGTAACATGTTTCTCTAAAAATGGATTTTACGGTGAAAAGAAACGGCACCGTGAGTGTCGGTTCTCTTTACCGTGATTTGATCTCGAATTTTTTACAGTGTAGGGTTTTCAATATTATGATTACAATGACATAAAATTTCGCTAAAGTAAAATAAAATTATGTCTGAAGTAATCAAAAAAGAGCAACTTTCGCCCTATTTTAAATAAAATAATATATGTGATTTTCAAACTAAAATAATATTAATTAAAACAAAGTATAGAGAAGCTGAATTTAGGAGTTATAGAAGAATTAGAAGGAGAATTAGAAGTTTATTGTGGATTGTATAGGCCAAAACTCAAATATTTCAATGTATAAAGAATTTATCCAGAAATTGTATTTACCTAACAAAGTTTGAATTGAAATAGGAGCATTAATTCATGATGGCGGTGACATGTTATGGATTTCCAAACTTCGTTTTAATTAAAATAAAAAAATAAGCATTAAAATTACATTTTACTTGATATTACTTAAAATGGATAGTTTAATTTAACTTCTAAAATACCTAAATTTTAAACCTGATTTAATTTTTCAAAAAAATAGAGATTAAAATTTCTTTTAAAGTTAGAACATTTTATAAAATATACACCATACCTATAAGATGTAAAAGCAAAAAAATATCTAAATTGGTACAACTTAACTTTTGCGATAAAACTTAATATGGATGTTATCAATAGAGTTTCTGAGAGAGAAAAAACTCCCTCAATAGACAATCAATCATAAAGATAGTTTTAATTGATTTTAAGTATATTAAAGGCATTTCCTGCATTGATTATAATAAATATAAACTCATAAAAAGTAATTTAACAATAAATTAAAGCGTGTAGACTCGAATTTAAGAAATTGATTTTTATCTTAACCAGTAATGATATTGTCTTTTTCTTTTATTACTAACATTAGCATTTTTCTCGGATTAAATCGAACTTACGTATTAAGAAAAACACTATTTTTAAGACAGTTTGCCAAGGAAAGCTTAAAGCTCCAAACTCATTTCTAGACAAAGCTTTTTTTTTCCTTTTTTTAATCTTTTTTTTTTTGGCGATAAAGAATTCACTTGTAATTAAGGATCCTTTATCAACAAAGCTCTTTTTCTTGTTTACTTTTTTGAGATTTTCTTCCTAGATAATAAAGACTTTACCGCACATAAAAAACGACATTCATAAAATTAAGAATCATTTAATGAGAATACAGATTTTATAAACCCCCCTCACACATTGACGAAAATAAAAAATAAATTTTTTTATTGCAGTTTTACTTTTATGTATCAAATAAATGTTATTTAGCGTTACTTAATACACTGTTAGAACTTCTATTCCATCCAATTAACCTCAAAGTATGAACCGTTTACAACTAGTAGGGTAGAAAAACCATGAATACAAAGCTACACGGTATTTTAATCATTTAAAACTAGCATAAAAATACTAGACTTTTTGTGTTAAGCAGTTTTTTGTTTCTGTCATCTATGTGTGAATGAGAGCATCGTATTGCAATAATAATCCGGGGTCACAAATTATGGATTGCAGAACACTAGAAGTTCTTCATGTGTTTAAGGAAATGGAGAAAATATCGCGGTGTCAATGTTGGAACACGAACCCCCATTCTGTCTGTCATGAGATTGACAGATTAGCCCTATCGACTGTAATATGTACCCAGCTGCAAAAAACTAAGTTGCTTCATTAGGTAGTCCTAGTTGGTGCAATAAAATTCTGGTTACTTAACCGTATTAGATGAAAGTAGTTAATGAAAGTTTTTTTCCGCAGTTAACAGTTTGAATACCATTTTATTTATGGTTGTTATACCGCTTTGTCTGAACATGGTAAAATAATAAATTAAATGTTACTTAATTATTTTTTAGCAGCGTAGTTTTATGGACTTGGCATTTCTGGCAAAATTAAATTCCTAATGCACATTAGCATCCAAATAGAGTCTCGGTGCTGCCATCTAGTGTGGCAGAAACTAGACGTCCAAATAAACATGCCCAACGGTATCTCACCCATTGTGGTGGTCCAGAAAGAGTGGATACCACTTGTGGAGAACGCACTAGGTCTGCTCATCGATAAGACTGATTGTGCAGCTCGTAGGAAATAAAAAATTTTTATAGAAAGTGCCGACCGGCTTGTGTAGGGGTTAGGGAACTGCCCTTGCATCAGAAAGGTTCAGGGTTCGAATCCCAGGCAAGGCATGGATGTTCTTTCCTTCTCTGTACAATCTGTCTTTACTGTGGGAGCAACGTTGGCCCAACTAATATGGTGCCCCTGAAAGAGAGGCCAACAAATCTGCCCTGAATATGCCTGAATTGACGAAAAATGTTAACACAGGTGGGCATTGGAAAAAAAAGTTTTATAGAAAGTTTGAAATAACTAAATGTATATATTGGCTAATAGTAAATAGCTTGATATAACTAACTCGCGAATACATAAATTTTTCTTTATTTTTTTTGTGTGGAAGAAAAAATATATAGCTAAGTAATTGAATCTTTGAAAAACAAAAATCAACAAAATCAAGAAATCATTTTAACACAAAATATTTCCACACTACAAACTATTTCCCCATAATGAAAGAAAAATATATAAATAATAATATTTCACTGTATTAAATATTCTTGCAAAGTATATTCCAAGCGGAAAAAAACGAATTGTTTTTCGCTTCAACCTATGATATTGGTTTTTAATGCAGCCTTAAATATCTTAAAGTATTAATAAGAGCAAATAAATCATTATCTAACTTCCCAGGCATCTTGTAAAAAGTTCATAAAATTTTAGCTCCGTGAAAACTAACAAATATGTAACAAAAAATATATTGACTTTACTCTCGGACATGTTTCGTGTCCTCAACGGTAGGGGGCAGTATTCGCAGAGGTTGATTAAATTTGCAATTAAAAAATTCGCTTACATTAATTTCAATTTAATCATCTTTTGACCTATTTTTTAATGTAATTATTTGTTTTCGATGGCGAAATATTCGTTTTCAAGCGGCGGCAGTTTGTTTTGCCTTTTGGTGCACATTGAGTCGAAGCACTAATTTGTTAAGCGAAATTGAGATGTTTAAATTACTTAAAGACCCATCACGACGAATTTAATCACGACGAATCATGCATTAAAGAGAAAAGACTGAAAAGAAATAAATACCCAAGTAAAAATTTTTGATGGTTTGCCATTGATGGACCAACATAATCTTAATGGTAACCATCAATAATTCCATCATGAACCATTATATTTTTGATGTTAGTCAACATAAGTAATCATCACCCCAATTGTAGAAATTCGGATTAATTTATGATGGACCAATTGTTTTGATGGTATTTTTCTGAGAACCAGCAAGAATTCCCATTAAACCGTCATAGAAATTTATAGTTGGAACCATCATGGACCATTACGGATTATCACGATTGCTGATCTATGAGAATCAAACTTCTCTTGATGGTTGACCATCATAATATTAAAGTAGCATTTTTCATCATGGAATTATGGAAGTTTGCTTGCATATAAAAAAGCATGAACGCATAATGGAAAATGTTGGATGGTGGTGACCATCAAATGATGTTGGACCATCATGAATCCCATTAAAATAAACATAAACCATCAAAATGATTTGATAGGACCATCAATAATTTTGACTTGAGTAGTCACGTTCTGCGATTACGTCAGAGGAAAATAGCAAGACATCCTGTGGGATAGATGGTGAATACGTATAGCGAATCATAGGAATTCCTGAGCAAAACAATCAGAATGCAGTGCCTCCTATGATACATCAATAATGTTGACTCGAGTAGTCACGTTCTGCGATAACGTCAGAGAATAATAGTAAGACATCCTGTAGGATAGATGGTGAATACGTATAGCGAATCATAGATGAATACGAATCATAGGAATTCCTGAGCAAAACAATCAGAATGCAGTGCCTCCTATGATACATCAATATATTTGACTCGAGTAGTCCCGTTCTGCGATAACGTCAGAGGATAATAGTAAGACATCCTGTAGGATAGATGGTGAATACGTATAGTGAATCATAGATGAATAAGAATCATAGGAATTCCTGGGCAAAACAATCAGAATGCAGTGCCTCCTATGATACATCAATAATGTTGACTCGAGTAGTCACGTTCTGCGATAACGTCAGAGGATAATAGTAAGACATCCTGTAGGATAGATGGTGAATACGTATAGCGAATCATAGATGAATACGAATCATAGGAATTCCTGAGCAAAACAATCAGAATGCAGTGCCTCCTATGATACATCAATAATTTTGACTCGAGTAGTCCCGTTCTGCGATAACGTCAGAGGATAATAGTAAGACATCCTGTAGGATAGATGGTGAATACGTATAGCGAATCATAGATGAATACGAATCATAGGAATTCCTGAGCAAAACAATCAGAATGCAGTGCCTCCTATGATACATCAATAATGTTGACTCGAGTAGTCACGTTCTGCGATAACGTCAGAGAATAATAGTAAGACATCCTGTAGGATAGATGGTGAATACGTATAGCGAATCATAGATGAATATGAATCATAGGAATTCCTGAGCAAAACAATCAGAATGCAGTGCCTCCTATGATACTAAAATAAAGCAAATGAGAATAAATCTGAGAATTTTAAATGAATACAGCGAATCTGAGAAAATAAAGTCTTCGTTATGTAGAACAAAGAAATGTTAATAAGGTCCTCTAATCTATACAAAGAACAGATATCCAGCTAATATTTTAATAACTATTTTTTTATTTTAACTTTCACATTATATTTCAATATTTTTAAAAAATGAAAAAGAAAATTTAATAAAACATTTCCAAGCAGGATATTTTAGTAAATCTCCAGTTGATTTTACGATACTTAATATTAGATTGTGAATTATTATTGAAACGACTTCACACCATGAGATTCAAACATGCATTGGCTAATTAAGGAAAGAAAAAATAATAAAATAACTAAAAGAAAGTGAAATATAGGACTATCTTCTTTCCACCTCCTCTTTTCGGAAACAATAATTGGATTTGGAACTTGAAATAAAAATGAAAAAAAGTTGTTCCTTTGTCTTGATGAACAATACATTGGAACTCGATGCATTTAATTTAAACAGGAAGTTAAGAAAATGAGATTACATTTTCAGTTTGTCTAGTTTATATTGCCAAGCTCGACACATGATACTAGAATTTATTCCCATTCCCATTAAATAAAT
The DNA here is from genome assembly GCF_982258835.1 of Parasteatoda tepidariorum. Lineage (NCBI taxonomy): Eukaryota > Metazoa > Arthropoda > Arachnida > Araneae > Theridiidae > Parasteatoda > Parasteatoda tepidariorum. The sequence continues at coordinate 54,729,691 of NC_141761.1, forward strand.
GGAATTCGAAAAATCGAATTCGTTTTCATTTATAAGAATGTTCTAAATGTAGTAGCTAATGAAGGAAAAGAATGATGTTCATTCTTTAAAATAGGTAGAATAAAGAACAATTCGGAATTAAAATAGAATCAAAGAAACCTATATCCAATATTGACAATTTTATTCTACCACTTATAGAAATAATTTTCAGAAATATAAATGGAAGGAATATTGCTCACGAGAATATAAAAATAAATGATAAAAATAGCAATTATAAGAATTATAATAGTAATAAATCACGATTTCGAACAATACTTGTGTTAAAAAGAAACTTTTTAATTTATTTAAATAATTAATCCAGTTAAAATGGCAAAAATACTAGAATGATAATAATTCAATTTATCTTTGTGAAAATAATTATTAAAAATAATTAATAATAACTAACGAAAAATATTACTATTTGTAGTGTTCACTATCGATAGAACATTCTACAAATTTAGCATTTAATATCTTTCGATTAATTACTTAAATTTTAAAATTTTTGTTCTCTAGTATTTTCGAAACATATCCACAGTGACATAGTATCTAAGGCACTGAGAAAGACTTGGGTGCTATCCTCGGTCAAAGCTTGTCTAAGAAGTTAATGCCGCCGGTGCGCAATGTTGTTTACATTACATATATACATATAGAAGATCGCCAAATTGTGGAATCTTACCTTAAAGAACCTCTTGGTTCACAAACGGTTGTTGCGAGAATACTTTATTTTTTGTACTCTATTTTTTTAAGTGTCCGAAACAAACACAATATTGGTGAGCTAGTTAAATAACGTAGCGAAATGAATGCTGTTGTTTTATTATTGCCTTAATAAGATTAAAAGTAAATAATAACTAAATAATTGTTATCTTCATCAACTTAGTAATTCTTCCTATTTTTTAACGGTTTTTTTCTTCTTTTCTTTTTTTTTTTTTTTTTTTTTTTGCAACATTGATACCAATATATATAAAATTTATCATCACTCAAACTCTATAAGAATGCTATTTCATGTCAATCGTGATAATTAGAATAAATTTTTCAAAAATTGCGTAACCTGAAAGTATGTTATTTGAAGTAGTAAATTCTATTAGGGGGGCCGGAAAGTAATGTCGTTTCGGCACCTTAAATATTCATTAGTCTTAAAAACCAATTCATTTTTTTCGATCCATTTCAATTCATTTTCGACCCGGCATTGAAAGGTTGTTGCTAACGAGGGTGAATGCATCATTGATTAAAAATAAAATCTTAATAACAAATATTAATTACACCGAAATGACATTACTTTCCAGTCCCCCTAATAAAAGCGTGCACCCAAGGTTTCACTTTTAATCTTATCACGTATCGTTACACTTCAAAATTATAAACAGGCTTTTTTTTCTTTGAATAACACATTTTACGTAATGGCCACCAAAGTTTTTCAAGTTGTACTCAAGTTATTCAATCTTTTAGGAAATATTGGCAACAGCGACTGGTGCGTTCTAGATACAATGGACGAAATAATAATATTCTTTTTTAAAAAAGGAGGTGTCGAAATATCCATTTTTCTTAACCTGGCATTCAATTTTAATTATCCAAAAATGTATTATTAATTATTATCGAATTATCGAAAATATTAGCAACAGCGGCGGGTTCGTTTTAGATACAAAGGATGAAATAATAATATTCTTTTTTAAAAGAGGAGTTATCAGAATACCCATTTTTCTTAACCTGGCATTCAATTTTAATTATCTAAAAATTTATTATTAATTATTATCGAATTATCGAAAATATTAGCAAAAGCGGCGGGTTCGTTTTAGATACAAAGGATGAAATAATAATATTCTTTTTTTAAAAGAGGAGTTATCAAAATACCCATTTTTCTTAACCTGGCATTCAATTTTAATTATCTAAAAATGTATTATTAATTATTATCGAATTATCGAAAATATTAGCAACAGCGGCGGGTTCGTTTTAGATACACAGGATGAAATAATAATATTCTTTTTTAAAAGAGGAGTTATCAAAATACCCATTTTTCTTAACCTGGCATTCAATTTTAATTATCTATAAATGTATTATTAATTATTATCGAATTATCGAAAATATTAGCAACAGCGGCGGGTTCGTTTTAGATACACAGGATGAAATAATAATATTCTTTTTTAAAAGAGGAGTTATCAAAATACCCATTTTTCTTAACCTGGCATTCAATTTTAATTATCTAAAAATGTATTATTAATTATTATCGAATTATCGAAAATATTAGCAACAGCGGCGGGTTCGTTTTAGATACAATGGACGAAATAATAATATTCTTTTTTTAAAAGAGGAGGTGTCGAAATATCCATTTTTCTTAACCTGGCATTCAATTTTAATTATCTAAAAATGTATTATTAATTATTATCGAATTATCGAAAATATTAGCAACAGCGGCGGGTTCGTTTTAGATACAAAGGATGACATAATAATATTCTTTTTTAAAAGAGGAGTTATCAAAATACCCATTTTTCTTAACCTGGCATTCAATTTTAATTATCTAAAAATGTATTATTAATTATTATCGAATTATCGAAAATATTAGCAACAGCGGCGGGTTCGTTTTAGATACACAGGATGAAATAATAATATTCTTTTTTAAAAGAGGAGTTATCAAAATACCCATTTTTCTTAACCTGGCATTCAATTTTAATTATCTAAAAATGTATTATTAATTATTATCGAATTATCGAAAATATTAGCAACAGCGGCGGGTTCGTTTTAGATACACAGGATGAAATAATAATATTCTTTTTTAAAAGAGGAGTTATCAAAATACCCATTTTTCTTAACCTGGCATTCAATTTTAATTATCTAAAAATGTAAACAAATCAACTGGAATGAAAAACACAGATTCCGATAAATCAAAACAATTGCGAGAACTTCGTTGCCAACCTAATATATTAAAGGGTAGGAGCAATAAGCAACATTTTTTTTCCGATGGTGATTGTTGTCTAAAATTATTTTCATTGTAAGCAATACGATGTTTCTGCGAATAATGTACCATCAAGACTGAATCTAGAAAACTTATAAAGAGCTTATCTAAAGTGTGTTTTTTTTCATTATCTTACCTAGGGCCATTAATATGAACGGCGGATAATATTTCGAAAAATCTTTCGCAAGATTATCTGCTGTTAATTTTATATGCCTGTTTGATACGAGCCCGCAGTCTTAGGGAACTCTGAAAACACTTTTCCTTTTAAAAAAATACAATTTTTAATTAAATACCAAAGTTTTAAAATTTCACTAAACATATTAACTTTTTCTTTAAAATATTATTTTTATGCTCGTAACAAGTAATAATGTAATTCTTGCATACATGGTAAAGTTACATCTACCCCGTTCAGTTACAGCAAATAACTCGAGAGCTAATTGTGAAATAAAAATAATCGGTAATACAAGCTGCTAGAACAGAACTTTTTCAGATGAAGCACAGCATTCTTCAGAATTAGTGTAGTGTATTATTTCTAAGCTATAAAAAATTCCAGATCAAATTACGGTAAAAAGTACTGCCATCCTAAGTGCGTCACCTGTGAAATCCATTTTACCATAAAATTCATTTTTACTCTAAAATTTGATACCGTACTTTTTATAGTAATATTTATTTAATTACATGGATAAAGTTATTTTGCTGTAACTATAACTGTAAATACTACGGAGTATCAGAATTTTTGTTCAGCAAAACTTTACGGAGACAATGATTTTACTGTAAGATGTACTGGCACCCAGTGTGCCGGTACTTTTAAATTTTTTTACAGTGCAAAATTTTTTGCAGTGTAAATTCTGAAATAATGAAAGCTCAATTTACTTAACTTATACCAAGCATACCACGTGCTAAGAAAACATTGCAGATAATAATTTGTTTTTAGTATAATTAAAAATATTTTAACTGTATATAACAGTAATATAAAATATCCTCTATTAAATGTATAATATAAAAAATTACTTCGAATAGACAGTAAAAAAAATATATAACAACAACAAAACTGAAGAACTAGAATAAGATGAACTAAATATAATTTTTAATTTACATCTATACTACAACTATATCTAAATTTTTGTGAAATATTAATCTTTGCAATTTCTCATACATTTCTTTCATTTACAAATAAGAAGACAGATAAAAATACAGCTACTAACAATGTTAATTTGTAGACGTGGCAGAAATGACGATTCACATATTTGTTACGTATATGAAAAATAATGATAATTTCCTTAAAAATTATCTTCATTGTTCTTAAAATGCAGGGAATTGGAAAGTCTTAAGAAAAGACATTTTAATTTACAACCAAGATTACATAAACGCTTCAAGCGAGAGTAAAAAAATGAAATGAAGTAGAATGGAAATAAGATATAAAAAATTACACTTCTTAATCCTAAGACACGAGGATTTTATTTTCGAGGCTACTCAGGTAATTCCCCGTTCATTTAAAAAAATATTCAGAGTGTGTGTGTATATATATATATATATATATACTATATGTATAATATATATACTATATATATATATATATATATATATATATATATATATATATATATATATATATATATATATATATATATATATATATATATATATATATATATATATATATATATATATATATATATATATATACTATATGTATAATATATATATACTATATGTATAATATATATATACTATATATATATATTATCTATATATAATTATGTCTTTAGCTTTAATGTAAAGTAGTAAATTTTATAAAAATGTAAACATCTGAAATTATATTTTAAAAATGTATAAAAAATGTGATTTGTAACAAAAATAATTTTTTTTATTATTAATTTAATATGTTAGAGAAATGTTTTCTGGATTCTAGATATGAATTACGATGATATAGTTATTTAAAGAGTAAAATACTATTTTTTTGAAATTTTGAAAAGTGTTTTATTATAATAATTAATTTTATTGAAAAAAGAAATGAATCTCATACGTAATGCAAGTATAAAGTTAAAAAAAAAGTTTGTGTAGTAGTACTTTAACTATTTAAATCATAACCTACATTATAATCTAACGTAGGCCTGAGAAAAGGATTGAATTGCATTAAAAGTTGAGTTAAAAAACGAAAAATCTAATAATTCTTCAGTTGAAAACAGCAATAAGCCAATGAATGAAGTTAAAAGATCAGGTCATGAGATGAAGGAATATTTTAGTTTTCGTTTTTTTTCTTTCCATCGCCTGTGAATAGAAGTGACAATACTTAAAAAAAGTATTTCATACTTAGATGATGTAATCAATATCGCAATACTTTTCTGTTATTTAAACAACAATTAATGAAATACAAATTATTGAACTATGCATACTTAAAAATAATAATTAATGCAACTCATTTTTTATTACTTGCAATAATCAGTTTGAAACGTTTATATGGGGATGTTTTACTTTTAATAAATAAATAAAGGAAAATTATTGCCCACACGAATTTGAACAGTAAAATTTTCTGCAAATTCTACACGTATCGAAGAAAGTGCGAGGGTATAAGTAGTAAGTGCCAATCGTCAAGGTCTAATTATCATTGTTATTTATTTAGTTATTGACAATCATTTCAAAATACCAGAAGTTTTGGTTTAGGTGAGAGAATATTACGGATTAATATTGCTCAAAAAAATTACAAAAATGTTGCGAATTTATATTAATAATATCTTAGAACTTCAAACACAATGAAAAAAGAATCTCGCTATTTGTATTTTTTAAAATATTATAATTGATTTTCGGAAGAAAAAAAAGCAATGGCCTTTCCTATGATTTTAACTTTTCAGTGATTTTTCAGGAGTGATTTTTTGTTTTGTTTATATGCTATTAAGAATTATTATCTATTTAAAATGGGACATTAAAGTAAACATTCTTACAAGCAACAAGATATATTTAATAAAATCGTGCATTAAGTAAGATTTTAAGTTGTTAAAATTTTTACTGAATGTTTTCTTGAGCAATTAATATATTTTTTTGAATTTTTTTTAAAATATTTTCTTTGATTTTGCAGATAAGTAATAGCAGAAAATTTTCTTATTGATATATAGGCAAATTAATGCAGATATGTTTAGTAATGTTCATTGTTCAATGTTAATTGTTGTTTTGTATTTAAACAAAAGAAAATTTTAAAATATCTGCCAAAAATAAAAAAGTGTCAAAAATTTAAAATTTGACATTTTTTTTAATTTAAAAAAGCTAAACAATGATGCTATAATTTTAAAAATAAAAAATTCATCGACAACTAAGTGCGCATGTAATAAAACAGCTAAAAATTATTAGTTTTACCCTTAATTAAAAAGGAAAAAAATATTGTGACATCCTACAAAAACATTAATCTAATTTGTTTTAGTATCTGGCAAATAAGGTAAGCTCGGTCTTGTGTGGTGTTGGAAAAATGCGAACGCTATTTTTCGAGCTGACGAATGATAGCGAGCAAGAATGATAGACCCTTATAAATTACAAGAGTAGCATTTTTGTTTTAGGTACGAGAATATGGAATCATGCACTACTGCAGACCAAATCACAAAAGATAATGAAAAAGAAACGTTGAAATGTTCTTTCTTTCATATAGATAAAGTGATGATAAGGTTTAAAGCCCATTTTTTTCTATTCGTCGGAGGTAAGCACACTTTCCTCCTTTAATTAAGAGCAAGAAAATCAAATTTGATATTAGTAAGCGAGTTAAGATAGTAAAAATCAATACTTTTAAAAATGATGACGCATTCAGATGCAAGTTCCTCTCGAATGCCAATACCTACACAAAGTAAAAGGAAATAAAATAAATAAAACTATTCGTACCTGCCGCATTGTTTGATCAGCCTTAAAATGGGCTCAACTTCATCTTAAATAATTTACTTAGTCCCAATTTTATATAATTAAATTTCCGTTCATTTAATCATCGGATAACTTTAGTTGGTTTATCAGACATAGACATTTCTGAATCAAACTTTATTAAATTTGAAAAAGGCAGGTTGGAGATGCACCTATTTAGCTTTTACGATTGTATGACTGCTCTCAGCCCATAATTTTCTATAAACTAAGACCACAAAAGTTAAACTAAACTTTTCTGAAATCAAAACTTGCATAGTCATGAGTTGTTTTTGGAAAATTTGTTTTAAAATATGAGACAGAGAAAACCAATAACCCCAAAAATATGGAAATTAACTATCAATAATATATATGTTACCGGCAAATTATGAAATCCGACATTATAATGCCTAGGCATTAAATATAAAGCCTAAAACTAGCCGGTAAAGTATGAAATGATTTATATTTCACACATTGCCTAGGCATTCCATTTAATGCCGGATGTTATTTAGGCAAAGTCCTAATGAGGTTATTATGTAAATGATGTGCATGTTACTGTGAATGACCGAAATCGGTGTTTGTTGACTTTCACCCTTGAATGTTGACAATCACAGAGTCGCTTTGGTGAATGTCCGAAATATTTATTACATGCGATTTGTTATTAATTTATTCTTGGATATAATTACATTTATTCGATATTTCAATACTTATTGACGATAGATTAGAAGAAACATCAGTGTTTGGAGTACCGGGCAAATACATACCTGGCAATGGCACTTGACCTTAGAAAAATATCAGTGTAGGGTATACCGGGAAAATGTACACCGGGCAGTGGCACTGAACCTTAAGAAAACCAGTGTAGGGTATACCGGGCAAATATATAATGGCACTTGACCTTAAAAAAACATCAGTGTAGGATATACCGGGCAAATATATACCGGGCAATGGCACTTATTGACCTTAAAAAATATCAGTGTGGGGTATACCGGGCAAATGTGTACCGGGCAAGGGCAGTTGGTCTTAAAAAACATCAGTGTAGGGTATACCGGGCAAATGTATACCGGATAGTTGCACTTAACTAGACTTAGTATATATTTCGGACATTTACCAAAGGTCTAGACATACTAGGACTAGTTAAGTGCCACTGACAGGTATACATTTGCCCGGTATAAAATTAATAAAATGTTTTGGAAAAATATTCAAGTATGATAAGCAGTACTAATTATATCACTATCGAAAAGGTCGAATCATTGAAAAAAATTATACAAATATTAGCTTAAACTATATTAGTACCATATATAGTACCACATTCACATCTCTGTAAATAGATCTGATCATTCCCAAGCAATTTAGAAACCAGGTACAATTAAGAACAAGGTTAAATTCATATTTGCAAATTATTGTTATGAAATTAATGAAATTTTTAAATCAATTTTTAAAATTAAGGGTATTTTAAAATATGTAATAAGTTTATGTAGTTTTTCCCTTACTGTATACAGGACTAATGTTACATTTAACCGGGGTTCTTGCAGTAAACAAGTAATTTTAGAATTTTGTTAAACTTTGGCTTAGAATTTTAGTGAGAAACTTAAAAATGTATTAATTAAATCAGTTTTAATTCATAATTTAATTGATTATTTCTAGCCCTGGGCTGTGTAAATCCATTCCTCCCAGTTGTAGCAAGAAATAAACTTGGTCTTTCTGCCACTTCCGTCGCTGTTATTTTGACTGCTCAACAACTAATAACCGTTGTATCGAAGCCAATCATTGGTTACCTTGCTGATTATTTCAACAGGTTAAAATTAATGATTATTACACTTCTAGCTATACACACTATTTCTATTTTTCTCGTTATTCTAATTCCTCCTATGAAGAAGCCTTCGTCAGAACTATCGTCGACCAATCTAATTAAAAATTGGGATAAACAATATGATTTAAAAATCCTTGCAGCTAAGTATTGCCCGAATGATAAAGAGAACGCAATTCGAACTGTTTCTTCAATGTTAGAAAGTGCGTTGTACAACATTCGAAATAGTAGTTGCTTGGACATAGTTTGTTTAAAGTTCACTACCGACAGTGAAATTTTCTGTTTTGAGAAAAATACAACTAACAAAGAATTGAATAAACTTGTTGAAACAGAATTAAATAGTACTTGTTCAGTCCTTTCTACAAAGAACTTTACTACTGATGATATTGAATCCTATAACAGGAAGTACTATTATCATTTATCATCTGTAAAGCCTTCCTTTCCTGATTTAGATGCTTATAATAGATTCTCGTGTACAATAGTTCTCTCAAAAAATGATCACAAGATTCCTGTCACAATAAGTGTCAGTGATTTCGAAACACTTCAATTTTGGATGTTCGCTGCAACGACTTCGGTGGCTATGATATGTTTGAGTTCCATTTTCACACTTGGTGACATGGCATGCTATGAAAGCTCAGAAAAATTGGGTCGAGATTTCGGAAGACAAAGATTGTTCGGAGGAATTGGATGGGGTTTGTTGGCAACAATTGGTGGGCTAATATGTGACTTAACAAACGGCTATCTTGCTACTTGGATTCTTATGGTCGTCCTACAAATAACCACCATATGGAATGTTTCGAAATTAGATCTTATAAAACCTCATTTCTCACTAAACATTTTGAAAGATATTGGCAGAATTCTAAATTCCATAGAATTTCTCGCTTTTGAATTAGGTGTTTTCTTCAATGGAATAGGTGCTGGTGTAGTGTGGTTTTACTTGATATGGTTTCTAGCGAGTCTACAAGCAAGCAAATTACTGTGTGGTTTAGCTTTGTATGTGGAATGCTTTATTGGTGAAATTCCTTTAATGTTTGTATCTGGCTGGATTTTACAAAAATTAGGACATTTTAATCTTATTTCAATTTCACTATTATCATACGCTGTACGATTCATGTGGTACAGTTATCTTCAAAATCCATGGCTTGTTCTTCCAATCGAGATCTTACATGGCTTCAACTACGGGACGTTTTTCCCGGCAGTAACATCTTATGGAAAACTGAGTGCTAAACCTGGGACAGAAGCAACAACTCTATCAATTCTTTTTGCTACACATGATGGCTTAGGTAAGTACTGACTTTAAAAATACAAACTTATTTCTATTTTTATACTTGTTTTCTACGGGAAAAGTAATATATTGAATGAAATGTGCTAAATGTAAACAGTGCCCATTAAAGTTCATATCCACCAGCTTTAACTTAGAAGCGGCTGCAGCTGTAATTATTAAAATAACTCCTATGCCTGGTAAAGTGACTGTGCGCTATAAGATGAGACCATTTTCAGCACCATCTGGTAACGGCGAAATACTGTTACTACCTCGAAAATGGTGCGAGATTACTGGTAAAAGTGAATTGCATTGTTTTACAGCATCAGCGATTTAGAACTTATATATACCTTGCTAAAAAAAAGAATACTTAAAATGCGCATTTACTTGTTCAAGATTTTCTACAAAGTTTTAATCTTCGAGAGATAAAAAAAAAACTTGTTTTTGCAACGTACATCCCCTTTGCTCTAACTTTTTTCACGTTTTATACGTCGGGAATAAAGATATTTTCTCATAAATCTCTCTCTCTTTTTAAGATCATTTCATCATTTTTGATAAACAAATGCGCATTTTAAGCATTCCTTTCTTAGTATTAACGATCCCAACTACACAAAATTAAATTTTTTAAAAGAGAAAACGCTCTTTTTGAATTATTACCTTTTAGCAATCGTAGTATCGTAAATATTTAACGAAACTGGTAATCTAAATAACCTATCAGTCGTCTTTAAAAGTCGAACACTATTGGTATAAACTACCTCATTTCAACGTTTTTAGGGAGAAATTTAGTTAATGAATACTTTAGTTAACTCTCTAAAGATGTAGTTTAATACTGAAATTATTTAAGTCTTTTATTTTCTCGACGAAAATTTTACGTTCACTACAAAAATAAAAATTTTTTCACACGTATAATTATACACTTTACTATATACTATTACACACTTTTTCCCTTGAGTAAATTTCATTAAAAATTAGATAAGAGGTTACGGAAATTTCAAAACTGTTAGTCTATTTTTCAGAAAACTATTAAAAGTGCAAATGTCTCTCTTTGGAGAATTCGAAACTAGGTAATTGTTTTATCTTTAGAAACAATTACCTGATTATAGAAGTGAAGATCTATCATAGGAAAATATTAAATTCTGTATATATTACTTTACATAAGTATTTGTATCGAGTCTTTTGACTAAAATAATCCTCCTCCCCGAGAACAAAAGAAATTTGATGAAGGAGGACTATATGGCCACATTGTTTTCCAAAAATACTTAATTTTCGTCATCTTTTCAAATTTATATCAATTCCTTAGCATTCCCTAAAAGAGAAAATTCAACAACTCTAGATAGATTTACTTTTCATTTTTTTTACATTTAAAACAAGTTGTTTAGGTGGAGAGGAATTAGATTGAAGCGTAAGGATGGGAAACTGAATGTAAACAATAACAAGTTTTCTAAAACCGGAAAAAATATAGAAAACTTCTGGAGTATTCCTTCGCTTATTTTTACAAGGATTTACTGCATTTACAAGGCAATGTGTGAACAGGCTTAATATTCTAGGAAGTTTCATCATTCTGATTTGTGTTAAAATTTACACGTAATTTTACCTTTCATAAGTTTTCTGTAGTTTAAAAATTCTAAAAGGTGCTGAGTCTTAAATAAATTTCGAAAAACTGGCATCACAAGATAAATAAAGCGTAACTTTTGCCATGTTCTGATAGTTATTCCCTATTTGGCTATATTTGTACTATTTTGGCTACATATTACTGCTTGATCTTTTTTAAGTAGCATCATAGCATGCTTGTCGAGTTGCCCAAATTCGTTTTCTGCTAACATCAAACGGATGAAGCTGAAGTCAAAATGAAAGAACGCGTTTTATTGTAAACACGAGAATATTAATAATATTGGATGGCGCGCTTTTTCAAACTTAGGCGTAAAAATAAATCGGTAGTAACCAGGGGATATTTCGAATATTAACTCATTCATAGGGTCATCAGTGCTTAGCTTTACACGGACAACCTTCCATGTTAACCTTAAATTTATTACTTATTTCATGTATGTATTTTATTTCATCACATTATTTTCGTTATACCACCAGATTAAAAACTTAGTATGTTCCGGGAAGTGTTTCAAAAAGAGGAAAATCAATTTAAAAAGTGAAAGAAAAACGGGAGACAACATTGCACGACTTACTGCATTCTGTATAATAAACCAACATTCTAATTTCGCTAAGTTTCAAAATTTGTCACTAAGTTCAACAAAAGACGGTACTGCTAACTTTAAAAATCATACAACTATGATTTCTCTTGCTGGTCAGGCTATGTGAACTGAAAAAAGTTCAGCGTTTATGAATTTTATCCCCAGGCTGCACTGCGTAAATATTTTGAAAATATTGTATTATAGTTTTTAATAATTAGAAGTGCCATCTGTTGTCGAACTTTAAAACTAATTTTGAAAGTTGATGAGAAAATGGTTTCTCAAGTAAATTACATCCAATCCCCTACAGTTAGAGAATTCAGAAATATTTTGTTTTAAATTTTCATCACAAACCTAAATGGATACTATTTATAATTCATAAAAATAGATTAATAATAAAAAATATATATTATTAGTTGTAGTTGGCTTTTAGCAAAACCACTTCTCTGTATAAAAAATTTTCTTTTCAGGAGCGGGTCTTGGATGTACCTTAGCGGGCATTTGTTTTGATCTCGTTGGAGGACACCAGACTTTCTTTTATCTCAGCATTGCATCCTTCGGGGCCACAATCCTTAATAGCGCTAACACTTTTTGGCTCAGAAGACACACTCATAAAGAACCAAACACAGCTGTAGCTTCGAATCATAACTTAACATAGTTGAACATTCTTCTCTGTAAATTAACTCATCTTTCTTAGCCGCGATCAGGATTGGCACGGTATTTACCACCACCAGAAAAGAAACATACATTTAAGAAAATATTGTGAACATAACATTATCATATTCTCAGAAATAATGAAGTGTAAAACAGAAAAAAAAACAGCGAACAAGTTGGATAACTTTTGATCTATCAGTTTCACAGATTGCGACTTAATCTTAATGGTTTGAAGATTTAAGCTTGAATATACTAATTCATTAACGAAGACAATATTTTAAATTTTGAGATAAGGCATAAAAATGAACTTATCCGAGAAATTGTTTTTTTTCGTCGACAAATTTGGATTTTTGACCTTCAAAGTACGGATGGTTGACTGAATGTAAACAATAACAAGCTTCCTAAAAATTTCCAGTTAATTCCTCCACTTATGTTATGCTTACGAGGGGAGGAGTGAACAAGCTTCATATTCTAGAAAGTTTTATTATTGTGTTTAAATTTACGCTTAATTTTACCATTCATAAGAGTTTTCTGCAATTTATAAATAAAGAGTATGGTTAGCCATGTTTCGAAGAGATAACATATGTTATCTCTTTTAGCTATATTTGTGTGAAATAGCACCGTTTGTTATTTTTTGGGTAGCATCGTAGCAAGCTTGCGGAGTCTACCAAGTTCATTAGTTGTTTGTTTCGTTAAAAGTTAGATTGAAAGAAAGTGTTATATTGAAAAGACGACGAATTTTAACCCTTAGCGCCATATGCGCTAAGCTTTTCACGGTCTAACATCAAGCCAGTCTGGAAAATTTGACCCGAATGATATGGGCAGGCAACAATTTGTTGTTCTGTCATTAGGAGTTTGAATGCTTTGGCCCCAATAGTATCCGTAATTTTTAAATGTTTTTTTAATTTCTACAAACTAATATAACTTTATTGGAAACAAAAACAAACACATTAATGCAAAGAATATATATTCGTCGTCAAGAGGAAAATCCGGTCCAGACGACAAAGAAAAGTAATACAATAAATTTAATTTAGAAATTTTAAAAAAAAAAGGGGAGGGGGATATTACAATCATGAATTATTTTGCTCATCTTAACACATCATATATTGTTGAATACTTTAATAATAGAGTTACAAAATACATGAAAATATATAAAAAAAAATAACAAAGGTAACATAAGAAATTCATTTGGATTGGCACAAGACTGGTATAAAAAATCAAATGCTTCCTTTAAAGTGAAAAATAGAGATCTAAATCGTCAATGTTCATCATAAATTGAAATAAAGCACGCTTAAAAGAAGAATATATTTGGATGTTTTGCAACTGGTGTGGTAATTTATTATAAAAAAACTGTTTTCGTGAAATTTCTTTTATAAAGTGGGGAATCTCATATATTTCAGTTGGTCTCCTTTCAGACACATTAGTTTTTAATTTGCATATTAATTTATTGTTGAAAAATTGTAATTGCGAAATAATTGTTGGAAAATATTTTTTAGTCCCAAGTGTAAACAAATAGATGGACAGTATTTTCCCCTGTACTGTGTCACTTGCTGAAGAAAAATGTGTCACAGCTTGGAGGTGGGTGTTTCATTGTTTTATAGTTAATTCTGCTCTGCTCTTGGCAGGATTGAACTATAGTTTAAGTTTAGTATTTATAGTTTCATCTTCGTTTCAGTAAACTTAGTCTTTAAAATAGTTGTACAGTCTTTCTGTGAGTTGAATGCCTTATTTCTATAGTTTAAAAGATGTTTGCAACTTAATAAGTTTGTTTTCTAATTTTATTTGAATATTTTAATGCTTATTTTTTTTTCAGCGTTGTACAATTCTAAAGATGACTTGTGATCGATTCTAAAGATATTCAGAAACGATATTTTTCATTTCATAATTTTTAACATATCGGAAACTTATTGTTTCTCTTAATGTAAAAATCCTCAAACAATTTTTTTTACATAATTTTATTTTATTTGAACAAATAGTTACTACTGTCTAATATTGGCTTGAAATAATGTTATATAAATAATAAATCATCATTACCCAAAAACGATGAGTGGCTAATTACCTATATTAGTTTTTTATCAGAAAAAACGTACAGTAAATAGCATTGCAACCCTAATGGTCTGTTCTGAAAATAAGTGAATGATAATGAAGATTGAAGTCTTTGATTTACCCAATTCCCTTAGTCATTAACCCAAATTACTTACAAGCAATCTAACTTTCTGGCGAAGAGGATGTTTAATTCAAAATTATAAAATTCATATTTTTATGTATTAGTCATCTTTCAGCAAAAATAAATAAGTACAACGATAACTAACAGAATTTTGACAATTAATTTGAAATCTTTTTCTTAACCATTCATTACCAATATTTTACAATGTACTAATGAATAACAGAAAAATAAATAGGCATTTAATATTTCTTAACTAATAAAATATTAAATCTTTTTAATGATACTTAAACTTATATATTTTGTTTAAAAACTGTTCCATTTTTCGAAGTATCAGTGAGATATTAAAGAATGAATTAAAACAAAAACAGCAAAATTCAGTAAAATTTCACCATAGTTTATTCATAGAAATACATTTAAAAATTTAATCACAAATGTAGGAACATTAGCAAATCACAGTAAAATTCAGCGAATGTTTAAAATATATTAATATGTCATAGATAAAGTTAAGCCCAGCAAAATATTTAAAGCACATTGGCAAACAAAGGCACGAGAATCACACAATTGCTTGAACTATATAATATACTAAAATTAATTCACCAAATTATCATCAATGAAAAAAATTTACCACTTACCACGAAAAACTTCAAAATATTTTCATAATAAAGTAATGAGTCCAAAAAGTATTGTCCCTAATTTAGTTGGATAAGTTTAAAAGCTCGCTTAGCATCAGGCCAGTTGTAATCGGTAAAAGTGACAGCTTATAAATGTGTGGTCATTTAGCCCTTTCTGTCCATAAAGGGACTAAAGAGAAGCATCTCCATAAAACTCAGTTTTGTTTTATGTGCAAGCAGCCATGCAGTACAAGATGAATCGCCATAAAATTTATGTGAAACCCAAAGTCCATTACAATGACAAGTCTACAGGCATTTTCTGAAAAAGTCAGCAATGAGGCATGCTCTGAAAGGTCATCAATGACCTCGATTGCCTCTGGGACATAAATTTTCTTCAACTCAAGCTATCATTGGAGTATTCGTAAAATAGCAGAGACAATAAGCATTACAAAAAGTTTCGATTGGACAGCAAATGATTTTAAACTTTGCCATAATGCATTCTGCCATTTTGCTTTAGGACTGATTGATTCAAAGATGCCATTGGTCACTCAGCTATAAGGATTTTGACGTGGCTCCCCCAAGATTTCTTGTTCTGACACTTACTAACTCCAATAAAAGAACATTATTTAGCAACAAGTGA
Organism: Parasteatoda tepidariorum; assembly: GCF_982258835.1. NCBI lineage: Eukaryota > Metazoa > Arthropoda > Arachnida > Araneae > Theridiidae > Parasteatoda > Parasteatoda tepidariorum. The sequence goes on from NC_141761.1 coordinate 54,745,849, forward strand.
CAGAGTCAAGTTCCCTAGATGAAGCCTTCTGGAAATTTTGCTAAAAGCGAGATTTAAAGGCGTCATACATACATTTTAAACATGGAAGGTTTATGGCTGTATTGTATCAATCAGATCAATGCATGTTTTTTAATCAACTCAATTGACATTACTTTTTGGACAAATCATGTAAAGGTATTTATGGTGACAAAAAAATTATAACGAAACATAGCTACCAAAAGAAATAAATTCAGTAAATGTAACAGAAGATTCATTTATGAATGAAATATCTATCATCAAAGGCACCGGTGGAAACTGTATAAGGAGAGTGTTAAGTTTGTCACTTAAACATTTTGATGTGTAAATATCAAAGAGCATGAAAAGTTATTTAATTAAATTCAAAATATCATGTTTTTGCTTGTCTTGAAAAAAAATATCACATTTTACTTACTTTTTTTATATTTACTTTTTATTAATAAATTTTTTTTTTTATTTCAAATGTAGTTTTTGTTATTAATTTTTCAGACTGGGTGAACTAAATAATTCTTATCAGAATTACTTTGAAATGAAAAACCCATTATAATCAGCTAATAAGGGTTTTAAAAAAAATAGTCCCAAAATTATCTTTTCTGATTTTTAGTGAGCAATTTGAGAAACGGAATTCCTTTAAAACGAACAGTTTAAAAATCTAATAAATGAAAAATCCAGAACTTTTTGAACAGAAAAAACTTGACTATTTATGACTTAGGAGCAAAGAAATGTTAGAAGATCTCCTATATCGCTAAAAATCTGAAATATTGCAAGAAAGAAAACAATCTGCTGTTTAACTCTTAAATATTCCAGACAAATCAAAATAATAGCAAAACAAAGATAAAGAAAGAAAGAGTAAGAGAAAACTACAGTATCATAATTTTCAACATTTTTCGAAATCTTAGAAAAAAGGATATCAAATTCTAAATAGCATTAATAGTATAATCATTCCATCTGATTTTTTTTTAACTTTCTATTATTATTTAATTTAGCTTTTGGACATAATATTTAAAACTGAATGAACAAATTCAATATTTTATACAAAAATATCAGAAAATGAAAATATTTATAATAGTTTTTTTTTTATTTTCTTAGTAAATATATAGTTGAATTTTAAGGCTGGTGTAAGTAAATCTTCTTCAACATTAATCTTGCTTACATTAATCTAAATAAATTTATGACTTTTATCTATAGCTTTTATCTTTTATTATAAATTAAAAATATAAACCATTTTTATAGATAATTAATTTGACTTTAATAATTTTTTTAATAAAATTCGTAACATTCATATTATATCTGTATAAAATCATACATCTGTATAAAATATACATAGTTGTAATAAAAGTTAAGGTATTTCAATTTAAGTTTAATCTACATTTTATAATTCAGAAAAAGAGCCAATTTACCGTCAGAGGGCAATAAACCTTTTTTTTTTTTTAATTAAAAGCATTATAAAACATTTTTCTCTGGACGTTCCAAGGTAAAAAAAAAATTAATTAGTAGATTTTAAATTCATAAAGATTTTCTTTTAAAAAAATCTAAAAACCGGCATATTTATAAAATTAAATCTGTATAGTGATAAGGGATTTTATCAAAAATTTTAGTTGGCAGCTATAAAAAAAAACTATCAATAGCACAAAAAAAAACATTTGATTTGAAAGTTTTAAACATTGACAAAATAATTTTAAAAAAGCAGTCATTAAAAAAAGACTGTGTATTGAAAAAATAATTCAGGTAGAAAACTGTATAGCTTCAATATAGCTGATATAATATGTATAATTACACATTAATTGTCATATGTATAATTACAAGCTGATTAATACATATAACTACAAACTCTACAACAAATGTTATTCATTTAACCAAAAGTAAAAATTTAGCAATTATTATTATTTAAAGCAAATATATTAATACAAATATCAAAAATGAATTGCCAAGTAAAAAGAAAATATTATTTTCATAGTGGTATTTTTAAAATATTTTGGAATAAATAAAATGTCATGAAGAATGAATTTAAAAATGGATGTGTGCAATATAACTTAGAATGTACACATTGAACATTTTTAAAATAACTGGGTTAATTTATCTTAAATTTGATGTATAATTTGTTGATATGCTCTTTAAACTTAAAATATATCATTGAAACGGGAACATATTTTATGAATAACCGGCTTTATTGCAACTAATAATGTATTTTCTTTTTAGTTAATACACCAAACTGTCAATCGGAATAGATTTATAACAATAAAAAAATAATTAATAAGATTTATTATAAAAATTATTAAAAAATATCTTAAACAAAAGAAAAGAAAATTACCGTTTAGAAGTTAGAGCAGTTTATCATTAAAATCTAACAATGTAAAAAGAAATTTGAAAGACAAATTAGTGAAACAGATGTATAAATCTGCATACTTGAAAGAAGTCCGAAAATTCAAAATTATTACAACAAAAAAGTAACACAAGTCCAAGGGGAAATAATACTGATTTTTTTTAAACACAATTAATGAAGTAATGTTTACTTAAATCAACACAATATAGTAAAGCACAGTTTACTTCAGGAATTTACAGTACAACCACTGAACACAAAATAAAAATATAACATAAAAAATATCATTAAACAATAAAATTAAATATTAAGTATAAAAATTTAAGTTAAGAATAAATAATTATTGTATTTTCAAATATTTAATTCAAATTCACACACTAATTATTGTAAAGTAAATAAAAAATTAAAAAATCAGTAATATGAATAATAATAGCTAAATTAAATGTCAACTAATGTTTAAAGAGTTACTAATTCCTTACAAAACTAACTAAAACAATATTTACGAATATTTTTTTACATTTTATACTTTATGTAATGAAATTTTAACACCTAAATCACAGGAGAGTGTCAATAAATCATAAAGAAATAAAATATTACTTAGTCAAAAAAACATATAAAATAAAAATAATTAAACAAATATTGACATTAAAAATGAATACATAATCTCAAAACCAAGAACAACAAAACCCCTACTAAGAAATAAATATTGTAATCATAAAAAAGAAAATATTGTTTGCGAAAATATTTGTAACAATAAATATTTATAAAATCAATATTGACAATCAACTCTACAAAAAAAAAATATTAATAAAGGTTTTTAATGAATACTTTAAAACATAAAATATTTAGTAGAAGTTAAAATTCTATAGCCTTCTCAGAAAATTTTTTGCAAAAGTCATTATTAAAGACATATTCCAAATGTTATTTATATGGTTAATCCAAAAGAAACTTTTCCAGAATTTACGGCTAACTCAATCATAGAATTATGAAACATCTAACGACATTATTAAAAATCGCTATTATAATTTATTAATGCATTTTATTATTACAATTTATTACTTTTATTATTATTATTATACTTAATTAAAATATTAATAAACCAAGTGAGTAATTGAATGCACAATTTGTCATAACATTACAAAAAAAAAATATATATATATATATATACACACAAAACGTATGTCCTAAAATCATATGAAAGAAAATTTAAAGTAATAATTTATAATTAACTCAACTTTCTTATATGACATAAAATCTTAATATATCAAAGTTAAAAAGTGATTATAAGGGTAATAACATCCGTACATGTATTTAAAATTCTGTTTTGGCTGATAAAAGGCATTGAAATATTTTTCAATATCAAAACTGTGATATTAGTTAAATCACTAAGGTTAACTTTATTTTGCCTGCTCTAAAGTACTATTACAAGCATTTGGTGGGTTTCATTTTGAAAGCTATTTTGCATGAATGAATGAACCACAAAACATAAAATTTAAAAACAAAAAAGTCAGGATACTGTAACATCTTTCATTCAGATGCCAGTTCAGTTTAACATATGTTGGAATGATATAACTCAACAAGGAACACTTATAACAATGAAAACAATTTGTTCCAATAGTATTGTAACTTTGGTTATTACAACAGCTCACACCAGTGTACCTCATAAGAAATTATATAAAAATATGAAATGAAATATATAACACAATATATCAACTTAGGTGGCATTTAAGTTGACTCTTTTAGCCAATGAAACAGTGTGTATCAGGGTATGTAGGGTCGTTTTGAGTTATGCTGTAGACCTCAGGAATTGATAAGGCCATATCACTTTAGCTGAACAATAACAATAAATCACCTTATCAGTTCTACTATGTTGTAATTGTTCAATGCAAAATGCTCTTTCTTAGTGATTAATTTTTATTTTTTGGCTATTGATTTGTTAATTTGTTTGACTGTTAAACTAAATGGAATTAAATTTACTTCACTAGCATAAAATTTTGTTTTTATAATTTTCCTTCTTAATTCAATACTATGTTTAGCATACTTCTTGATCTTACAACTTTTTTTCAAAGACTTTGATACATTTAACCTTTGAATAAATTGGCGTGCATTACAAATTATATATGCATAAATATTTCAGTTTAGGTAGAAATTAATTCTGATCTGAAAAACACTTTGAAGAAAGGAAAAAAAGCAACTTCTTGAAACAAAGTAGCAGATTGAAAAATCCTATAAAGTGCTAGATCTATGGAAATTGAAAACTGATCTTAACATTTTTATTGACCATACATTTTGTTCTTTGAACTGAAAGTTTATGAGAGCAGCTAAGCAAAGCATTCTTTCAACAGCCTGTTGAAGGCTAGAAAAATGATACAATGACATTTGTGAGGTTAAGGCTTCAAAATTTTGTGACCATGGTTGAGGCAATGTAATCAGCACTAGGCACAGGCCATCTTTACTTCAGGACAAGCTCTGGTGTACCCATCAATCTGAAGCTGGGTAGCTTCACAATGACAGTTTAGTGCCTAAACCCACTGAGCTTTCAAGGCTCTAAGAGAGAAGCTGACAGATTTAAAAATACCGCGAAACAGAGGATTTCCGAAATCTTCAGCTTCTTACATCTTAACTTTGAGAAAGTACGAAAATATGATACATAGAAACCAAAGGTAAATATATCAATTATATTCACCCAAAATAAGGATTTCCTATGTAACTTCAAAAAATCAATACAAAACTTCTTGTTTTTAACAATATTAATCAAAAACATGAAGCAATGTATGTCAAACAACATACTACAATGACAAACTTAAGTTTCTTTTCCAATACAAAATACCAACTTCTTGTTCATTCAGCAATACTGAATTTATTAAAAATCAAAAGCTCTAAAAAAAGGCACCTGCAGTAATTTTTAATCTACAACTAGTTTTTAAGTTAAGATAAAAGTGGATTTTTTTATTTTGGGAAAATTTCTAAATTTTTTTTTGTTATAATTAAAAGTTATAACTTTTAAACTTTTTTGTTATAACTTTTGTTACATCATTTTGTACCTTCAGCAAAATGAAAATCTAAAAATATCAAAAACTTACAAATAAGGTACGTGAAGAACCTAAAATTATAGGATAAGGATGATTTTTAGATAGGATAATAAAAATAAAATAATCACTTTTTTTTTCAAATTTGTCTTAGTAACGAATTTTAAACTAATAAATAAGTAAACCTTATAAAATGTTTTTTATAAAGTGAAAATATAACCAATATCAATTCAAAATAGAAAAAAATTATACATTAATATCTACATTAAAAAAAATATGTTGTATGATAAAGATTTTAAATAAGTTTTATGTCAACAATAGTAATGCATTGATAATCGTTTTTCTCCTGCAGTTTAAGCAGGACTGTTAGTCAAATAACATTTTGTGACTAACTTAAATTCCTTCAGAAAATTTCTTCTCATCACTAAGAAACTATTTTTTCATAAGTTTAGATACAAATTTGCCTCAAGCCAAGCACCAACAAAATGGATATCTGAAATATCTTTTATCTATAATTAATTTCTCAGATAGAATAAAAAGATGCATTTTTGTCCATTAATAAAATTTCAAAGAAAATAACTTTGCTTTTAAAAATGATAAATCAATGGTGCAGTATTTAAATTGAAAAGCTAAAAAAAATTTTGTTTCAAATTTTCTTAAAAATAATTAAAATTGATACTATACTTAAAATTATGAATTAAGTCAACAACTTATGAAGTAAATCAACCAAAGTTGTTTCTTAGTTTTATCAAATCAAACTTGCAGTTAGGGAACGTTTTGGGCAACTTGGTTGGTGATTATAAACAAGATCGCTAGTAAGAAAAATTTGTAGACAATCCCAGCATAAGTGAGACTTGCAACTCCAACAAATCATATGAGAGCAACCACCATTCTTTTCAATTGGTGAAGAGCAAAAAGGGCACTCTTTTCTGTTATCAGAATCATTTTCCATCCAAACCTGTAATAAGCACACAACATTGCTATCAATTCAAATGGTTTAATATAGAAACGGAAATTTCTATATAAAAATAAAGTTTCATTCTACTACTAAGAAATTATCATACATAATTCAGAGTGTTATTCTTAATTTTCTACAACTAAAAATTACTGATCTTTCTGTATTTTGACAAAAAAATTTATTTTTATTAATAGAAAATCATTAAGATTGATTATTTAGAGTTGTTTCAAGTTCCCAAAACATAAATTTACAAAATGTGTTCTAATGGACGGTTAGGCAAAATTTGATGATTTTTTCTTTCAAAATACTTTATAGTCATAATCACATTTTATACTCATAGTCACTTTCTTCAAAACTTCGAAGTCTCTTAGTTTAAATAAATTTACTTCAATTGGTGAATGATATTAAGGGCATATTCCTTGTAAATAACTTTCATTCTGATGAAATTTTAAAAAGAAAAAAAAAAAGGGGGGAAAGTTATACTTTGCATTTGAAATAGAAACGGGTTACACAGTAATTAACATTATAACAGTAATTAACATAAATACAGCAATTAACATTATGATTTTTTTTATTTATTTAAGACTATTTTAATTTCAAATTCTTAACTTTGCACTCAAATTTTTCTAGAAAAACTGCAATAAATATTAACTTATTTCATGCAAACTTGTAATACTATTAATATTATTTTAAAATTATGCAATTCAAGTATTTTTAGTCTTCTCTTAATTGCAAATATTCATTTGTTAAATCAGTAGAATTTGTTATGAACCATAATGTATAATATGCCAAATAGTTCAATAATCAATTGTGCAATTACTATATTTTTTATGTAAAATATATATTATTGATATATTTAATCGGCAAAAATAAACATTAAATTTTTTAATTGTGAACATCAAAGATTAAAGTAGCTTCTAATCTTTTTAAAAAATTTCATGACATGCTCAATTTTACAGTCAAAATCTTGTCAAGAGTTTACTAATATTAGCTTTGCAATGAGCGTGGATTTGTAATTAGTGTGGATGACCAATGCAGAATATCTTGTATTTAAAATATTCCAATATATATATATATATATACAAAAAATAAAGTCATTCAGGTGAAATTGCAAAATTAAAGTTTAAAAATAATCCTTTACAAATAAATCAACAAACTGTTCAATGTTTCAGTCAAATATTGGCTCTAGTACCAGAAAAATACTATAAATAACCTACATAATGGGACGTGTTTATTATATTTCTATAAAAAAAAAGTCCTATAGTGTCAATTTAGGTGATTTGAATGCAAAAGCAAAATTTTAATGTTATCTTCCCCAAACTACACATATTTTTTTGCTCATTTAATTATATTCTATCCACCTTTATAGAAATTTAAAACAAAAGTTGGAAAAAAATAACGTAAGACAAAACAAATACAACAATGACATACAACAATAAAATGACATGCTTCCACGAAATGCATTTGAATGTCTGGGTGTGATTGACATAGGCTAAAAAAAATTGACTACCCAAATTATTAGATATTAATATTTTGTTTAGTGGCAAGCTAGAATCAAATTTAAATAAAAAAATAATAAACCACATTATAAACAATAAATAAAAAATATGACACTTCTTACTTTTAATGGATAATCAACATCTCCTTTGCTACATTGATATAAGCTGCAACTCATGCCATAATGGTATATAACTCCACAACTGAAAATAAATTAATATTTTTTATTTGTCAATTATTATTTTTATAAATTCAAGCACATACAACATGAAAAGATATTACAGTTATCAATATAAAACAATGCATCCTGTTGTATTGCTCATGTTTGGTTAAAATCACCAAATTTTTAATTTTTATAAATGGTATAAGTGATTACACTCCAACTATTTGTTACATAATAATGACAAATTCACAAATGAAACCAATACTATAATGTCAATACAATGATAACAACTATCTCTCTCTATTAAAAAAGTGTGTTTCTATTAAAACTGTTTTATGTGTGTAAGCACAGAGACTTAAAAATTTGAATCATGATGGTGTTTCGACCCAAAATCATGATAGTGTTTTGAATAAGTGTAGTAGGAAGGAATAAATTAATTTGTTTGAGAATTAATTTATGAATTCGTATGACAATTAATTAATACTCATATGAATAATTAATTCATTCGTATGAGAATTAATTAATTTAGTTTGAGAATTATGAATTTGTTGAACTTCAACAAAATGATATATCGTCTAAGCGGCATAAAAGCTCAGACAAATGAAGCTACTATATTGAAATTTGATCTGTTGATAGAACTATTCTTATTTTTAAACTTAAAACTCGGTGTTTTTTTCTCTCCTAATTCTAATTTGTTTGAAAGCTGATTTATTTTTGGGTCCTTCCATTTTTTTTTTTTTTTTAAATTTTTCTTGAAACATGTTGAAGTATAAGAATTTATTTATGTCTTGAAATTTTTATTTCATTAACTAAACTCACTCTCCTTTTGTTGAAGTGGAAAATAAAAAGATATAAAAAAAAAGAGAAAGGCATTGTCACAATATCACTGTTTTCATAAATAATAGTTTATAATGATTGATATTTTTCAACTCACTTAGTAAAAAATAAAATTGTCTTAGAGTGTAATTATTCTACAGACTATATTACCAAATAAAAATGATAAAAGTATTTGCACTCAAAACATAGATATCAAGAATAAAAATTCACAAAATTATTAAATTAAAAAAAATATGGTAAAAACGGCATATTAGCCAAGAAATTAACAATTTTATCTTTAATTACTGCTTTTACAAATCAGTCAATGAATATAATAATATATTTGAGGGAATTATCTATTTTGTTATAAGGTATCAGATTAAAAATCTCACTAAGACTTCAATTGCTGACAGGAGCAGCAACGAGTAAAGCATTAAAAATTTTAAAATCGTTGTCTGAATTATGTTGATGGCAAAAATAATATTCCCTAACAACTAGATATAGCCACATTAAAATTTTAACAATTAAAATACATTTTAATCATGGAATGATATGTTAAATCACTGAAAAAATTAAAGTAAATAAGAATTTTGCTTAATTTTTCTGGCATCCCTTTTAGAACTATAATTTTTTGATGACAAAAATTTTTTATTTTACTCAATTACCTCAGCTAATAAAATTGCTTAAATAATTTTAGTGATCATCTATCATTCTATTGTTTTAGGATTACAGTTTGTGGTTAAATTAAGTTGATTGTAGTATGTTGATAAAAATTAAAACAAATGCAGCTAAGATAAAAAAAAATTGAAACATCATAAAGAATAATACTTCAGATCAACTTAGCCAACTACAAAAATGCCGTAATTTATCAATTTTTACTTAATAAAAAAATATTATTTAAAGATTAAAAATTTTGGAACGTTTACATTGAAGAGATTTTTGCATTGTATCACACATGTTTACACTAGCCGCCTGCAACGACCAACTGGTTACCTTCTTGAAAATCACTATTTCCATATACTGCTGCTGATTATACATTGCTTTGAATATAGAAATCATTATATATAGAATCATTTAATATACAGAATACATTATAAATTTAAAGACAAATCAGACAATAAAAATAAGTTGTAAAATTTCATAAGCAAATAATAAAAAATACTAGTGTAAGATATTTTAATAAGAAATCAAAATTAAAAAATCTTCATTACGTGGTGCAGATAGCATTGTTGCATGCAGGGCATTCAAAAATAGTCCCTTCTTCAGTAACTCTATAAATCATAGGGCAATCTGGACTTGGACAATAACCTATGTCTTCTCTGCTTTGAATAAATGCTTGAAGAGACTTTTTCAATAGATCTGCTTCAGACACTTTAACTTCCTTGATGGCCCAATCTAAGTCAGCCAATACAATATAAGCTCCACATGACTGAAATATTAAAACATCGATCAAAAAAGATTTCTAAATTATTTTATATTTTATTTATATTATTAAAAAATAGATAACTATTTTGTAGTTTTACAATAAAAGCAACAAGAGAAGTGTAACTTTCTTGCAATATATTTCAAAAATATTCTTCTTTACATTATCATAAATAGTTGACTTACAACCATATATCCTCATCTGAACCATAAAATATAGAAATGGAAGAAACATGCATCACATGAAAGCTCTAAAAATACATGTTTGCAAATGCATTCAATAATAACAAACTTGTCTTTTGCGGATTAGGCAGCTTTAAAATCTTAAATGAGAACTCACAATTTTCCTAAAAACTTAAGATTCTTCCAAAAAAATACACTCTAATTCAACTTACAGATTATTACACTTCAGTTAATATATTGTGCAGAAATCACAAAATAAAAATGAAGCAAGAATAATTAAAAAATAAAATAGGTGTTTGATATTTTAAAACACCTAACTAAACCCCCTTTAATGAGGGAATTTCAGTAAAGGAATGGTGTTATTAGCTAGGTTTTTTAGAACATAAAACCTTATTATTTTTATTTATTTCATCTTACATATATTTTTTGAGATACAGTGACCACCGCCGATCAAATCAGCTGCTTTTTAAAATCAAATCTAATGGAACAGAATTATTATAATATCAACACATTATAAAACTATCCTTAAATGTAACCATTATTGTCATTTTGTAAAATCAAAATTTTGTTTAGCACACTATTAAAAAAAATTAAAAACTGTTTTTTTTTTGTTTGATTAGAATAATTAGAATTTTGTATTTAAGTTTTGAAAGATGTGTAGTATATAAATGACGAATTTGATTCTGCCCTCTATGAACAAAAAGAACAAAGTTATAAATGTGGATCACACTTCCTAGGAAAATTGAAGTTAAAAAAAAGTATGGAGGGGCAGTAAAAAAAAGTCCAAATGAAAACTATTAATAAATAGAGAAAAGTTATGAAAGACCTATCATATTTGAATGTCAATGATCATCACTCAATCATTTATTTAATAAGATAAATATAACTTCAATAAATGCCTGAGAGGCATTTGATATTTTTAAATGAACTTTATAGCAAAGAAAAAGAAATATTGAAAGTTACAAAAACTTTCATGAATTTTTAAGCTATGTTGAATCTTTAACTACAAATTTTGCTAATTAAACAAATACGCTAATATTTTAAAATCATTCTGTAAATTAAAAATTATGGCTAGATTTAGAATAAAGATTATTCAGCAAAAGTAAAATATAAATAAAGTAATGAATTTAACTTCTAGTATGTCTGGAAAGTTTAAATTTGAAACATTTTCTCCCCAAACGTAGAGATTCCGGTTTATAAAATCAGACGCTTAAGAAAATATTATCGAGAGTAACATAATTTTAATGCGCAACAGGCACCATATCCCCATTTTTAGCAACCTTTACCTCATTTTTATTTTGGAATTACAGAAGTATATGGAAACTAAATAGCAAAGTCAAAGTGACTTGTAAGTCAAAAACTTGTAAGTCAGAGTGATAGCTCATGTATTCAGCTTCTGGCCAAATCATTGTTTGTTGCATTTCTAATACAAACTACATTTAAAGTGTTAAAATTTACAAAAAGTACTTGTTTAATGAAAAACAATTTTAGGTTGTAAACTTTCAAATTAACTTTTAACAATATTAAGGGATATTTCAGTTCTAAAAATGCAATAACTCTTCTTCATACTTACAATGCAACAAAGTGGATAATCATCAGAGTTAAGAAATAAATGTACAAGACAGTTACTACAATAAGCATGCCCACAATACTCTAATCTATGACACTGATCACGATCAATTTCCATAAAGCATACAGGACAGTCCTCTTCATCATTCTCTTCTAAGGTTTCTTCACAATTTTCCAACAATCCATTTACTATATCCTGACACTGTAAATTATTTTTAAAAAAAATAAATAAATAAGAATACAAAATGGAAAGGATAAATTTATTAAAATTACAATTCCAAACTAACATAATATAAAGTTTAAGACTTAAAAATAAAAATGCTTTTAAATTGAGGGCAATCAAATTTCAATGTTAAATTGATTAATCATCATAATACTCTGCCCAATACAATGCTAGTAGACATTATGATCATCCTTCCACAATTAAAATAATGTCACATGCCAAAACAATAAACATATTAAATGCTTTTATTTTTCATTAGTATGGACATACAATAATTCCATTTCTTATACAAGATTGAAGGTAGAGTTTATCAGCATACTGTAACAAATCTACCAAACAACTTACAATTTTATTACACAAGATAAACATGAAACAACTAATTAGTATTCTATTGCAGGATTTTTCAATTACAGGATGCCAAAAATAAGAAATATTTAAGAATTTGAGAAGCTGTGAGAAAAATTAAAATAGTGGTTAGATTTTCAGAACCTTTACGTATGCAGGAAAAAATTTAGAGTTTAAAAATAAAAGCAAATTTCTAGTGCTCTAAAAACAGTTTTAAATATGGAGAATGTTTTAAGCATTATAAGAATTCCTGTGAACTATATCTCAAGAAGATAAATCATCTTTGGGGCTTGTTTGTAAATGTTATGTTGAACAAGATAATGGGGCAAAGTTACAACATATCTGTTAATTTTTTTATCAAGATTTTTATTCCGTTAGGTTAGGCAATTAATTAAGGCATTAATTTAAAATTATATAAAATCATAAATTTAATACCTTTGATATAGCTGTATTTCTTCCTCTGACATGCAAAACATGGCCACGAATATCTATTTCAATACATGTTAAACAACAAATTTCTTTTAAATTATCCAAATTATGGCCATAATTCTTCAGCAAATGTTGAAGAACACCTGGCTTGCAACTTTCGGGCATCAAGCTTATCTCTGCAATATTTTCATCTTCCAGCTTTTCAAGAAAATTTTGAATTTCTATTTTAATCTCACTACAAACGGATTCATTTCCAAACAGAGTCACAACCTTTTTCTGAATGTTGATTTCAACGTAAAAGTTAGTTCTGTTGTTAGAAATTTGTTTGAGGAATGCCAAACCTTCTCTAGAAAACAATTTCTCCAAATTTTCGTTGCCTTCACAGTGTATAGCATCGCCTAATAAGAAATTTAAAATAGCCTTTCTAGCATCTGTAATATCAGAAATGTTATTGCTTGTAATAAGTATCTGAACATTGTGCTCACCTTTTGGAACAACAGTTATTTCTAAGGTTTTATCAACAACAGAGTTATTTTTAAAAAATTCTAAGGCTTCTTCAATTTGTGGTTTCACAGCATTAAATACATCAAGTTTAGTATACAAAAACGATTGCAACATAGGCTTCATTTTCAATCCCACAATATCTGGAATGTACTTGCGATTCATCAGTGTTGTGTATGCAGCTTCACCTTCACGACAATTTTCAAAGCAAACAAATGCATGCCACCAAGAGTCCTTCGAAGAAGCCTTTTTCAGATCAATGCTTATTTTCTCCTTTGGTGTGAATTCAGTAAATAAATTTAAAATCTTCTGTTTGGTAGACATAAGTTCTGAATCAACACTCTCATGAGGATTTTCTCTTGCAACAATACATTTACTGATTTTGCATCCTTCAGGCATGTGGGGACTGAGAAAGGCTCTTAACTCATATTGTTCTGCATCATAAGGTAGTCCTTGAATTCTAATATCTTGAGTCTTAGAACTTTGAGAAACGCTTAAACGTGAATTTTTGAATTGAGGCAATTTATATTTAAAATTGTCTAAAACAATAGGAAGAAATGTAGGAGTATCAACAGTAACAAAAGCTACACCAGTACATTTTCTTCTCAGAAATGTTACACGAAGTTTATACTGATTAGCTTTTTCATAAAAAGAGTTTGCTCTAACAACTTTTTGTAATCTAAAAGAATTGTCATCTTTGAAATGCTCCAAAGCTGCTTTCGCCTCATCTGGACTAGAGAAGGTTACTTTAAAGTAATTTTTTGATTCAAGCACTAAATCAATCTTTCCACATGTTTGCAATTTTTCAACTGCAGCTGACATTTCAGTCAGGTCTTTTAAAAAAACTTTCAGTTCTCTAAATTCCCCAGGGAAAATAATGTATTTAATTAATGCTCCTGCTGATATGATGGCATTTAAACTAGACTGAAGAGACACTTCTTTTTCTTCATTAAATAATCTTTCTTGTGCACGACTGATTAGAGGTGAAAATACAGATTGAATACAATCTTCTTGGGACTGAGGAGCACAGACTTTTATCTCTCCATTTGGAAAATCAACATCAATAACAACTGAGTCACTTTCAAGAGATTTTTTCAAGGTATCTTCTAAATTTCTTTTCAGAATGCCTTTCTTTCCAATAACATCATGTGAAAGAATTATTTTTCCAACAGGGTATACACTATATGTTTGAAAAGTTAATAATTCCAATTCTTCTAAAGGTAGCTGTACACAATCGACAGATTGAAACTCAACTAATAAATCGTCTGATGCAGGACTCACATTTAACAGATAAGTTTTATCTGTTTTTAAAACAGAATCATAGACTAAATACTGAGGTCTCCACTTATTACCAAATGTAAATAAAGATGAAGAAGGATGGATCATTAAGTTATCTGGAATATCAAGTGATTTATATCCAAACTTAGTATGCCCAGAAAAGATGCACAAGTTCTGGTAAAAGCTGCGGAAGATAATTTTCAAAAGACTATTATGTACTGATACTTCCTTAAACCTACTTAGAACTTTCACCTGTACTTCTGTCTGAAGAATTTGAATGATCTCATTTACAAGATCTTGAGCAGTTCGCATAGATCGTGCATTAATGCAATTTACAACACACCATCTGTTTTTTGCTTGTTTAGGAACACCTGCCCATTCTTTATATATATCAAAAAATGTTATAAAGTCACTTTCACTTTGGCAAAACTGCATCTTCTTCAGATCAGCTTCTTCCCTATTTTCTGATGTTCTGAAAAAGATATTCCTTGAAACTGTAACTAAAGCTGCCATAACAACTGCTTCAAATCCAATATCATTATCAATGCCATCAAACACTAAATGACCCAATCTTGGTTCAAGGGGCAAACAAGATATTTTTTCCCCTAACAGAGTCAGTGAAAAATCATCAGTAACTGCCTTTAAATTTTTAAGTTGCTTCATTGCTAATTCTAATGCATCTCTTGGAGGTGACTGAACATAATCAAATTGAGTAGGGTTTTTAACACCAATTTTCATCAGCTTTAACATAGCGTTACCTAAGTTACATCTTAAAATTTCGGGTGCACTATTTTTGATCATTTTATCAAAATTGGATTTACTGTATAAATGATAACATTTACCAGCCTGAGTTCTACCTGCCCGACCTCTTCGTTGTTCTGAAGAACTTTGACTAACAAAATTAATCGCCATAACATTCATATTCCTTATCGCATCGTACTGCGATTCTTTAACAAACCCACAATCAACAACGTATTTAATGCCAGGAATGGTAATAGATGTTTCTGCACAATTAGTAGCAAATACTATTTTTCTTTTTTCTTTCGGGAGTCGTTCAAATACCTTTTGCTGCTCAGTAACATCAAGTCTACCATGTAATTGATATATTTGAATTAACTGCTTCATTTTATCAGTTAACTTTTTTTCTAGTGCATTCATAGCTTTCTCAGTTTCAAAAGGAGTGGTTAAGAAAACCAAAATATCTCCTTCACTTTCTTTATCTAAAATGTCACAAACTGTGCTGATAGCTTTCGGAAAATAATCCCAGCCAAGAGCTACTTCTTTGTCTAACCATACATCTTCTACAGGAAATGTTCTACCGGAGACATTCAAAACATTATCCTCTTGGAGTTTAAAGTAATCAACAAAAATAGATGTATCAATAGTTGCTGATGTAATTATAAGTTTCAATTGTGGTCTAAAATCTAAACAGCTCTTAATCATTCCCAGAAGTAAATCAGTATACACAGTTCTTTCATGTGCTTCATCAACTATAATACAGGATACATTTTTTAATTCATCATTCACCATCATTTTCAACATAGTAATATCAGTAACAAAAAGAATTCCAGTGTTAGGAGATTTTTTAGAAGTAGAACCAACTTGATAGCCCACAATATCACCTAGAGAACAACCAATCTGGGTACTCACATGCTTAGCTAATGCAATGGCAGCTATTTTACGAGGCTGAGTGCAGATGATTAAACCATTTTTACAGAAAGCTTGTTCTCGCCATAAATATTGAGCCAACTGGGTGCTTTTTCCTGAGCCTGTTTCAGCACGTATAATTACCACTTGGTGCTTTCTTATCTTTTTCAAAATAAGATTTTTCTTTGCATAAATTGGTAAAAATGACAAGAAGGAATTGCATTCTCGGTTATAATCCTTCAAAAGGAGACCTAGATCTTTATCAACAGTTTCATTTGACACATCGAATTTTTTTAAATTGTCCACCATAACTGTAGTAAAATTCAAAAAACATACTTTTTGTTCATTAAGTTCGTTATATTTTTCAGTAATTGTTTCAGCTGCCTCAAGTACAGAAGATTCAGACATTGCTTTCATAATCGACATTTTTTCTTTGTGTTTTTTTAAACAGGATTCTCTCTTACTTTCAATGGATCGAATCTGCTCATCAAGTTTCTGTTTATTTATTTCTTGAATTTTATTAGTAGAATTTAAACTCCCTAAAACATCATCCCCCTTTATCAACTTTAAAAATTTAGGAGAAGTAACATCTTTTTCTTGGTTTTTCTGAAGTAGTTTTTTAGCTTTTTGAGCTTTACTGATACTTTCAAAAAATATCAAGAAATATCCATCATAACCTGATTCATCCCACTTCAGTTCAAAATCAGTTGTATCAAAAATGTCTTTAAATTTATTTTTCCAATGAAGCATATTTCCTTGTTCCACGCTTACAAACACGCATAAAGTTGCTCCTCTACACATAGATGTATTACTCTCAGATTCCTTAGATAAGACAGTCTCCTTTTTAATAGCAGGTTTCTTTTCAGGTTTTTTCTGCATTGTTGCTTTATTTTTATCAATAGAATTTTCTAAACCAGTTTCAGTCTCAGAACAATCAAAATGAATTTCCTTGCCATCCTTAAATAAATTTTTTACCATTTCCAATGCTTTTTCACGAAGGGCCTCATTAGGAAATGATATTTCTGCTTTGTTCCCATTGATAGTTCTAATCCTGCAATTCAAATTTTTAATTTTTCCATTAACGTAAGATTTTATTTGTTTACTTTTCATTGAATCAGGAAAGTTGTACAACGTTATTAGATAACTTTTCTTTTTTTCAACATCTCTTGTAGGCAAATCACACACAAAATTATCATAAAACTGATATTCATTAGCTGCCTCAATTAATGAATGTTTGGCATCTTTTTTACATATTAAATAAATATAAATGTGGTGCTTATATCTCAAACTATTTAAAGTATCAGCAAAATCTGAGTCTCCCGATATCAAAACAATTGCAGAATCTTTAGTTGTACGACATTTGTCAGGAAATTCTTGAAGTAATGTCTTTATCTTATTATCTGCTGCATTCTTATTTGTGAAGCTTACATGCATCATATTAACAGATGCTCGATCTAGTTCCTCAGCAATAATATTACTTAATCTTGTGACATCACACACAGCAAAAAATTCAAATTCAGTTCGTCCAGCATTAAAAGTTTCTCTGATACGTTTCACAAAGTCAGTGGGGGACTTTTTGTGAGGAACAGGACAGTTTTCTATATCCCAATAATATGCTATTACTTTATATGTGTTAGAAGCAATAGATGTGCTTACATCAGATGCATAGGAAGTGATTCCACTGTCTATATAACTAGAAGTCATAGAGATTTCACTTGTAACCTCACTTTCATCAGAAGAGCTAGCCTCTGCTGCATCGTCAGAAACAGTTGTTGTCCAAACGCTTTCAACGGAAGAACATCTTGACAATGTAGTAGCATCATCTTCTTCAGAGGATATGGAATGTTTTCTTCCTTCAGAAGAAGGCAAAACACGCTGAAATGAAAGCAGTGGTGCAGCCTGATTAGGATTTGGAGTTTTACTCTTTTTCCACATATTTTGTCTTCTTTGCTGTCTTTTCCTTGCTCTACTAACAGGTTTAGGTTGATTGTTAGAATAGGTAGTATTTGATGTCTGATCTGAAATTTTAGCAGCAGACTTGCTCTTCTTTTTTTTAAAGATTGGGGCTTTAACTTGTGAATTACTGTTTAGAACACCAGTATTAAGAGATCCTAATTGCTCTTGGTATCCTGGAGACGTGAAAGTGGACATTGGAGGAAATGGCCTATTTGGAGTTGTCTGATTAGGATACATGAAAGTAGACATAGGAGGAAATGGCCTATTTGGAGTAGTCTGATTAGGTGACATGAAACGAGCATGTGAGTTGAATGTGGGATTAACTGGAGGTATATTCTGGGGCATATGAGGCCTAAGTTTATTAAAGCGATGTGGCATATAATTAGGTCGACTGCCTCTAAAAATTTTAGCAGTCCCCCTATTTGGTTCTTGACGACCAGAAAAAACACGTATTTCAGCAGGAGAATCATTAGACTTTGCTCGAGGTGGATTGCTAGTATTTATAGACACTCTACCTCTACCTCTTCTGTTTCCTCTATTCTGATATCCAGGTCTACCCCGTTGTGTTGTATTAGATTGGTAGGATAAAGATTTGTTTCCTTGAATCGTGGTGGTTTCTAAATCAAAAGAAAGATGAGTAAGAGCATTTGCTGCCAACTGGAAAATACTTGAAGCGGCACTAGATTTATTAGCAAGGATATTACATGATGAATCTACCAAATGTTGAGGATTGTTGAAACCAATTTTTATAGAAGTTTTCTTTTGAGAAAAGGATTGATGTTGCTCTTCTTTTGAGACAGTATTTCTAGCCTGCTGGTTTTGTTGTGCAGGATTCCTATATACTTTAACTTTAGTAGAGTCATCTTTTTTACCTGATGTTTTGGGATTTTGATTATTCGACTGGCCTTTATTAGGATTTCCACGCTGTGGTTCACGATTCTGACCAGAAGATTTAGAATCTGAACTAGCTTTGCTTTGATTAGGATTTTTATTTGACTTTCCACTTTGATCTTTGCTTTGATTAGGATTTTTATTTGACTTTCCACTTTGATCTTTGCTTTGATTAGGATTTTTATTTGACTTTCCACTTTGATCATCTTTTCGTCCAGATGGTTTAAAGTTTTGGTTTCCTCTCCCTTGACCAGGAGGTTTTCTATTTTGTTCTCTAGATGACATTCTAAATTAAAAGAACAAAGATTAAATAAGCATCTATAGTAAATCAAAAACTTTTCTCAAAAAATAGATATAAAGCTAAAATAGACTTAAACTAATTAACTTCAAATGTGATGATGAATATTGATTAATTAAAATTTTCTCAAGCTTTGAAATATAAGATCACCAGGGATGATTTAGGATCATGACATTTCTAGGATAAATAATGAAAATCTAATTTTCATTGAACAATGGCTATGAAATTGAAATATGGCTATGAATTATAATACATTTTAATAAAGTATAAATACATTTACCCTATCATCACAAATTAATCCTTTATAAACTACTTACTATACTAGCCATTTTAATTGTTGTTGCTGTTGTTCATTTACGTCGCACTAGAGCTGCACAATGGGCTATTGGCGTTGGTCTGGGAAACATCCCTGAGGATGATCCGAAGGCATGCCATCACAATTTTGATCCTCATTGATTTAAAACTTCACTAAAGCTTAACTACTCAGATGAGAAGTTCATTTTTTGAAGAATGGCTATCAAAACTTGATTAGAAATTTCAACATGAAAAAAGTTCATATTTATACCCATCATGACATTCAGCAAAAAAATTATGTTTTCTTTAGGTATTTCATAACACCTTGAGCCAATAGATCAAGGTGTTATGAAATACTTAAAGGAAATATATATTTTTTAAATTTTCTATAAGGCCAATTTTTAATAACTTGAGGTAGTTTCGGCTTCCGCGAATACTTTGAATTATCAATGTTTCACTATAAATATTTCGTGTTTTGTTCCTCGTATTCTATTTAAAAATAATGTAAGCTTTTGATTAATTGTTTCACATCTGTGGGAACATAAAAATTAATTACAGTGAAGTAAAATTTCAGAAAAATTTCAGAGCCTAATATGTTGTTTAGGCAAGTATTTTTTTTCCTTTCTCTTAGGAGTATTTTGCCATGGTGTAGTAACTTGAGGTAGTTTCGGCTTCTGCGAATACTTTGAATTATCAATGTTTCACTATAAATATTTCGTGTTTTGTTCCTCGTATTCTATTTAAAAATATATAAGCTTTTGATTAATTGTTTCACATCTGTGGGAACATAAAAATTAATTACAGTGAAGCAAAATTTCAGAAAAATTTCAGAGCCTAATATGTTGTTTAGGCAAGTATTTTTTTTTCTTTCTCTTAGGAGTATTTTGCCATGGTGTAGCTGCTTATATATGCTGCTAGGATAGCTAAAAAGAGGTTGAGTGACGTCCCTTGAAGCCTTGTTGAGTGTGAGTTTTTGCTTAAAGGAATATTTCTGCTGTGTAAAAGAATTCATTGGTGCATCATGTCCTTGAAACAAAACAAAAAATTTCTTAATTTGTAATGAATATGCATTGATATTATGTATGGTAGTATTTGTTGAATAATTTGTATGGAATTTCATTATTATTTTTAGTGTAGTGCATTAGAGATATAACAATGAGTATAACAATTTTAACTGTCAAAACAAAAATATTCTTCTTAAAAATGAATTGATATCATGTGCTCATATATGTTTTATGGTTATATTATACAATATGGCATTAGATATCTATAATAATAATAAAAAATTATAACAAAAATAAATTTTTTTATAACAATTTAAAAGGCAAAACTATTATTACGGTACTTTTAATGCATAATGTGGTCAGAGGAAAGAAAAAAGAGGAATGAGCCACTCAAATGGTCATAAAAGATCTCTGAAGAAACATTTACATTGAACTGCTGCTAGAATGAATTAGGATGTGTGACAGGCGGGTTTTTTAGAAACATAGGATAAATTTACGATGTTATCCATGCAAGTCGAGCACATCAAAATGTGATTACTCAAAGGCGTGATTCAAATTTAATGCATGTGTCGTCGTAATAACACTGGAACTTTAAAAACCATGGGGAAAAATAGATCAACAGCAAAAGAATTTTTTTTAACATAGATTTAAGATGATATCGAGCACATGGAAAAGTGATTACTGAGATTTCCATTCATCCATCTATCCACTGCCCATTATTGATGTTTTTTATTTCAAGAAATTTCTTTCAACTGTGATTTTAACAAGCTGTACAGAAGATTTTGATTTTTTTGCAATTTTTTTTTTCCTAAAACAAAAACTTTTGAAATTTCAAAAGTTTAAAAGATAATCTTTATATTTGAAAAAAAACGTTGTTAATAAAAAGATGATAAAACTTTTCTTATTTCTTTTTAATTTTCAAACAAAATTTTAAATGGTTGAAAATTAAATAAAAATATCTTCATGTTCTGACAATGAAATTTTCTTTAGTACGAGGGTTGCTATTTATATTTCTGGCCTTCGCAACAGTAAGTGTTGCTAGGCGACCGCAGACAATTTTAATCGAAAGTTTGATATTTTTAAACATAAATTCATCCGACGATTTACCATTATAGCTTCATTAGTGTTGTTGACAGTAAATTGAAAAGTTCTTCTCTTTCAAAAAATGGAATGAACCGTGAACATTTTCGTGCCATTATTTTTCATAACTTTCGACGTGGATTGTCAAGACAAGAGTGCTTCGATGAACTTCATTCTTTATTCAGCGATAAAGCGCCATCCTACAGCACTGCAAAAAATTGGTATAACGAATTTAATCGTGGTCGATGTTCGATCCAGGACGAATCCCGTGCAGGTCGTCCAAAATACGTTGTTGTGCCAGAAAAGATCGATGCTGTGCGTG
This sequence comes from Parasteatoda tepidariorum, assembly GCF_982258835.1. Lineage (NCBI taxonomy): Eukaryota > Metazoa > Arthropoda > Arachnida > Araneae > Theridiidae > Parasteatoda > Parasteatoda tepidariorum. Next base: position 54,768,089 of record NC_141761.1, read on the forward strand.
AACTTATAAAGCAAGATCGTCATGTGACATACCGTGAGATAGAGGCGTCTTTGGACATTAGTATGACTAGCATCAATAAAATATTGCATGAACATTTGAGCGTAAAAAAAAAATTGTTCGCGTTGGATCCCGCATAATCCGACAAACGCTCAAAAAAAGGCTCGTGTTGATTGGTGCAAGGAAATGCTGGAAAAATACGTTCAAGGTACATCAAAAGCTGTGTATAACATCTACACAGGTGACGAATCATGGATCTATGCATATGAGCCGGAAACAAAACAGCAATTAACTGCATGGGTCTCCCAAGACGAGGCAAAACCAACAAAAGTTGTTCGAGGAAGAAGCACATCGAAACAAATGATTGCCAGTTTCTTCGGCATTAACAGTCATGTGGCAATAGTGGCGTTAGAGCAACGCAGGACGGTCAATTCTGAATGGTACACGACCATTTGTTTGCCAGAAGTCATCGGAGAAATTCGAAAAAAGCAGAACAGGCGAATCATTCGTCATCATGACAATGCGAGATCTCACACATCGACTCAAACAAAGGCATTACTGACGGAGCGAAAGATCGAACTGATGGGTCATCCACCGTACAGCCCTGATTTGGCACCCAATGACTTCTTCTTATTCCCACACATCAAAAATAAATTACGTGAACAATGATTTTCGACCCCCGAAGAAGCGGTTGATGCATTCAAAACGCATGTTTTGGAGTTACCTCTTCTTTGCAGGGGTGATTGTGGCAGGAAATAGAAAACCCTGAAAATTTTATGACCAAATACTCGATAACAGGATATCAATTTAAATACTATTCATATTTAATATAATTTTAGCGCTAAGATTTATAATTAAATTACCTTTCCATAAAACACACTTTTATAGTAACAAATTTAAGAAACAATTTAGTTCTTACAAGAATCATGATATCGGATTTCAAGAACAGGGAATCAAAAATCACGATATAGGGTTTTTAAATTGTGCAGATGAATTGTGATATTGGATTTAGGAAAGCAATAATACAAATCGCAACATCAGATTTTTGAAAAGCGTAAATACGAATACGGCCACGTCGGCTATCGACATTAGATTTTAAATTTTTGAATGAATAAGAATCGCGATATTGATTTCAAAAACTTGTAAATACAAATTGCGATGTTGGATTTTTAAATCGCCTGAATATGACTCACAGTGAATGATTTAAATCAGGTAAATATGAAAATCGATGTTCAATATTAAAATTGCAATATTAGGAGATTTCGATGTAGTTTCAAAGATTTAAAACAATAAAAATCTGAGAAACAAAAACAAAACAAAAAAAGAAATTGCGGAAGACTCACTTTCTTTGTTAACGCAATTCAGCGAAGGTTTCAAAATTTAGATTGTAGAACTTAATTCTTACCTTAAATTTTAGATTGCGGTGAAAATTTTGTTGGATTATAAGTTCTGATTTGCGAAAGTTCGCGAATCAAGTCTTGAGATAAGCGGAATTCCGTAAAAAATCTCATGCCCTGGTCCCAGACAGATGATACAAAAAACCCGGAGTTACGGGGTACACCTAGAATACAATCAACCCTGTCTTTGTTTTCACTCACAAGAATGAGAAGCAGAAAAAGCATGTAGATGTAACTGAGAGGGGTCATCCGCCATTTCTTTTTATCATAATGATCAGGGGTGATTGTGATACAAAGTGAAAAACCCTGAAAATTTTATGTGAAAAAATCGATATCAAGATATCTATTTGCATACTTGTTGCGTATTTGTTGTTGCGTGTAACATGATTTTTTTAATAAGATTTATAGTAATATTAACTACTGACGATGAAAATATCACACCTTTATAGTAACTAGTTTTGGAAAAATCTTCGTTATTACAAGAATCGCGATGTTGGATTTTTAAAATAGCGTGAAAACGAATCAAGATTAACTATTTTTAAACCATGTGAATACAAATTGCAACATGTAACTTAAATTAGGAAAATAGTGGATTTCAGGGCAGTTTCAAACATTCAAAATGGCGGAAATCTGCCAAACCATACGAATTAATCGGCGGATTTCTGCTGATTGGCAGAAGAATTACATGCACGCAAGCATCTCGTTAGCAGGAATTAGAGAATCTTTTGAAATTTGAATCTTAGATTGAGGAATTACATGAAAATATCGTTGAGGTTATAAGTTTTGATTAGATACCTGAGAAACATGGAATTCCGCGATATTCCTAGAAAAATCATATATACTGCTCCTAATTTTTAGACCCAGAATGATAAAAAAAAACATGGAATTCTGGGATACCCTCGGAATACAATCAGCCCTGAATGATGGATTTTGTCAGTTTTTCTTTACCATAACTTTCTATTTTAGAATTTTAAATTGAAAACAATGTCTTTTATTGATATATGGCAAAAATTGGTTATGGTTCTTTCTGATATATTTTTGCATATCTAATAACTATGAGAAAGTTTTGAGAACAATTTTCGAAAAATGTATCTCATTTATTAAAACTATTTTATCTGAAAAAAATCTTAAATAAAATATATTAACAATTTTTAAATAATGAGAACAAAAAAATTTTGTTTATAACTATTCTTCTTAATATAGTTCATTTATATTAACTACACTTATTTAACAACTTAATATAGTTAAGTAGTTAAATAAGGGTAGTTAATCACATTTAACTACACTTGTTATTAATATATTTTTTTAATTTTAAAGATACTAATTCACATTTAAAATACTATTAATTATGAATACTCTCCTTGATAAGAATGTTCCCAAAAATACTTTCCAAAAGATAATTATGGAAATTTAACATCTCTAGGATGAAAATAAATAAATAGTTGGTATTCTAAAAGAAAATTATGTGAATTCATAAAAAAGGTTGTGTAAATGCTTAGTTTATTATAGCTTTCAAAATAATGTGTTATTAATCTAATTCATGGAAGAGAAATTATTAAAAATATTACACATATATTAATGGCATCTAACTATACAGTCTGTTTCAAAGTGTCTATTAAGACTGCAATCTGGTCAGTTAAGACTGCAAAGTTGGTTCCAACATTTACTCATTTGATTCATTCTAAAATAAACTTGACTCACTCAAACTTAGGCATATTTTATCTCAAAATAAACATTAATAGCAGGGGTGGGGATACCTAATCTGAATTAAAGTAGTGCATTCTTCATAAAAACAAATACAGTAGGGAAGCGATTATCCGGAACGATCGGGATCATCGCTAATCCGGATAAATGATTTTTCCGGTTTCCTGAATTGCTACAAAAAAACTGTTTTTTTATTGTTAAACCGAACTAAAAAAAAAAAATTTTTTGGAAATAATCTTAAAAAGAAGAAAAAACGATGAAGTAATACACTAATGATTATTTTTAAAATGATGGTAAGGTAAACATCTTTCAAAAAAGAAAAAAAAATCCTAAAATCTTATGAGGAAAAAAAAATTTTTTTTTTTTCTTTAAATGGCAGGAAAATGTATCGAATTTCGTTCCGGTTTTTTGGTTTTCCAGTTTTCTGATTTCCGGATAATATAGCTGTCCTGTATTTTAAAAACTGCTTTATTCAATGGCACCAAGTAGTAAATATAAATATTGTTAAAAAATTAATTGAAGCTTTAAGGAAGTAAAACATTTTCTTCAAGCCTTGATTGCAGCTTTTTAAAACAATATAACAAGAAGTTTAAAAGTAAAAATTCAATGAAATTAGAAAAAAGAAAATTTTCTCACAGGTAAAAAGTTATGACAAATGAAAATTTTCAGAAGGTTAGGATATACCACAAAAAATCAAGAAAATTGGGAAAAATTAACATGTATGAGAAAAATTTCAATGTAATGAAGCAAAAAAAACATGTTATTAGTAAAGTACATATCCAATGAAAACAAATTCAACACTACTTCATTTTAATTACAGGAAAATGTCTACATTTATAAGAGATAATTATTAAGTTAATATTGATACATAATTTGTCAAAATAATAAAATACAAATATTGATATATTTATCATATGTAAAAATAACTCACTTATTTTTCCACCTGGATTGCAAAGAAATTTATAATAATAGCCAACACAATTCACAAGATAGTCATTCAATAAAAGGAAGAGCTGAAATATAAAATAATTTTAAGTAAATAAAAACAAAAAAACATCATTATTAGAGAAATTCCTATGTTTAAGCATCCTGCATGATTGCGTATTATCCTGTATGCTCCTTCAGGGTGCGTAGCCAAATCTTTGAATCAAAAATAAGCACTTTTTAAAAACTTTTCAAGCACTCAAAAAATTCATATTGAATCAATGATATTATGAAAAACAAAAACTTTTTATGAACAGTTTTAGCATTAAAAAAAAACTCAAAAAGAAACGGACGTAAATCGAAACAATCAGTACTTTCCCACATCACCGAGTGAATTCAACTTGACTCTGAACTCAGAACAAAAGTACCCTTACCCCCTACATCAAAAAAGTTTTAGAAGTAAAATAAAATAAACAAGAATAAAATTATAAATTAAAAAGAAAAACATTTAATAAGGATCTGACTCTATCCGAATTGAATCACTCGGGTTTCAGTTTCGAGTGTGCGCGCATGCGCAAGTCATAACGTGGTTACGACATGAAGTCCGTGTGAATGATTACGTAGCAAACACCCCATTTTTCGTGAAATGCAGGGGATCCGCCAGATATCACTGAAGGAAAAAAAAAAACTGTGAAAAAAAGCACTTTTTAAAAACGCCAGCTGAAAAAAGCACCTTTAAAAGCTTTTAAAAACGAAATCTCCCAAAAAGCACCTTTAAGTACTTTTTACAAACGCTACGCACCTTCACCATTCAACGCTACGTGTCCTTCACCATTTTATTACTTTTTTAAGATTAATTGTGGTCATTTCAGTTACATTTGCACACGCCTACCTGAAGTACACTGCACAAGCATACTTACAAGCTTCAAAAATTACATACAGAAATGTGATAAATAAAACAACAAAATCCTTCTATTTAATGTTTTGTCTTAAAAAATATTTGTTTAACACATTTCTACTTATGAAATTGTAATGTATGAAATATTTTTTTCTCCTCTTTTTAAAAAATTAATCTAAAATCAAACACATATAGCAAATGCCTTGAATTAACAAGTGCGGTATACATGAATCCGACCAAGAGTGTCTTAAAGTGATAATTTATTACTTTTTAACACTATTTTGAGCAGCTACGACGATTCTAGGTTTTGGGATTAAATTAAATTTTTCCATGTAGCTTATTGCACTCTGAGAGTTTTAATAGACCACAATTATTGAGAATTTATAAATTCAAACTGTCTTAGTAAGTCATGTTCATTTTGTGTTCCTTTCTCCTCTATTTAACTCTCTGAAAACTAAAAATTTGGAAGGAAAAAAATGCTAAATTACTTCTTAAGATAAGCTATTATAAATAACCAGCAGATCAAAAAAGTTTGTATTGAATTTATTTCACTTTTAAATTTTTTAAGGGAGATATAAATTCAATCACCCAAAAAAATGGAACATTATGAACATATGAATTGCAATCAGGGATCTGTCTAGGTTTTTTTTAAGAGGTACCAATTTTATGAAAATTTAGACATAATTTGTGAAAATTAAATTAAAAAATCAACATAAAAATAAGGTAAAATAAGAAAATATTTCCAAAAATAATCTCTACTAATAAAAATCATTTATGACTGGTAAATTTCTATATATATTGTCCCATATGTTCAAAAACAATTTTGCATTGAAAATTTTGGTCTTATTATTGTATCCAAATATAAAAATCCATAAAAATCATGTCCATAGTCAAATTTCAACTTGAATTTAATAAAAACATATATTTAACAGTACTAGCATCAAAAGTAATCTTCATTATGAGAACATTTTCGACTGGGTCACACACAAAAGCTTCAGAGAAAAAAAAGTTTCATAAAAAATAAAGGTCTATTAGAAGAAAATTAAATAGAATAATGTTTAAAATAATAGCTTGAATTTTGGCTATTCATTTTAAAAAACTAAACGGCTTAACAGAATAAATTTTAAAAAACATTATAAAGTCCCAGATTGGAATAATCAGGACTTCGGCCAAACCCAATAGGTTTTTTAGGTAAACAAATGTCAAATCATTGTTCAATAAATAAATAAGAAATTAAAGAAAAATCAACATCAAATTTATTCAACAATATTTTCTTTATACGGTGGAATGACATTTGAAAAACTAAAGAATGTTTAACATAATAAAATCTAGAAACATAAAATAAATATTCAAGTAAAAGTGAGGAGATGATAAATTGAACTTTCTCTGTCTTGAATAAAGATATATTTTTCTTTTTTTTCTCGTGATATGGAATTAGAAGCACAGATAATCAGAAAAAAATAACCAACAAAAACTAACTAACAAAGATAAAAATAACAAAATCAAATTCCAAAAGTAATTAATGTCAATTCATTAAAAAAATTAAATAATAATTGAAAATAAGAAACAGTAGATATTTTTAACTAAAACATCTATAATTGTAAAGGTAAAGTCTGTCCACAAATGTTTCCTTCAAATACTATTAAAATTCAGTTTCATTAATATTCATAGATTATTCTCCCCTAATTTTAATTTTCTCTCATTTCTAACTACTCCTGTTTTTTCAACTCTTTTACTGTAGTTAAAGAGGCAGAATAAATTATCAGTTATCAGAGAAAAAGCAAGAAATAATGATTTTTATTTTACTAATACTTTTATTTAAAAGATCACAAGTTTAATTTTTCCCCTTTTTTTGAGAAAGGAAAAGAATTTTGTTTACTTTGAAATATTTTATGTAAGCAAAAGAGTTTAGTGTAAAGTTGTGTCTACACTATCTTTTCATGATTTAAGCAATAAAGCATTAACAAATTTCTCTAACATATAGTATTACCATAATAAAAAATTCTTCCAGGATTTATTTTTAGAAAATGCAAAATTATGCTTCCTTTTGCATTCTGATTTTTCTCAATCTGAAAAAACTTTATTTGCTCTCAAAGCAAGCGTCACCAAATAGCAGCTCTTAAAAGCAGTTTTAGATATGTTTTTTAAATGTTGTTATAGATATCTTTGCAATCGTGAACTTATTAGAGAAACAATAATACAGTAAAAATTTACATTTGCACTTGCAAAAAGTCAATGTGACTGGATAAAAGCAGTAATCAAATATTACATGGAAAACATTCTATTTTAGATTCGAATTGTACCATAAGTTCTTCATTACCTCTTATCAGAAAACAAGTGTATGAAATAGTGAAATCCTAAAATCAACATACATAGGAAACATTTATCAATATCGGAAAAAGCAACCTCTCCTTCAACAAATTGTTCTAAAAAAATCAATTGCAATATAACAATCATAAGATCATTCCAAAATATGCCTGCCATAAAATGTACTCTTGGAGGAAAGCTATAAACTATTCTTAAAAAATAAAGGATATAATTTTTAAAAGACATATGGAAATGTTTAGGGTTAAGGGTAGCTCGCTATCATACCACAAAATAAACTAACAAATCAAATCCAACTTCTTCTCATAAATTTAATATTATTGGCAAAATTGTGAGTAAAAAAATGCAATATTTAATTAAATAAAAACGGATAAAATTAACTATAAAATTGTTACGTATTGTTCTACTATCTATTCATTTTAACTACGTATTGTTCCAAGCAGTTTAAAATAAAAAGAATTACTTGTTATAGATATTTCCATCATAATTCTTTATGGAATAAACCAGCAACAATTCATACAACAGATGTAAATATTTACTATTTAAAAGATACTAAAAAATAATATTAGGCACTTTGTTAATAAATCATAATTTATGTTAATAAGTATAAAATAAAAAGATAAGGAGCAATGCTTTTGAAAACTAAACCGAAACAAAACAGTGATAAAAGTTTAGTTGCATGAATTGTACTATTAGAAATAATATTTTACGGGTTATATTTACTGAACGGAAAAGTCGCCGAAGATTGGACGGCACTGCCACTGGTTAGTTTTCTCGTGACGTCATTATTGCGGATTGAAATGACTACCAAAAACAACACTTCTAATGCTTTCACCATTAAATTGTGCATAGTATTAAGAGAAGAAAATGCATTCGTTTCTGCCATGTTTTTCAAAAAGATAAAAAGTTTTAATGTACGGAAGCCACATAGAGAGGATCAAGATAGTGGCGCACCCAGAAAAGTTTTCAAAGGGGGGTTTTAAAATTGTTACTTCATCATGATTAATAATTATCATAATCAATAACATTATACTTAAAATGTTTTACTAAAATACTTTAGGTAATATTATTATAATATAAAAATAAATTCTTTAAGCTGATAGTTATTTTTCATCAAAAAATTAAATTTATTGTGCAGCGAAAAAAAATTTCATTACTTAACATGGATAAAATGCAAAAAAAAATAAGATTTGAGTAAAAATAAAGAAAAAATACCTTACTTTCTTTTTTTAATTTAGTTAACTTTCCTTAGTCTTTCGAGGAAGTGAATTCAGAGCATTCTCTTCAGAAAATGCAAATTTTTATTATAGAATGCCTGTAATAATTTTTGATCTAATGATCGGATTTTCACGATATAGACTATAGGTCCTATAGGACTCTAACTTAATAGTTCATGGGGTGACCTCAAATATGCTAATTAATTATTGCAGGCAGTATTTTAAGTTGCCGTAATCTGGGTAAATATGGTCTAGATGGGAGAGCTGCTGAAATTTTGGACCTTTTAATGTTAATTTTACTTCTAATATATTTCACCATATCGGGAGAACTTTTTAAACAAATCGAAAATTTTTTGTATACAATTATAAAATTAGTTTATGCAAAGATAATTCTATGAAAAAAAAATTTAATAATTATTTATAATGGTCGAAAAAAATTGAATTGTAAGATATACAAATTTTTAAATCATTTTAAAGAATTTAATTTTATCTAAAATTTCAACCAAATAAACCGAAAGGTCCCTGATAAATCGAATTTAAACTATACGACTTTTTTAGAATTAAATTTCTTAGGAAAATTCGACAGATTTCGTGCAATTTTTACCATATAAAATTACATACTTAAAAATGATATAAAAATATGTACACCTTAAAATTCAAATTTTTTCTACCATTCTTAATTTAAATAATGAAAATAATAAATAATTGGTAGAAATTATTTGTTTGCATTGAATTATCGTTGAATAAGCTAATTTTATAATTGTGTGCAAAAAATTTTCAATTCGCTTAAAAAGTTCTTGATATATTCACAAAAAGTAAAATTAACATTCTAAACGTTCGACCTTTATTCCTTTTTTTTTATCACAAGATACCAAAAATTTAAGCCACAAAATGAAATGTGAATTCATCCGTAATATTTTCATCTGAATTGTAAAATCTTTTCAAGGATATTATTTTCATCCCAATTTTCTGATAATGATTATAATGATTTGCTGTAGTAACTTCTATGAATTTGGTATCATTTGAAAATTCATGCATAAAAAAGTGTTTCTTTTGAAATCTGTAGGAATATTATTTCTCATTGTCTGTCAGTGAGTGGCTTAGTTATGTGAAGGCCAAATTAAATTGTTACTCATTATTTGAATACCTAACAAAATTGTAAAAACTAAAGCACACATAAGATTTTTAAAAAATTTTAATGGCTTTTTATAAATGGGCCTAGAAAAAATTTATTTTCACCTGTGCGCAAATTTTGATTTTTCTCGAATAATCATTTAAATTCATTTTTAATCATTCTTCTCATAATTTGTCAAAGCATTTTCTAATACCTTATTTAAAATTCAAATGCCATTAAAAAAAGTCCAGAAAATGGAATCCAAACCTTTGAAGACTGTGCAATCTTACTATGTTGTATTATTGTGAACTGTGATATCTGACTATCAGTATTTTTAAACTCATTTTGAGCTCTATTTTTTCTTATAGAAAACAATATCACAAATATTCTCCCACTTTTTCTTTTTTTAACTTTATAATTAGACATTGTTATAAAAGCAGATCAACGAATTAAAGTGTCTCAGTTTTTTTCTTATTGTATTGCAGAGAAATATATTCTAATTATCTATAGTAAAGCATTAGGTACATTATTCATGTTTTAACACTTGAATCATGTACGGAGTCGTATTTTGCTTTATAATGAAAGAAACTGGTGAATAACGGTGTGGACAATGGGTATCAATCCTACTCAACACACCTTCCTTTACATTTGTTTTGTTTTCAAAATAGTTTGTCTCCCTCCCACATAGTGTATTCGTTTTCTGAAAGATAAAATGGGTTCAAACATAGAGTTGACCCAACATGTTAACTCTTTGGGTTAAAAAAAAAGGGGGGGGGGAAGCCTGCGAAATGCTTTGATAAGATATTCTGTTTAGAGATTCCTTACTCACTAAGAAAGAATACTTAACTTCCTTACTAAAATAAAAATTAATTTTAAGATAATTTTTTTGGTGTAAATAAATTTCAGTTAAACAAATTAATAATTTACAAGAGCCTTTAAAAAAATAATAAAAAAAAATATTTAAAAAAACTAAAAAAAAAAAAAAACTTTACTATTGATTTATTGGGAGATCCTGAAAAAAAAACTGAACCCTGAAAAACCTATCCTGTGTGCGTCACTGGATCAATACATAGAACCGATCTTTTCCCCAAATTTCAAGTTCGAGCGTTGCAATCGCAAATTTCTTACTTAATAGCAATTGTTATTGTTTTACCAATATTTTAATTTTTTTTTCTGAAAATTAAACTAAAACAAAGATGTCAAAATCTTTAAGATGAACAAAATCGATAATTATGTACTTTACTTTCATTGCACTAGACTGGACCTTTAATATGGGCTATTGGCGATGGTCTTGCAAACATCCACGAGGATGATCCGAATAAATGCCATGACAATTTTGATCTTCTGCAGAGGATATTGCTCCCTCGTTTTCGTAGCCTGACGTCCTGCTCGTGAAGTCGAGCACTTTACGGTAGAATAGTTTAACGTGGAACGATACCGCACCAATTAAACGTATCGAATGTAAAGATTAGGGCTAATTTTAACTACGTCTGAAATATAAAGGCTAATTTTAACTTTTTAACATTACGGTTATGCTGTCTTTTAATATTTGAACAGCTCTAAAAAGCTAATTTTTTTTCTTCTTCAAAGTTTTAGATGTACGCATTCTCCGAACCTAAAGAAATTTATATCAGTAGAAAATCGTTCCACTTTGGCGCAAATATCCTTTCAAAGGAAATTCACTGGGTCACATAATTAATCATAGCAAATAAGTGCACAGTTTGATTTTGACAACGCTGTTAATTTAATTTATTATCCATCAAACGCGCCAGTGAGATAATTAGCTTATCATTTTTTTCATGCTAGCATATGTTGAACTTATCGTTTCAACAACAATTTTATCATTCCACTCTCTCTTGAGCAATATGAGTTTCTTATATCCTGTGTAATTATATAAAGGACAAGGACGAAATAATTTTCTTTTAAAACGATTTATAAATATTTTTCAGCATATGTATAGGTCTTTAGATATTTCGACATCTTATGGCGTAACTACCACTACGATTATTAAGCATCAATTCACTAGTATGCAAGACATGCGTATTCATCTAGTTACAAAAACTATTATTGGCGATGATTCAGAAATATTTGACTATACTCTGGTACCATCACTTACAATTAGGCTATTCATCAAAAAAATATCCGTTTTTTAAGTGATGATTTGAGGAAAGAAAAAAGAACACTTTACTCGTAAATCAGCAGGGAAAAATGAAATATAAAGAATTGAAACGAAAATAGAAAGTTAAAACTTTTTTTTATTTTTATCAGTATGTAAAAAAGCGTTGAATTCAAGAAGAGCCATTGACCGTCTGAATCGATTTACGTAGAAGCTTTGGATCCTCGTGAGACAATCTGTTAATAGCAAAAGTAAATGGAAAAGTACAGCTGTGAGAATCGTTTTGAAGCCGATTGTATTAGTTGAAAAGGGAAAATAATCAGCTCTAATGTTTCCCTGTACCATGTGGAGACAAAAGAACTTTACTTTCACTTTTATTTAATAGAAATTTAAATAGAATTAAAATTTGAGAAATTAATAGGAAGGGAAGATTGATTTTAAAATCATCTCATTCCACGTTTTCCTCTTTTCGAATCAGAGCAACGTTTCAAAGATATTAAAAAAAAGCTTGAAAAAAATCCCAAAATTTTTTAGCATATGAATAAATAATTATTTTTTTAGTTTCATGCTCAGTTACTATTTAAATTTTTTTAATGAACAAAAAAAGAAATATAAAATAATAGTCAAAACAACAGCTCCTTTATAGTTAAATGCGTATTGTTTGTCAACGTCTGAACCGATAAACCAGCGATTACTTGGAAAGAAAAACATCCGTTGTAAAAGTGAAAACAGATCAGTCGATAAGCTGTCAGGAGTGTTAGCCAGACGTCAAACGCTATCCATTTTGCCACTAAATTCGGCTCCTTATCGCTTCACTTCTATTTGAATAAGGTTATTTAATTCGACCTTGTTAGCTGCTAGCCAGTTTTCCATATTATACGTCGACTGGAAGGCAATAGTCACGCTTGCAAAATTTCTGAAAATGAAGCGATATTGAACATTGAAAATTGAGCTCTCCATGCTTTGTGCTGGGCTACTACAAAAAAGCAAAGTGGTAAATAAACTATGAAGAAACTATGGGGAGGCGCTGGCAGTATTCCCTGTCTTTGGATGGTTGTCTCACGTAATTATTGATGAAGTTTTGAAAGTAGACTAAGTAATATTAAGGAAGAGGTTAAATTTAATTTCTTTTTGTTGTATTTCATTATTTGAAAGAAAAAAAATTAATAAACTTAACCCTCTTGATCCGTACATTACATATATAAGTCCCATCAGACGTTCCAATTAGACTGTTAGGCTAAATAGAACCCCATTTTAACACTAGATTTGCACACTACTGCTTTTTGAGCAACGCTTCTTCTGTTAGGATGGTTGCTAGAACATGCAAAATTATCATGGCGGCATAACTTTAAAGAAATCACATGTTTGTGAAGATTTATGGATAATTTCTTGAAGAAAATAATTGAAATAGAGCAAAAAAAAAGAGAGAAGAGCTATAATATAAAGATTATTTATATCCCTTTACGTTGCTTTGAATTATCATTTTGAAATTTTAACGTATGAAAACAATAAAAAAATTCTTTTCTTTATGATTTGGGATGTATATGTTCCAGTAATATTTTTTTTCATGGGCCATTAGTTCCTGAAAAAGACTAATAGGACATTAATGTTTCAGGGCTAAATTGTAGGAAGTGAGTCTAGATTTTGAGAAAAAATTACTTGCAATATTATCATTAGTTAAAAAAACATGTGCTACCAAACGAAAAACTTGATCTATAAAACTATCTTGACCTATAACTATTAGAAATCAGTTTTGAAACGGTTAATGAGAATTTATTCACGTGTAACCTATTGCTCTTTGACTTTAAAAAAAATATTTTGCTTGCATCATTTCACATAATTTACGCTTAATTTTTTTCGAGTTCAATAAATGATTCTTTTTTAATTTATATTATAAATAAATAATATTTATCAATAATTTAAAGTAAAACATTTTTAGTTGCAGTTCAAAAATTGCTCCGACTATGTTAAATACTTTTGTCACGTTAAAATAGTGAGAACGGAATAGTTGATTGATTGATATTTTCAATTAAATGTAATTATGCTAATATGTGTGTACAATACTTTATATTAATTATCCAAAGATAATATAAAGCAAGGCTCTAGTAGTCTCATTAAATGTCCATTATTTTTTACTTAAAAATTCCCTTTTATCCTTTTAACAAGTTTTAAAGTAGCAACCAAGCATGGTGCCATTAAGCAAAAATCGATTTATTTCTTTCGTGAGCGATGCACATCATCAATATTGAAGAATCATTAAAGAGAAATCGATGGCAATGAATAAGTCCAGAAGACGAAACAGAAAGTAGTAAGCAATAACATTTTTTTATATCTTCCGTAAGTGCGTAACGTTCCATGTTTAGGCACGAAATGTTATAAACTTCAATCAGTTTAAGATCAGTTTGTTTAGAGAAATAATAGTGGAGATGACTTAAAGAAGATATTTATAGATATATATATATATGTATAAGTTCAAAATGTTGAGAAAAAAAATTATAGAACAATGAAAGAAGGGAAAATAATAATAATAAAAATAACAAGAAACCGGAAAGGAAAAAAAAAACAATCCGAGAAAAAGGTCAAAAATTTTAAAAAATCCGGAAAATAAAAGATATAATCTTTTCATCAGCTCACACGATTATATCCACAAAAAAGAATGCTTTCTAATATTGCATCAATATAGCCAAAGCAAAATATATCAATACAATAGTTAGAGGATACAATAGTCTTAATTTTCTTCGAGTTTTTTGTATTTATTTATTATGCTATATATATATATATATGTAATACTTGACTTTCATTACAGTTTGGTAGTTTATCTGACCATTTAATATCGTCCTTAAAAAAGTAGAAAGATCTACCAACTAAAATAACAAAAATCATACTCTCCTTCTCTATTGAAAAGTTGTAAGAGCTGTAGTACCGGCTGTTTTAGGTGTTTAACCTTACATTGCATTTTAGCTCTTGGCCCAAAAGCTACTAAGTTAGAAACTTAAAATTACTATGGTATATGGAACAATAATCAGAAAATAAGATGAAATGAAATAACGTAACATTCAATAATTATTTTGAGAATAATTAACTGTTAAACTTGCAGAAAGAAATATTATCTTAGCAGGCCGCAGAAATGCAACTACAGAGTAATTTGATGAGCTGTAAGGGCTAGTTTTGTTTATGAATAGTTCTTTTTTTGAAATTAAAATTCACTCGAAAATTAAAGCAATTTTAAGTGCTTTTCTAAGATTTTTTTTCACTTTTTTTTCGTTTTTTGTTATCAGCGAGAAAACTAAAGACATTAGAAGTTGTGTACAAAAATGTGTTCTCTCGCGAAAAAAAAGTTATAAGATTAAATAAAAAAAATTTGTTCAAAAATATCTACTGTTAAGTGAGTAAAAAAATTACCATATGGCTCGATCTACATCTAGGTAAAATGAAAATTGAAATTTTAGTTGAAATTTAACTACTATAACTACTAAGTTGAAATTTTACGTACTGTAATTGAAATTTTTATCAATAAACTTGCTTGAAATCGCTTCGGAAATCCAATTTATTCGAAAATTATTGCAATTTTAAGAGCTATTGTTGCGACATTTTTTTCACTTTTGTTTGCTTTAAAAGTGATTGTCTCTGCATTTCTGTATTGCATTGTATAAAATTTATTTACTCGAGATCTTCAATGCTTCATATTACGCCAAAAGTAAAAAAATTAAATAAAATAATAGGAAAGAGAGATGCTGGCAGATATAAATCTTAATATTTATATCGAAATTTTTATATATACTTTGAAAATTAAAATTACATTTATCATTGAAATTAACGATCAAAGCAAAATAACATTTTCTTTAGTCAATAAACCAGTTTTTTTACTGAAACACAAATTTCACTTATTTGCTTATTATCAATATTCAAAGATTTTTTTTTAAATAATTATACCCGATTGGGGTATACTGTGAATAACATCAGTGTAGGTAATGTTGGTCAACGCTTAATCATAAAAAACATCGATAACTGGTGTAGGAATATCGGGCAAATGTAAGCCGGTCAATGGCAATTGATCTTAAAAAGCATTAATGTAGAAAATACTGGGTAATTGTAAATGAGACAATGGCATCCTGTAGTTATGTTTGTAATTATTACCAATAATCATACCCTCCAACTTATGAGGATTTTGAAAATAATTCTTTCTAGTGGTAGCGAACCAAAGCAGAAATTTTTAAAGCAAATGGATCTCTCATAAAACTTTTATCAGAACTTAAGAATGTAGCCATATGGCCTGCACTTTTATAAGTAATAGAGAACAAGTTACGCTAAAATTAATTTTTTTTGAATATTAAGACATTAATTTTGCTACAGTCTGAAAAGAAGATTTCTGAAACTACGGGAATTCCGTAGCAGTTGGAGGGTATGCCAATAATTAACGGTGATTAATAAAAATATCAACGTCACTAATAATCCGTATTTCAAATACTGATGGTTCTCTTATTCAACTGCAAGAAAAAATTTAAAAAAAAATAATCGAATAGATAAAAAATGTAAGGAATTTTTTGAATGTAAAATATAATGTTTTATTGTATTTGGCGTACAAATTTGGTCCCGCAGTGGACTGATCGTTAAGACACGGTTCCCAGCAGATCACCGAAGTCAAGCATCACTGGCTACGGTCAGTGTGCGGGTGGGTGACCACTTGGATCAGCCTGCGTAGGGACCGAGGGTGTGCGGTATTGGTCCTCGTTAAACTGTTCTACCGTAAATAAGCTCAACTTCGCATGCAGGTCGTCGGGCTACCGAAGCGGGGATGCCATCCCCTCTGCAGAGGATCAAAATTGTGATGGCATGTCTTCGGATCATCCTCAGGGATGTTTCCCAGACCGTCGCCAATAGCCCATAGTGCAGTTCTAGTGCGACGTAAATTAACTACAACAACAACTTGGCGTCTAAATTATATTTTGAAGCCTGTATCGCAAAGCTTGAACCTACTATCTAATGTGATTACTTAGCGAGTCTCCCAACAGACTGAAATGAAATAATTTTCGTCCACCGCCTTAACTTGGAAAGCAGGACATCATCACTTTGAAAAGTTTCTCATTGTTTGACCCCTTTTGGGATTCAAAATAGTGTGTTGTCTTTTTCACGCACTAAGATTTTAGATAAAATACTTTTTATTAAGTAACATTTACACACATATATATTTACAAAATAGTACACATTTTCGACTTTTTATTCTTCTTTGTTTTTGGTTTTTTAGGACTCGCACTAAGTTTTAGGAACTTTGGTGTTTCTGTAGCTGGCAAAATTACTGGAACGTTTTCAGTTCTAGACACATTGCGATGAAGAATAATTCTATAGGTACCAATAACACTACTTCTGGAGCCTTTATTTTTTTCATATTCAATCATTTCGTCAGTAACTCCTAAATCTTTTAAAGTTTGTTTTACGGAAAGTTCTACGGAGGACAAAATGGTTCCATTCCCGTTGCAGTCTTCAACCGCGGACAACAAATTGTCTTTTGGCAATGGTGATGGTAATGTTTGTCCTGTAAGCCAGTTAGACTTCTTAATCTGGTCGAGAGAAGTTCTTTGCTTTGGGTCTTGCTTCAAAATACCAACTATCAAAAAATGTAGTTCACTGCTTAGGTAGTCGGGTATGGTGTAGTCTCCATCTAAGATTTGCTTTTTTAAACCAGACACTGTCTGTGCTTTGAATGGCATCGAGGCTGTCAACATGAAGTAGAGCAATACACCAAGGGCCCAAACGTCAACCATAGGACCAACGTAGCTATCGTCTCTGAAGAGTTCTGGTGCAGCGTATGGAGGAGAACCACAAAAGGTTCGTAGTGGTTCAAACTTGTTCTGAACCTGCGTGCTGAAACCGAAATCGCCAACTTTCACAGTGTTTGGTCCTGAGAAAAAGACATTTTCTGCTTTCAGGTCTCGATGTACGATGTTATGAAGGTGCTGAAAGAAAATGAAATAAAATTAAGAAATTCTAATTATTCTAATATAAAATTAAGAGCACGCTATATCGTGAGAGAAATTTTTCATGGCAAATTCACATCCATTGGAAAACTTAATAAAAAAGTGACTCCAGGTAAAATAGGAAAACCATAAATTTTTAAATGCTGTAAAAATGTTTTCAAAATATCAAAATGAAAACAAATTAGTAGAGGATTAATTCTCTACTATGGGGTCCTTTGACATAATTCGCTTGCATTTTGATATTTCGAAAACTTTTCAGCATTTAAAAATTTATGATTTTCTCTAGGTGTGCCTGAACTCACTTTATGTATACATTAAATTCAGATTAATTATGCAGGTGCAAGAGAGAATTTGATTTGACTGGTTTTTCCTGCTGTATAGCGTCCTCTTAAAAGAGAAAAACAGGAATATGACTAAAAAAACTATCAAATGTTATACTTTTTACAAACCTTAAAAATTATACTTTTTACAAACTCGAAAAATAATAAATAACCTAAAAATATTAAATAATGATAAAACCATATGCTGAGCTGAGTTTTTACAGGTTTCCCACTCAATTTCAGAAAAAAATTCCCTGACTCTTCCAAGTATATCAGGTAAATTTTAATGAAACTCCATACCATAAGGCATCCATACCATGTGATTTTTTATCTGTAAACTTTAATTTTTATATTTTTATATCAAATATTAGATTTTGTGAGCAATAACTTATAATAGAATGAGAATGAAAACATGGAAAAATTTCACTAAATGGTGGAAATTTGTAAAATAATTGTAATGGATGTTAGAATGATTTAAATCGAATCTCAATAACTGATTACTGTTACTGATATTCTAAGACCTTATTTTCCCGGTGTGATATAGGAATGTTTTAGGGTTTTGGTAAAAAATTGCAACCTGACTGTTCCCTGTTTTTTAAAGTTACAATAAAATTCCCTGACAATTCCAGGTTTTCCCTGACCCGTGGGAGCCCTGTGAGAATACTTCAGAGTTTCATTTAAAATTAAATTTTATTTATATTAAGCGGGTGTCATAAAATAAATTTTTATTTCAAGAAAAGTGCGTTTGAAATTTTCAAATTAAAGAAGTCAAGTTTGCGTATCTATTGCTATCTGTTGAGTATTGTATTGGTAGGGAATAGAATACATACAACGGAATGTATGCTATGTACTATATACCTGGGTCATTTTTTTCAATATCTACTGGATTATAGAAAAATACACGCGTTTAGAACACAATGATTTTAGTACTAAAATATGTACCAAGCGCATAAAGAAATTTTATCAAATCAATAAATTTTGAATCGGAATTTTATGAGCTGTAAGCAGGATGGTCGAATAGCTTCAGCAATGTATAAAAATTTAAATAAGCGTAAATTACATTTGAAACTTTATTTATTATTAGCAACTATTTAATCAATTTCATTAAAATTTTAGGTTTTTCAAATAAAAATTATATAAGTAATTCATGGGAGTGAAATGTTTTTTGAATTTTTGATCATTGTTACATAATTTGCTAAGAAATATAAACATAATTTTGTGTGCAAGATCCCCCCCCCCTTTTTTGTATTGACATAAGTATAAGATCAATATTTACAAAGAGCAGCACTTTGAATATTTTAGAAAGCAGAATTCCTCAACAAAAAAGTCCGTTTATTCAGATTAAGAATATTTTTTTGACAGTTTTTTATTAGCTTAAATTCTCACCAACTGTACATTATAAGAATAATTTACTCTTTTTGACGAACGTAGCAAGGCAAATAGGTGATATGGTATTGAGAATCGTAGAAATTCTTTAATGGCCAATTACCACTAATCTACTACTAGAATTATTGGCTAAATTAATTATTGGACAATCTACCACTAGATTAATAAATTAATGACCAGCCTTCATCATAATATTTGTTTTCGCATCATACAAAGGTTTCAGATGCATATGAAAGTTATTTTTCGCTCCTCCGAGAAAAAGCTTCTAGATCGATGGAGGAATTAAAAACAACATTTAGACCCATGTCACTGGCAGATGGGTTAACTAATTTTCAGGATAAAGGAAGGAATGGTTCCTTTACTAGTCAGATGAAGAGATTAAGGTCCAACAAGCAGCTTCAATGCCTAGCATTATTTAGACATTATTCGTTACAACGTTTTTGAAACAAGTTTTCAAGGATGCTTTAACCATATGCCCAATAACTGGAATTAAATGGTAATAATCTTTGAAAGTAACAATATTAGTAATTTGATGCTGTTGTTGTCTTATGCCACTTGTTAATACTGACAAACCTATTTTAAGGCAGAGGGGCACGCTTCTTCTTGTTTTCCAGTGGCGCCATCTATTGTCAGGAATTCGACTTCTGCCACACACATACGTCATATCCCGTTTTATATGGAAGACTCATTCCCACTCCATCCACCCACAGATCGTAATTTTGACCTAAACCAGAGCACGATCAATCTCCGATCCAGTACCCCCAGTGGTATTGATTTGTTATGGGAACTTAGAGGACTTTGTAACCCCGATAGACTTAGAGTGCACCATTTTGTTTTCGGCCTGCGGGGATCAAACTCACTACCTTTCGGACATCGCCCCAACATCCTACCAATCAGGCTATTCCGGCCCTATATTAGTACGTATTGTTTGTTAATGAATTCGTTAAAAATAAATTTTCTGCTCCATTATATAAGTGGTACGAAGTTGTTGATGGTAATAAATTGAAGGAGTTTTATTTAACTAATATCGAGACAACCTTGCTTTGTTAAAAATTTAAAGTTATAAATCTTTTTCCGCTTTTATCGATATTCGAATTGGTTTCTATAGCTGTTAGTAATTGATTGATCATTAAAAATTTTTCAATTGGTAAGTAAGTTGAATGACGTTATCTTAGTAATCTGCATAGTTTGTAGTCTTCAGATCAGGGAAGTGAAGTCTTGTTAGTTGTGAAATGAGTTGCTGTTTGGTGATATAGAATGTAACTAGATCTAATTTTGTTTCTTTGAACGACTTGTTTTAATGATGATTAAAATTTGGTTTGTAATTTGAAGTGAAATGATTTATTAATTAAATAAAAGATTGGTTTCGTTATGCTGCTCCTTCATATTTTTTGGGATTTTTTCATTTGCATAAAATTTATAATCCCAACAAGCTGAAATCGTAAGATATGCTTGTTAGTAAAAAAAAACTTCATTTGCCTCAAAGGAACTTATAATAAGAAATTCGATGATTGGAAATGTATTCTGCACTCATTTGCCTCTTTAAGCCACCATCACGGATACTGAGGTTTTTCTCATTTTGCTTTTCACCTTTATTTATATTTTTCATTATTGTTCGTTCGAAATGTTGC
Organism: Parasteatoda tepidariorum; assembly: GCF_982258835.1. NCBI lineage: Eukaryota > Metazoa > Arthropoda > Arachnida > Araneae > Theridiidae > Parasteatoda > Parasteatoda tepidariorum. The sequence goes on from NC_141761.1 coordinate 54,789,093, forward strand.
TTTTTTGTTTTAAAATCTGTTTTGTTTTTATCACTCAGATCATAATGATGCCTTGTTTTAAGTATTCGAAGCATGTCAAATTTTTTATTATTAACTAATTTGGAAGCTGATGAAGCTTTTCTAGTAGCTTGCTTCAAATGTTAACAATATTTTATTGATAGATAGTTAGATATAGAAACTAAATAAGGAAAGAAGACATTAATTTTACCATGTGATCAACAGCAGCTGTAATTTGTGCAAAAAGGGGTCGTGCAGCTTTTTCTGTAAAACGGCCGTTTTGGGATATTTTATGGAAGAGCTCTCCACCATTTGCGTACTCCATGACCAGGTATATTTTGGAGAGTGTCTCCAAAACTTCATAGAGGCGGATAATATGGGGATGATGTAAGCTCTCCATGGATGAGATTTCTCTTGCCAGCATCATTTGAGTCTTGTTGTCTAACCTTGACTTGTCTAAAATTTTTACTGCTACCCTTTCTATTCAAAGGAGAAAAAAAATAACGTTAAACAATATTAAAATATATTTACGTTTGCATAAATTACCAACAAAAGTAATGATTTTAAAGCAATGTTCTTCAAAGTTTTAAAAAATAAGAAATCAATTTATACGTGATTGTATCGAATGCAGTCATCTTAGTATACCTAGATGCAATTTTTCTATACGAAGATCGAAATATAAGTTCGAAAAGTGTACTTAATGTTTATGGGATAGTGCCTTATTGATGTCTAATCTGTTGTAGTTGTTTCTAATGTCACCTGCCACACGGGCAAGCCTGCTTGGTGAAAACGAGCAAATTTAAGGCAGAGTGTGCGTTTCTTGTTTTTCAGTGGCGCCATCTATGGCCGAGAATTCGACCTCTGTCACACCATATACCGTACCCATTTATAGGGCGGAAACATTCATACATCCATTCATTCATCTCCAGATCGTAATTTTGACCTGAATCAGAGAACGATCGATTTCCAATCCAGTACCCCCAGAGGTATTGATTTGTTATGGGAACATGGAGGACTTTTGCGACTCGACAGATTTAACGTGCTTCAGTAACTTTACTTCCGCCGGCGGGGTTCAAACCCACGAACTCTCAGACATGGGTGTCGACAGTGGTCCTGATGTCTAATCTAATAACAGTCACAGTGGCTCAAAGTTTCTGCCTTTGGTAACGATAATGTTGGAGAGTTTTATTCATAACATTCTCGAACAAAGCACGATTTTCGTGAAAAGATTTTTCCACTTCTAAGAGGAGTTAAAACTAGGGTTAAGGGGCTTACGGTAACGTTAAAGAGCATGTCTATTACTTCCTGTGAGAGTATCTGATTCAGACGTTCCTAGTTGAGGTGTTGGACAAAAATTGTTTTATTTCAGGCTGTTGGGCACAGCGAACTTGCTTATTATTTCCATTTAAGGCTGCAGTTTCATTTTTGGTGACACAAAACAGTTTAGTTTCAAAATAAATTTCAAAATATTATTTATACTTGAAAAATAATATAATTTAATAACTTGTGTTGAAGTACTTTTTATTCTTGTTGGGATAAGATTTTTTATTTTTTTATTAATTTGTTTATTTTATTTTATTTTTTTATTGTTATAACTCGAACCAAATATTAAAAAGTAAGTTTATACATTATAAAAAATTTGATCTATTGAATAAAGTTGATCATCTATGTAATAAACATTTCTTAAAAGTAAGGATATGCATCCTCATTAGCCAATTAACGTTATCTCAAGATTCACAGCCTAAAACATGACAAACCAACCCTTTTCACCATTATAGTATGAAATTTTCCTTTAATAACTCAAACGATAGTAAACCATTTTATAATTAAAAAAGAAAGGAAAAAAAACAAGACGATAAATAAATAAATAACGATAGATAAATAACTTTTATATAAAAAATCATAAAAATTATTATTGACGCCATTGATGCTTAATTAATTTTGGTAAGAGGCATTATTAGTATTATGGTAATTAGCATAGTTTTAATAGGTATCAAATGTATAAAAATAGGTAGAAGGTACATTAGCATATTTAATGCCTTTAATGGAATTATTTCAAGCAAATAAATAAATAATTAAAGCTAAAGTTTTCAAATAACCGATTATTTTCCATCAACAACCAAATATTTATTTATTTCCAGCATAATGCAAAATGTTTTTCTTGATTTGATGCAAAGTTATAAGCTAACTTGATAAATGAAGGAAATACATCCGGTCTAAAATGAAGATGGATTTGCTGTTATGAAGGAAGCATGATGACTCATTAAGATGTCTCAAGGATTAAACAACACTTGGAAAAGCAAAATAATTTCCAGAAAAAAGTGGAAAGATTCGATTTTGATATTAATTCTTTGCAATGTACTCGGAAGTTCTTTTAAGGATTGAAAAAAGATGATGTCACCACATAACGTTTATAGAATTTGACTCAATGTTTACCATATACCATAGCAATTACCATATAATACCCGGTAACCTCTAAATAAAATGATTCGAAAAATTAAGATGTAAAAATTTTAACAATTAGAATAGTAAGTATTTTAAAAGCTAAGTGTTAACACTGTAGTGTTAAGACTAATAGTAACCGACCTACCCCCGAAGGAGTTTGCGGATAAGGGTTTCGCCCGTTGTCACGTGAACTAAATACTACAAAACTACAGAAAAGTAAAATCAAAACTAAAAAGATTGATACACATAGGAAAAATCCCAAAATCGAAAAGATGATAAAAATAAAACAGAATAAAATTAAAAGTGCTTGAAACATCTAAGTGAATAAAATTAACCGACAATAAAAGTGTCAAAAATACAGGTAAAAACACATAAAAGTAAGGTCAGGTAAAACATCAAATGGTAAAAATATGAAAAATCACATTAAATACAAATAAGACTAAAATAAGATTAATAGAATAATTAAAAAAGTCGACTAAAAGTTCAAGTGTCCCCCTTTCAAAGCTAAGTGCCTCTAAGGCAGGGGTGTCAAACTCGCGGCACGCAGGCCGCATGCTGCACGAGATGAACATTTTTGCGGCTCAGTCAATATATCCGACACTAAGTAAAAATATGTGAATTAGAAAGAAAACTTGCATATAAAATTGTATCAAAAATACGCAGAAAAAATTTCAAATCTTAGAACAGAATTTGAAACAAGGTTTAAAGATTTTAATTCTTTGGAAGACACATTTTGTTTGTTTTCTTCGATTTTCTCAATAAATATAGACTTAGTACCCAGTAATATGCAAATGGAAGTGACTAAGATTCAGTACGACTCAAATTTGAAGGCAAAATTCATTGAAGTGGGTGTGACTGAATTTACCGGCAAAGTTTGAAAATACTCAAAAATTCGCACATGAAATTATTTCCATGTTTGGAAGTACTTATCAGTGCGAGCAATTATTTTCTGTTATGAATGGAAATAAATCTCCTATCCGAAACTGTATTAATAACGCTCACGTTGGGTCAATTTTGAAAGTAGTCTCGGCCAATAAAATTTCTCCCAAAATAGGAAAGATAGTAGCAGAGAAGAGATGTCAAGTATCAAACAATAATTTTACTTTATATATGTTTATTACAATGTACTGTTCAAAATAAAAATATTTGTTTCTATAAACATTGATGTTTTTTTTCTTTTTTCCGCGGCCCACCTAAAGTAAAGCATTGTTTATTTGACCCAAGTTAGCTTTTGAGTTTGACACCCCTGTTCTAAGGCCTTAACACTGTAGTGTTAAAATGCCTCGTGTGGAATGCATTAATCTGACAAGTTCCTAATATAATATACGAAATATGATGTATTATTGCTTGCAAATTCACTCGCATTAGTTAATTCTACCTATTAAATTCAATGAAATATCAATCAAATTCAATATAAATTCACCGATTAAATTCAATAAAATATCTTTTAGTTCAAGAATTATATACTTTTTTTACCGTTTTACTGTGCAATTATGGACTTTTAGTGATAAATATGTATTTTAACCTTCTTTTTTTTATTAAAAATTTTCTTATGTGTTACTTTTGCATGGTTGAAGAAACTTATTCACATTTTCTTTCCTGATTTCACCACGCCCTTTCAGTAACTTCTAACATTCTTGACTCATGAAGAGACTAAAAATGTGATAACTATTGTCACGAAAGGGCAGCATAAGATCATTGAACTTTTTAAGTTCAAAGCCAGGAGGATAATTTAAATTATAGTTTTTAACATGACAACAATAAACGGTGTTTAGGAAAGTGAGTTAATTCATTTCTTGCTGCAGTGGATATCTCAATGTTGACTCAAAATTTTAACAAAACTTAATTTTGCTACTGATTGCTTTCTTTGTATTGATTTCTGATACGGAGTTGATCAAGAATTTACACGTTAAATTGATTTAGCAAATTTTTATACATCATTCTATCCTGATACGTAGAATAAAATAGATAGAATAATTTAAAATAACGCATCATTAAAGGTGTTAAAGAAGAGCAAAAACCACGGACATGTATTTTTCTCATAATAATGTTTCCGTAAGGAAGGGGTCAAAGATATAAAGACGGTGGTGTTGTCTGGAATAAGTACAACTCATATTCTGAGGTTAAGGATGATGGATAAAAGTCAAGTGGATTAAATTCTAGTTCAACACAACATTAACATTGTTTTTCATTGATCATTGTACTCTTTCAGTACAATGATTAATGATTAATAATTGTACATGCTCTACATGCACAGTAATCGTGGCTGAAAAATCTTGTAGCAATTGATTTTCATTTTATAACCGTCGTTGAACAGCAGACCCCATTTTGAGTTTACGATTACCAATGTTCAATTTCGTAGCCTCGTAATTTAGAACCCAATTCAGAAGACAAGGGTACTCCTGGTTTAAGAATTGGGAGAATTTTTTGATGAATTTGAAAGACTTTTTGATGAATTTAACCCTTGCGGTTACATGGAGAAGAAAGTCCCGAAAACCTCCAATGGTTAGCCAGACGGCAAAGGGAGTCTAATCCATGATCCGTCTACCACTGAGGATATTTTACGTCAGTGCTGCGATAGGTGAGAGTAAGGTACGGAATTAGTATTGACCAGCCATTGCTGGGATTTGAACTCGGGTCCCATCATTGAAAAGCAAACGCTCTATCCTCTAAACCACTACGGCTCTTAGCAGTTGGTAAGAGGATATCGGCACAATTGATGGTTACTTCATCGGAAATGAAGTTACATGGCATTCGTGCAAACAATCTCAGAAAAATGGGTCATAGAGTGTCAATACTTCAATATAAGGCAAAGATATATTGTAAAAGCATTTAAATATTTTCATGGGTCAAAATTATCACTAGCATGGTTACAGAAAAAATGTCAAAATATTTGTGCAATACAGTATTGTTTTAAGAGCGAAAAGTGCTTGAGCTGAAATATTTTTCAGTTCTAACAAGGTGTAAAATACCTCAAAAACGGTTTGACTATGATAAAGTATTGTTCTAAGAATACAAAGAACTAAAATATATTTGCTAAAATACGAAGCGATGAGGAGAAAGTATCGTCGAAGTCTTACAATGTTAAAATGGTTGGTTTTAAATAAATGGAGAAAACTTGGTTGGTTTAAAATAAAATTATGAACATACATACCTCTTGTAAGAGCATGAATGGCAGCTCTCACTTGTGAAAAGTTTCCAGTTCCCAGTTCTTCTTTGATTCTGTAGAATCCAATGCGTCGTCCAAGGGATATCTCTTTGTGCCATCTTTCATCTGTCTGAAGCTTATTCACAACTTTCTGATAAGGTGACAGAGAATCGCACGTTTCTTCCTTCTCATCCTCATTCGATTCCTGAAACAATTGGCATAGATATTTAGTTAAAATTATTTTAGCTTAAATGCCTGGGCAATATGTTATTCAACAAATAATCAAAGTTGACAAACTTTTAAGACCAATTCCGTAGATGCAACTGAAATGTCCCCGAAAACGGCCACTACACTCAGATGGCTATAATTAAAAGTAATCTCTTACTGTATTTTTTGGAAAGGTTATTATGCCAAAATAATGTAATTCTTGTAGTTGGAATGCGAAGAAATCAACAGCGTCTCGAAGAAATCAACAACAAAAGAACCTCGTCTTTTAAACGAACCATTTTCTAAATAGGAAGTGTTCTAGGTGACAAAACAAATTAAATCTGCATGTTATAAGTCAGATGAATAAGATTGAGGAAGATACACACCATGGCCATGCATTGTGTCAGCAGTGATAGTTATGCATAATATGGCGTCACCTCCTGGAAGTGAAAGCCCTGCAACACGTAATACAACTACGCTGCTTAAATAACTGAAAATTAAACCGATTTGCACATAATCTAACATCGTTTTTTATATCTTATTATTATTTATAGGTTGACAAAGGCCTACGAAACATTATTTCTTTCCACGAAATGAGTTTTAAGATGTATATTTTCTGTCATTAAAGTTTTTTTGTCCTTAAAAGCTAGCTAATATGCAAATCAGTTCACTTTTTAATTAGTCTGAGCAGCCTACTGGTATAAAGAGATATGGTTGCTTTTATTTTCGAAGGGGTGTTGATTGTTGACAGGCGTCATACTGTGAGACAAAGTCGGTTGAAGTCAGCGTACCCAAGCGGAAAACAATTTTTTCGTATCTCGGTCACTATCTCATGATATGTTTGTTTTTTGAGGCTTAGCCTCAACAACATTTTGTAGAAACTGTCATTTAACCCCTTAACGATCGGCTAATTTCCAAGAAAACGGTCATAAAAGTACCTATTTCTTAAATCCCTGTATCCTTGATTATTGCTGACATCTAGTTTAAAATTAACTAACTATCTACAATTACCTTAAAAATATCCACCTGGTGTGTAAAATGAGAATTAAATGTTTTTCGGGCAAAAAAATGAATTAGTTTTACTACTGAACACTCCAACCCGGAAATATCCCGAGAGCGAGAAATAGAGGGCGAAACCTCACCCCATCATTTTCACGGGAGCGAGAAGAAAGGGGTTAACAGCAAATCAGTTCACCTTTTAAGTAGGCTTTGCAGCCTATTTGTATAACGAGGTTTGAATGCTTGCATTTCTAAGTTGTGTTAAACGTAGACAGGCGTTATACTGCAAGAAGAAAATTTTATGCTTGTTAATTAAAGTCGGTTAAAGTCTGTTTATCCAGGTGGCTTACAATTATTGCTTATCTAGGTCATAATCTTATAATATGCTTTTCGAGGCTCAGCTTCAACAGCATTTAACTGAAGTGACACTTCTCACTAACTGAACAGATTTCTCAAAGACAGAAAGTCAATTGAATCCCCTCACTGACCGCGAATCACATTTTCAGGTTTGTATTCCCAAACACCATCACAGAGTGATCATCACACGTTTGATTGACTATATTTTTTGCGAATGACTTAAATGATGCGTTATTGTTTCGAAAAGTAACTGCCACAGGATGCCTTAATTTAAAGTTTCAAAACAGCGTCAATTTTTTTCAAATAAGTGAAGAAAAAAAACAATTACGCCAAAATAAATTAAATTTGAAATTTGTACTTGATGCGTTGATGACAGGATTTAGCAACTTTTTGACGTAAGGTGCATAATTTTGTAGTGAATTATATTTACCTCTTATAGAAGAGGGTTAACCCAAAGCTGCTCCCCATCAGGTAATTAATTCAACAATACACATATACATTACTGAGAAACTTAAGTTTTGATCTAAGTGTTGTTAAAACTCACAACATGGTGCCAAACAGTATAAACAACTACATTAGCAGCCAAAAATTAAAATACAATTTGTATTCTGTGCTTAATTTGAAAACTAATAACAAAAATAGTAGTGTAGGAGAAGAACAGCACACTAAATAGTTTTTTTTTTATTGAATGCAATATAGATTAAATTATGTACTTAATCATATACATAAATTAAATACAAACATGATTTAAACATAGACACAAGTAGACATCTAACAATAAAGATCTTTCTCAGAAGAAATTATGCATCGTAGTTTTATGTAGAAAATCGAGGTATGCATGTTACAAAAATGTGTCTACTTCTAATTACAAAACATCGGTTTTCCATGCTACTAGTTAAGTTATTGGGCATCAAAATCGAGGGAGGAGACCAGACACGGGTAGTCTTATTCTCTCTAATCTAACGATGGTGAAGGGAACTACAACGCAGACTGCCATGGTTGTCTAAAAATATTCCCAGTGGGTTCAGGTCTAGAGATCTGGATGGCTGATCCATCCTACGAATTCTTTAAAATCTTATATAAGATGAAGTCTAATCAGGACCAATTGAATCTCTAAAAATGTTGGCATAGTGATCCAAGATCACATCTTCAGGAAAGGGGGTCGTATAACTAGCCAAACTGATTCGTTTCCAGGCAATTAAACTTTTGTTTTTATAATAATTCACTCCAAAGTATCAATCAGAGATACCCTATCTGTCTTTGAAAGTCTGAGGAATTGGCCATTATGAAAGCAAGATTTTGACAGTTTAGTTAGACATCACGTTTCATGAATACCCTACGCTTTTGAAACAGGTACTGTAACATCTACGAATACAGATATGCTGTCTGAGAGCACTATGTTATTTTTTAAATTTTGTTTTGGGATTCAGTTGTCAATGATAACTTACTTGTGATGTGATTATTTGTTTCCGGATAACTTACTTGTGAAAATGAAAAGTTGATGCTACAAATGCATTGTAATTAGGGCTGGATATATTCCTCACAATAACTCAATTTTGTATGTTCTCATGACTATTTTCTACATGAACTATGATAAACTGTTTTCTCAGAAAAGAAACTTCTGAGAAGGCCAAATGTATGTCCTTATAACAAATCATGCTTGTATTTCAATTTATGTAAATTTCTAAGTCGTTTTTCACAAAAAAAACTGTATAGAGCACAATTTTTCCAAATTTCTGCTTTATTTTTTTATTTTATTGACTTATTTATTTATTTATTTTTTTTTGTCATTTATTTTTGAACTATATACATAAAGCAAGTTATTTTCTAACTTTTGTAGGGCAGTATATATCACTTGCTGATCTACAGAATGGAAACAGAACTACAAAAGGAAATTTTTTTAATTAAATGGAAAAATCTTTTTAATAAATTAAAAACAATTATGTAAGAAAACTATGCTAAAGGTACGAAAATTATTTTACTTTCTCTGAAGATTAAATCTTCTTTATGATTATAGATTCTTTACATATTTAAACTTCTTTTTATGATGAGTTCGAAAAAACTATTAATATGTGAGACCCTATAAACTGACTATTTTATTGAGAATATTTTTTCCCGTAAACGATAAGATCATTAAATGGAATAAAATGTTTACTATTTTATAATTCGCATTTTAATTAAAATTTTAAGAAAAAACAAATATTTTTTTTTGAATTATGTATACTTCAAATCAATAGTATACAGAAATAATGTTTGTTTTAGACAGAAAAATAGAAAAAGAATTTTTTTAGGCAGAACAAAATAATCGGGTACAAAAAGTTATTCTCAATACATGATTCTCCCCAAAAGAAGTATAACAAACAACGTAAAATGTTCATATAAAAATATAAACATTGAGATATATGGAATTTTATGCAAAAGGATATTAACATATTATCGTTTAAGTATGGCATATAAATAAGGTGGAAATTAATAGGACTATTAATATTAGCTACTAATTAAGTATTAAGAATTAAGTTAAGCTAAAACTATATGACTATTAACATTAGCTACTATTTATTACTATTTCTTTTATCCTTAACATTAATAAGCATTGTTTAGTAAAGTTAAGTTTCGAATAGATAAGACATTTTTTTAATTTTATTTTATGACTATGAAAAATATTTTTTGTGGAATATAAAATTTTTTAAAGCAAAGCTTTTACTGATGTTTAATAAAATTGAGTGACAAATATATAACAAGTTTTATCACTGAACACAATAAACTTTAACATCGAATTAAAAAAACAAGGGACAAAAAGAGATAATAATTATCTGATAAGAAACTAAATTAAATGAAAGGATAAGAGTGAAAATACATGAAATACCAATGTAACAAAGGAAGGAATATACTTCGGCACAAAGAACATTTTTCTGGTTACTAATATCCCTTCTATCAACATCGAAATTGGGATAAATGATGAAGGACACTTGTTCAAGATAATGTTATCAGTGGTCAAAGATTATTTGTCAACAAATATACCCTGTAGGGATATCGAAGTTTGTAACTATCCAACGGAGCGCTGTTTTCAGGTAAATAGTATAAAAAGAAAATTAGATAAGCTTTTTTATTTAATGAATTGATTTAGTTTTGGCGTCACGATAAAAATGCTGAGTAACTCAACTATTACAATGATAATCATAATAATTTAAATTAAAAAGAACATATGAAAACAAAGATGATGCCGTGCATTGCTGAGTCCATAGTTGCAACTTCCTCACGAAAGCTCCGTGAAGCATCGTAAATATAAAAAGCTTCAATTTTGAGCAATATTAAGATGTATTTAAATTAAAAAATGTCGTATAATCAAATAAGAGAGAGCTCTGCCTGTTTAAAAAATTGAATGATCCCTTGATTCAAATAATAGTATTTTCCATACAAGAAATCAATGTCAATACTTTATGTAGCATACGACGATACCAAATAACGCTGGCAATTTAAAGCTATCCGAAATTTTCTGATAGTGGATAAAATTAAAAAAGAACTTATTAACAACTGCAGTGGTTTTAAAGTTTAGGTTATAACGAAAAATATGGAGAATCCTAATGCCAGATATTCAATTAAATTATCAAAAAGCAATAACTTCATTTGGTAGCTTATTTTTCCTACAAAAAGGGACAATCTAAATTGGCGAATCATGCTTTGATTTAAAATAAATTTAAACTTACAGGTCTTTAATCAGGGTTTGTTCAGCTTTATTTCTTTTCCTTTTTCTACCCTTGCTCCTTCATATATAGTCATCAACTTAAATTCGAAAACGATTTTTGTTAGTCTTCCTCTGTTATTAACTTTAAAAACATATGATATAGTCATATGCATATTAACCCTTAATAAACCACTCCGCCATATCAACGGCATTGCACTTTTACTTATTGGGCTTAAGGCCACACATATAGTGTCAAAATTCAATTATTTTTCGTATCACTCTTATATTTATCATTCTCAAAATTAATTGAATTATAGTCAATTTTTGTTGTTATACCACACGGGAAGTAAACTTGAAATACTTCTGAGTTACAGTTAAGGGAAGAACGAAATGCGGTATAAAGAAGTATGGTTTGCGGCATTATGCATGGGAAATTAAGGAATTTTATCCCATTAAATTTGAAAATTTTACTTTGTGGGATATAAATTTGAAATATTTCCTTACCAATAAGGAAAAGGCGAAATGCGAAAAAAAGTATGGTGTGGGGGAATATATTTGGAAAATTAGAGAATTTTATCCCACGAAATTAAAAAATTTGGGAAGTAAACTTGAAATACTTCCAAACCATTAAAGGAAAAACGAAATGCGATTTAAATAAATGAGGTAAAAAAAAGCATGGTGTGTGGTATTATGCTTGGGAAATTAGGGGATTTTATTCCATCAAATTGCACATATAGTTTAACTTTCTTTGGAAACTGTGCATCGTCATCTGTATACAGGTGCGTTCAAGGCAGTAATACTCCAAAACCATAAATATCCGCTGTTCAACCGTGCACACGTGTACATTTAGTTAAACATCATCAAACAATTGCATCATCAAAATCCATTACAAGCGCTCATTGACTAATTGCGAAATGCCGACTGGAGATGAGGGTGTCACGAATCCAATTTCTCTGTAGCTTTTGCTTGCCTGCGGGGATATCTATTGACGGGAAGTTTAATAAATGTGCAATTTGGTAGGGTTAAATTTCTTAATTTCCCAAGCATAATGCCGCAAACAATACTCCGTTCTATTATTTTTTAATTCATTATCAAAAGCCATCAGTCTTCATACCTTCCTCAAGTTCTTGGCGCATTCTATAAATGTCAATTTGCCCATCTTTGGGTCAGCAAGTCCCAACGGTTATTCAGTTTAATCACAGCATCATTAATGCGTTTCTACTGTGCTTACAGAGTTGCATTGGGGGTACATTAAATTTGTTCTTCGCGTAACTCTATAAAAAGAAACCAGATCGTGCGAGATATGATGACTTGGAGGCCAATGGCAACAGAGGAACATTACCCAGACCAAAACGCAATATCTAGCAATGCTGCAGTTCTTTTTTTTTTTTTTTTTTTTTGACAAAGGGACAAACAGGGTTATTGTTCGGATGTAAGCCGGGTGGCTAAGGATGTAAACATTAAACATTTGTTGTACTAGAAACTCGATGAGCGTACGCATTTCTCTATCTAGGACTCACCTTTTCACGTCGTATACTTGTAAATAAACAGTCCTCCGAAACCCGATGTATCATTTAATCTACTCCAATACTAAGAATTAGATATTAAAAATAAATATGCATCATGTATAAATATGTAGGTTTTGAAATTTAGTTACAACAAAATGTTTAAAAATATTATCAGTGAGCCTTGGATTTCAATCAATTTTTTCATCAAATGGATTTAACTAACTTGTAAGGAAGGGCATTCGGAACTAGAGCTGCATGTGGAATTTCTCAGGGCCTGCAGGGCAGGGTTAGAATGGTTGTTGCTGTTAACAGGTGACACTCGAGCAGCAGGCATTTTGATATTGGCTCGGATAACGCCACTGCAAAACGTCTACTTTCTCACGTGCCATCTGAAAGAAAAAGGTTTTAACTATTAAAACAATCATTTTTTTAAAATCATAAAAGTTATGATTTTTTTTATTACATTAATATGCGGTTAAATTCAAAAATTTTACAATAAGATAGAGAAAAATCAGTGTTATATTTTGACCGTGTTTTAAATTAAAAATAAATACAACAAATCAATTGAGATTATGAAACAGGCTTAAATAACTTTTTCTAAATAAATGCGTAATACATACGTCAGTAGGCTGTTACGTGCATACTTCCAGTCAACAATAAAAACAAATACAATTACATTAGATAACTATCAAGCATGCTCAAAATTGTGAAAAATAAAGGCAGAATAAAATTGAAAATTTCAATGGGAAAAAAGAAATAATGAACCATTAATTTTTGAAAATTCAATAAGGTTAAGAAAAAAAGTTTAAACCGCCGTGAATTACAAAACTACATAAAAAATTGAAATCATTTGAATAACTTAAATTTCATAAGTGAATTTCCCTTAGGCTTCTACTGTCACTAAATGTTATGTTGGAATAATATTCTATACTAATTCTCTTCCTTCTCATGAAAAATGTTTTCATTTTAATCTTCTCTTACTATTTATTCATCACTTGTTGTAATCAATAATCGTTATCTACGACACAGTTATGAATCATGCACGGTCAGAGATACTACAGATAGAATTTTTTTTTCGGGGGGGGGGGCGATTTTCAAGAGAAAAGCCCTGTTTAAAAATCCATGGAAAAAAAATTTAAATTTGTCCTACCTCTTAAATGGTGTAGAAAAAGTTAACCGTCTGTTGTTTCGAATATAGAAGCAAAAGAAATGACATCTGTAATCTAAATAGACGCAATGAAGATTTGAATAAAAGTATTTTGTAGGTTATATGTGATCTCGTCCATATTTTATCACCTACATATAAAGAAAACCTACGGCAGTAGCAGTAAGGAACCACGGAAAATCGTTTGTAACCAAGTAAATGAATAGCGATTATAATTTCCTTAACAGAGCATTTTTCCACGAATTATTTCAACATATTAATTGGAGGAATTCCCTTAGATTGTTTCATATCTCCAATCAGTAAAAATGAAATTCAAGGTTAAAAACACACGCAATTTATATTGTAGGCAAATTTCTACAAAAGTTCCTATCTATTTCATTTAATGTTTTCTTATTTTCGATAAGTACACACACAAAAAAAAAATTATTGCTTGAAAATCCTCTGTTTTTAAATCAATGTTATAAAATCTTAACAAAGGTGAAGCAAATTGTCTAAATTATAATATTAATAATGGGAATAACATAAATAAAGAAAAAAAGTATGATTAGAAACTAAAATAAAATTCACTTTAATTAGATTGTTACATAAATATAATATATATAAATTTAATTTATGTAAATTTTTTTAGTATTGTTCGTAAAAATATAGAAAAATGAGTGTGTACAAATGTTAAAAAAATTCACAATATCCTCGCAGATGGTCGCAATTGACATTTCAGTGGGTCATACGTGGTCTGTGCGTTCACCAGGGCCGTATGAAATAAAAGCAGCCTTTTCCTGTTAACACAAATGGAATCCTCATAATCGAAAATCCGATAATTGGGCTTTCATAATAGAAAGAGCAGCTTCTAAACATGGCTAATTACGCAATAGAAAAGCAACAGTCAATTGTCCTAGGAAACAGTTATTACTGTATAAAAATTTAAGTTCAAGTTCTATACTTCAAATATTCTTGCTTTTTGTTCTTAGCAATAAAATATACAGTTTATTGTGACTGTCATCAAAACGACATTAAGTCACGAATGTCAACTTCTATTTCCTATGGCAACAAACAAAGCTAAATTAAGAAAGAAGCTTAGCGTGATGGATATCAATAGTTGATTCGATTTACTTAGGATAATAGTACATATAACCAGGGCATGATTTCATGTTGCAAAATTTGTTAGTTTCAAAAAATAGTACTTGCAAAATCATGATTTATAAAAGCATTTTTTAAAGTGATGGCTGAATGCATTTTGTGTTGCAGAAAATTCAACATAAGCATTGCTGGGTAACTTATTGACCCTTTAAGGATAACCCTTTTTTTCCGACTGAACAGTGCACACACAAAAGATCATTGAACGGTAAATATTAAATATTTATGAAAGTAAGAAAGTTTAAATACTCAAATGCGTGATTCTGAATTAGTCGGTTGTAGTAATATCGCGTTACATGGAGAGAAAAGTAATGAAAACCTCTCATGGTTAGCCTGACGACAAGGTAACTTTAACCCGTGATCCGCCTAGCACTGAGAATATTTTACGGTTATAGTTCGGGAAATAGGGTCCCCATAGTTTGGTTAGGAGAGTGATTCTAAGTTTGTACTCTAAATGCTAATTTAACTTTTTACGTATTTCGCCACTTTTCATTTTTTCAATCCATTTCGAGCAAACATTGAATGGTTGCTGCTAACGAGGGTGATTACATTATTGATTAAAAATAAAATCTTGATAACAAATATCAAAACGACATAACTTTCCACTCCCCTAATAATAAAATTCGAAGACACTTCAAATTGTAAAATATAAATTTTTTTCAATTATTTTAAAGAAAGCACTTTTACATGGCAAAATACAAAATTCGAGAAAAGTCGGTCAAATGTGTGAGAAAACGAATTTTAATTATGCGACTTTTTTAAAATTCAGTTTCTCAGGAACTATTCGACCGATTTCTTTCAAAATTAAAATGAAATTGTGCACTAAATACTTTTGAGTAAATATACTCCATCCCCTTAAATTTTTTGAATAAATTTTTTTTTCATTTTTTAACGAAAAAAAATTCCCATTCTGAATGAAATATTTCGAAATATATTGTTTTTTTTTATTAACATACTGTTAACAATCTTAAAAATAAAGGATATGCTGAGTATATTTTTTTACTGTCAGTTGCTGATTTATTCGTTCTATATTACTAAAAATATAAGCAATTAACATTTTGAAATGGGGCACACACTAAACCTAAGCGGTTTAATGTAATAATGCCGCATTGTTATGATGTCCGCTTGCACAGAAAAATCGATAGTATTAAGCAATTTTTCCCCAACACGTCGTCTAGGGAAACATCAATGAAAAATAATTTTTCCTTTTTACCTTTTCCATCTCGGTCTGAATAATATTTGGAGCGGAAAACTTCTTACTTATTCATACCTTCCCTTTCAATGTCACGAGGTTATTATCAAGAAAAACTATTTGTCATGTCTTTTAAATCCGTCTTGTTAAGAAGAAGTAAGGGTTAATTGCACGTGCTTCTTTTTATTTTTATGAAATTGCCTTTTTCCCACACCCCTGAGAAGACGTTTTTTAAACGGTTTTGTTTTGGAATATATTTCTTTATTTTATTTTATAAAAGTCGTTGAACAGCCGACCCAATTTTTGGATTTACAAACTACTAGTGCTCAACTAAGTAGCCTTGTAGTTTTGAACCCAATCGAAAAAAAAGTGAACTCCTGGATCAAGTATTGGGAGTAATTTACCTTCGAGGAGGACTTTTGATGGAACTAACCGGCATTTGCGCTACATGGTAAGGAAGACCACGAGGACCTCTCAAGGTTAGCCTGACGGCAAACGGACTCTAACTCATGATTCGTCTACTACTGAGGATATTTCACGTCAGCATTGTGGTCGATGCAAACCGGGTGCAGATTCGTATCGACCAGCCATCGCTGGGATTCGTACCCGGTTCACCTCATTGGAAGACAAATGCTCTATCCACTGAGCCATCGCTGGGATTCGAACCCGGTTCACCTCATTCGAAGATAAATGCTCTATCCACTGAGCCATCGCTGGGATTCGAACCCGGTTCACCTCATTGGAAGATAAATGCTCTATCCACTGAGCCATCGCTGGGATTCGAACCCGGTTCACCTCATCGGAAGATAAATGCTCTATCCACTGAGCCATCGCTGGGATTCGAACCCGGTTCACCTCATTGGAAGATAAATGCTCTATCCACTGAGCCATCGCTGGGATTCGAACCCGGTTCACCTCATTGGAAGATAAATGCTCTATCCACTGAGCCATCGCTGGGATTCGAACCCGGTTCACCTCATTGGAAGATAAATGCTCTATCCACTGAGCCATCGCTGGGATTCGAACCCGGTTCACCTCATTGGAAGATAAATGCTCTATCCACTGAGCCATCGCTGGGATTCGAACCCGGTTCACCTCATTGGAAGATAAATGCTCTATCCACTGAGCCATCGCTGGGATTCGAACCCGGTTCACCTCATTGGAAGATAAATGCTCTATCCACTGAGCCATCGCTGGGATTCGAACCCGGTTCACCTCATTGGAAGATAAATGCTCTATCCACTGAGCCATCGCTGGGATTCGAACCCGGTTCACCTCATTGGAAGATAAATGCTCTATCCACTGAGCCATCGCTGGGATTCGAACCCGGTTCACCTCATTGGAAGACAAATGCTCTATCCACTGAGCCATCGCTGCTCTTTTGTAATGTATTATCATACTATGAAATGTAGATCTAGATTGCGTATTTACAGGTAGGAAAAAAACTTGCGTTAACTTTGAAAGCAAATATTTTTAAAGCATTTAACTCATTTTAATGTCATTCTGGAATCTGCTACGCTTTCTTGGTCGATAAATTTTTTTTTCAACTGTATTCCGCTACAGGACACAAAACCAAGCGCACTTACGAATTAAGTAATGCGTATTTTCCTGATTTTTTTTAAGCCCGAGAATAGTCCTCTTATTCACCAGATCTCTTCCCAAGATTTGTTTTCTGTTTTGTCCATTTTAGTGACAAATGTTTGCGTTTAACCTCACAAGGCCTTGGTATTTCTTAAAAAGTACGGGAACTGAGAATAAGAATTTAGTCAAAACTATCAGAAAATGGTAAATAGTAAATTTTACCTTGTTTCTGGCTCTATGGGAACAACAAAAACCTCTTTACTTTTTATCAAAAGCACTTTGATTATTTTGGTAAAATTAATAATAAACTACGGTTTTGCAATATGTGATAAAATTCAGTAAAAGTGGTAAAATTTAGTTATCACGATACCTTATAGAACATGGTGTTTTGTGTTTTTTACCGAATGTGTGGTATTAAGAACTATATTTTGAAAACGAGAACTTCCGGTAATTTTTTTTCTCCGTGTGTGTAAGGAATGACATCCGATGGAGAGTTGCAGATAGCAGAAAATATTGTGACACATTTACAATTCTGCTTTAAGGATAAATGTGAAAACTTTAAAAGTTTTTAAATATGTTACAGGTTGTTGTGCTTTTATGTTTACTTAGTTTGGTCGCAATAATTTGATGAGTATAAAATGTTTATACTATGTGTAATTGCAAAGTACCACCCTTACAAAGGGGTCATAGTTCCTCAATTTTAAGTAACGGAATGAAGGAAGTAATGTGGATAGCATTGCGCACCAGCGGCCTTTTACTTTCCACACATGTTGGTACTTATCGATGTAAAACAGAAGGAGCTTCCAGCCGGCATGGCGAATCGAACTGTGATGCCTACAATAATATTCAGCATCTTAACCATTGTTCAATCGTAACTTTTACATAATGTGTGTCCAAATTATTTTTTGCCACCCTGAAAATGTCCTTTAAAGAGGCAGAATAAAATTTATGAGACGCAATATTAAACAACATGAATATAATTTATGAATGATGTGATTGTAATGGTATGTTTTCTATTGTTCTAAACAATAATCTTTTTTTTTCCTAAGAAACGATAATTTTTGGCCCTTTTCCTTATAATATTAACAAGTTGTAAATCCTTATGTCGTATTCATAAAAATAGAAAGAGGACCTAATTTAAACTAACGTGGAACTAATTTTCATAATTATAGCAAGAACTACGTAATTTTATACTATGCATCAGAATTATGAAAGAAATAAAATTAAAAATATTTATTTAATTGTTTTAGAACAAAAATACTCATTACATAGAATAGAATCTTTATGAATGTCATTTTAAGAGTGTTATTTTATAAATAATTTAGTAATAAATAATTTAAATAATGTATCTTATTTTATATTACCTACGAACTTATTGGTGATAGATGCTATCGGAATGATTAGTGAGTGCTATCCTCCCACTACATTTTAAAGGCTTGACTCAAATTCATTAAGTTTTATTTTTATAACCGTCATTGAACAGCAGACCTTATTTTGAGTTTACGACTACCAATGTTCAAATCCGTATTCTTGTAATTTTGAACCCAATCCAGTAGACAAGGGAGCTCCTGGATCAAATATGGAGAGACATTTTGCCTTCGTGGTGGATTTTGTTTAATGAAACTAACCCGAATTTGCGCATTGGAGAAGATAACCACAAAAACTCCCATGGCTAGTCTGATGGCAAGGGAACTCAACCAATGATCCGTCTACCACGGATCATTGTACTACCATATTTACGACCACAATACGACCACAGTACGACCATATTTTATGTTAGTATTGTGGTCGGAATTCATTTTGATGAGCCATTGCTGGGATTCGAACTGAGGTCACCTCATTGGGAGGCATGCGTTCTATCCCCTGAGTCACTAAGGCTCGCAATATTAAGTTTGACAATAATTTTGACGTAAAAACTTCATCTGGAGATCGAATCTCGGCCTTGGGTTAAACTCGCCTTATTATTAATATTCACGTGAAGAAATAGCCAATCTAAAAATCTAAGATTATCATTTAATACAAGACTTTAAAACGATTTAAAATTTAGAAGAAGAGAATTTTCCTTAAGCGGTATATTTTGTTATTTTTAAAATTAGCGATCATGGAGAAAAAGTCTGGTAAAACTACGCTACTGTATGATAATGACATTTATGGTTAAAAAAAATCATAATTCTGGTTATTAAAACCAAAATATACCGTATTTAACCTATTCATTTAGCAATTTTTCCGTTCAAATGGTATCGGTTTACCGGAAATTGTGGTTTTTAAAATTATAGTTCTTATTACCATGCATTCAATAAAAAATACATAATTGAAAAGAAAATTTAACAGCAGGAATGGTTTTAATGCCATACTCTAAAGTATCATGATAAAATTAGCAACTTTTACCACATTTATGTAATTTAACACATATTATAAAACGATATTTTATTATTAATTTTCTCAAACTCTTCACCAAAGCACTACGGTAAAAATTAACGATTTTTTTTAATGTTTCCATAGAGTCAGAAACACAGTAAATTTTACCATATTCTGGTAGTTGTGATTATACTTTTTTTTCAGTGGCAAAATAATGAACAAATTCAGCGTGAATGTTGTAATTAAAAGGGGAAACAACACTATAAAAGCTATTAGTCTAGTTTTCGATATTTACGATTCAATGAGAAGAATCACACAATCTATTTCTTTCATTGCCAAATCTATATGTATCGAAGCATACATCAAAAAATAATTAACTAATACCTTGATTTGTCATCTTACAAAAGGCCACACAATGGAATGGACTCATGTGACAGTTCCAAGGAAAAGGATAATATAACTAGCGATCCGTTTCCTCCAAAGAAGAAAAATAATAATCCCTTCTTTTTCACTTCACTGCGATTTGTTCTAAGTCACGTTCGTTTAATTGTTATAGCCGAGAGGGTCCACCATCGATTTTTATCGGCCCTTTTAAGTCCCAAAAGATGCGCAGCTATTAGAACACATTTGTCCTAGTTGTGGTGGGTAAAAAAGAGGTCATTTTTTATAGGACGTGCTAGTTTTCGTTGGTAGTAAAATGAAATGATTATTTTATAAGATTTTAGTTGCATGCTTGATTTGGTAAAATAGGTTGTAACTACACGGTATCTTGGTCGTTAATATTTTGAACAGAATTTTGAAGGCTGAAGTGGCCTTGGGGTGAAAACTAATGTATTTCATTGCCAAAAGGAATGGTTTCAGACAACAATAGGAAATGATTGTCTGATGCAGGTAGTACTGATTAAAATATGTCATCCCTAACAAAGCGATTTATTTTAATTAAGGTAAAATACTCATCTTGATTTATGTTAACACATTAAATAAAAGGTAACGACGTTAAATAGATGTCATTAATTAATGAGAACTAATGTTAATTTTCCACAATAGATTGTTATAGATAGGGAGAAGTTTTCACTGCTTATTTAAATCACATTTAATATCAAATAATGAAAACGTTTTCGTTATGGTTTTTGGTAGAATCTAGCCCTCATTTGACGGAATTTTTAATGAATAATCTGCGTAAATATAACTGACTTTCGTTGACACCCTATTCAATTTCAATTCTTTAAGGTGGTTGCGGTTTAGTAGGTATGAAGCTTATACTTCAAAACAAGGATGGTGTCTAACTATGTTAAATAAAATGATCTGGGCAGCTAGCTTATTATGATCACTTATACGGGAAATAACATTATCAGGAAAAGACTGAATATTGCTCATACATGAAAATACGTTTTTTCATGTGGCGCTCCATTTTCAATATCTTAAACTTGTTAGTTGCCACACCCGTTATTTTCACATTGGTCATTTTTTTTATCACTAACGGCGCATAGCACTCTATAGCAGGCATGCCAAACCAATGGCAACCGTGCCATTTATGGCACGCGACACAATATTTTGGGCACGTCACCGATCACAATCGTTATTGCACTACGAATTGTTATTACACAAATGTCACACACTATGAAGCATATGTAACAATTAAATTAAAATTCACAAAAAAAACAAAATAATAAACAATTATTAATAAAAAAAACTAACAATTAATGCTAAAAAATAATTAATAACCATAAAAAACAAGCAAGCAATAAATAACTAGCAAAAAAATCAACAGTCCTGCTTAAACCAATGTCTTACAACCTATAAGTTTTTTGTCATTTAATCTGCAATAACAGAAGTCCCACTGATGCTACTTTAAGTTGAATTACGCGTATAACTAAGACATTGCAAAATGTATTTGCTTTTCAATGCAAATAAAGAGTTTTGAGTTGATAGTATTTAGTATTATTATTTTCCCAATAATAATGAAGTCAAAATTATTTGACGGCACGTCTGTAATTTCATTAAACAATTTTTTAGAAAAAATGGCACGTTGGTGTATAAAGGTTCGCCACCCCTGCTCTATAGCTTGGAAGAAGCGTGTTGGAATCCCGCCGTAATCTTAGATGTATGTTTGTGCGTTCTTCAACTTGAAAATGGCTTCAAAGCCGTACTTTCTAATGAGTAATAAACAACAAGTAAATAAAACACGCAAAACTTACGTAAATATTGGAATATTCTTCATAAGTCATCTAATTTAATATTAAACTCTGAAAAAATAGTACGGCTATTTTAACAAACTAAAACTTGTCATTTTTTCTTCATAAGCGTTGAATAGAAAGTCATTCAGTGCATTTTTTCATTTCATAGAAAAGGAAACAAGTAACGGATAAAGACGAGTAACAAACAAATAAATTATAAATAAGAGACTTATTAAATTAATTGCATCATTTGTCAAAAGAAACTTCTTATGCAACGTTTAGTTTTCCTCATTCCTTTACATTGGATGTCAAATCATAGTATGTTCTTATGTTAAATAAAAAAGTTTTTTAACAGAGATAAGTTTGAGACATTTCAAGAGAGCATTATGATAATTTTTTCCTTAAAAGTAAAAGCTCTATTTTTTGTGTTCTTATTTTCTCAATTAAGAAAGAAAAAAAAAATTCAACGTTTTTTCAAAATTGATAATTTGGTTATTAATTAAAGAAAAAAAAACTTGCTTTGAAATTTTATTCTTTCTTGTATAATAATAATATTAAATTAACAAAAATTAAGCAAAATTTAAAAGCAGTATTATTGCCACGCTCTTCCTTATAAAGTATTTTAAAGTAGTAAGAAAATTCGAAGTAAAATTTAGAATTAAATAAAAATTCAAGCTTTGCAAAAATAAGGAAACAATGTGCTAGAATAATCATAGTATTTTATAATGAAAAGCATAAAGAAAAAAATATGATAAATGTGTCAACTTTGATTAAACATTGTGAAATTATTTGATATAAACTTTTTAAAATATAGAAAATCCAGAGATTTCAGGCATTAAAAAAGCAACACTCTCATCTCAAATGTTTCTAGAGTTATCTAACATGTAACTAAAACGAGAAAAGTGGGTGAAATATTTCAGAAAAGGGATAATTTATATTTTAAAAAGGACCTTATCATCTTTAAAAGAAATATGAACATTTCTTTTTGAGAAAATAAGCTCCTTGAACTATAAAGAATAGTCCTTTTTTATGTAGAGTGTTTTTTAATCACCTACTCTAAATGCAGAAAAAATAAGCGAAGGGGACATACATGACAGGGGTTGCAAACAATTATCTAACTGAAAAAGAACAACACGCTACCAAGTTAATCTGAATCGCCAGTGAAGAAGGCGAGATGCAAAGCATTAAAAAACAGTTTGTTTTCCGAACAAATTAGGAAGTATTTCTAAAGATACACTTACAACTCCTATCTATTTATTCTGCAACAAACAGGTTTCAATATTTTTAATCTCAGTTTCCTAACTTAAAATTCCATTAGCGGTTTTTTCCTCCTATTTAAATAATACTTTGCAACCACTAATGAGCACATTTCATCGTCTTTTGATAAGGAAACTGGTAATAAGAGAATACTATTAATTTATCTGGCAAATTTAAAGCGGTAACCCTTAAAATATTAAAATTCAGATTTTTTTATTGATTTTATTTTGTTTCTAAATATTTTTCAGTTCATGATATTTGAATCTGAGTTAACTGCTAAAATGTTTTAAGTTAAATTGTCAAGATTGTATATAATACAATAGGTTTGTATTTTTTTCCCTCATATTTCAGCATAAGTAAAATTTACTTCTTTGCTGTATTAAAAAGTTTTTTACACGATCGCAAAAAATATAAGAATTTTTCTGTGTTAATTTGATGTGAATAACAATTTTTCCTTACGTAGAGTTGACTGAGAACGATAATTATGTATAAACAATTATCAAAATGTAAAATATAATTAACAGAACTTTATTAGTTATGCATAAGTCAATCAGATATGTAATTTCCTCCACTTATTATTTTAAAAAAATACATTACATGAACACCAATAACATTGTATGTGAAAAAGTTGTAAACGAATTTTAAAATATTCTGATACTGAAGATAATTATTTTACCCATATTTGGCCTTTGTTCAAAACAGCGTTTGTGAGATTTATTTACATTCTGAGCAGTTTTGGTACCTTATATCTGAAAAATATTTAAATGGGAGTAAAAAAAACATAATAAATATCTCGTACTTGTGAATAGATTAGAATAAATACATCGTTAATCAAACAGATAAAACAATTTAGTACTATTAAACTTAACTGTAAGTATATAATATTTAAATAAGGGTACAAAAATACATTTTAAGTATTATATAATCTATGAACGAATTAGAATAAATGCATTAATGCTTTGATTTACTATACAGAATTAAAAATAACAATTTAAGATGGTAATATAGTACATTTATTTATAATTTAATGTTATATGATGCCTGAAACATGATGCCTTTCAAATTAAACTCTTATTTTTGAAATGAATAAATATTAAACAAAACATTTACTTACATAATAAAGTAGCTCATCACATTTTAAGAAAATTTAACTCAGTTTTTCTAAAAGTAACTATATTTTGTGCTACTTCTACTTTTCTTAAAAATAATTCTTCCAAAATTAAAGTGGAAGTATTTATTACACGGGTTTTAGTCAGATAAAATGAGTATTATTTATCTGTGATTACATTAAAAAGAATCCAAATTATAACTCATGAGTCATTGATTTTTCGGAAAAACAAGATAATATATTCTCAAAAAGAAAAATAGAATTATAAAGGAAAACATTTAGTAGTCTTTCTTTTTTTTTGTTTCTAAAGAGTGTCATGGGAATATTATTTTCAATCTTCATTAGATAGAACGAATGTTTACGTACCATTAAAGAACGAAAAAATATATCATTGGCAAACGGTTGGAATGGAGGAGTTTAGAATCAATCATTTTCAATGAGGATATAGCTCTTTTTTTATTCTGACATTAAATTATAACATAATACTATCTTCTCATTTCGGATAAATAGGAGGTATGACGGAAAATAATTTAATATTTCTATTTTTTCCGTTTTAATTAATAAATAGTAATTAGACATCAAAATTTGGTGTTTCAAGTGTTTTTAAATATTTTTACTTGTTACAATAATCTATTCTCTGGAAAAGATTAGCTGCCAAAACTCGTTTTTAAATTTACCTATTTAAGATTTTAATAAGTACAGTCGGACTTCTATTTAACGAATTTCTATTTGATGAACCAAAAACATTTAGAAAATTTCTTCGTAAAATAACTTCCAAATAGCGAAGTAAATTTTCTATTTAATGAACTTTTTTCTGAGATCTACTCTTTCTGTATTTCCCAAAATATTTCTGAACATTTCAAACTAGTTAACGTATTTCAAGGGGGAAATGACCTTGAAATGATTTTAAGGAAGCCACTTTTAGAGAAAGCAGTAAAATCCTTTTCCATTTTTTGTTTGCATTTCAAACGAAAAACTCAGACAAAATTAACGGTTTTTATCAGTAGCAATTAAACTTAAGAACACATATAGTAATGCATGTGGAACGCATGCAATATGTTTAAAATTAATTTAAATACAACTATAATTCACATAAATGTAGCTTTAATTAGTTGAAAAAGGCAAAAATTTTTTCGTCAGTTCACAAGGTGTTAAGGAAATGCAAGCAATTGTTTTGTTTTTCTTACAACGCGTTAAAATATTTTTCCAGGTTTGTATGCTATTATTATTTGTTTAATACATAATAATTTGTGGCATTGTAGTGTTATTATTGTACAAACATAATAAGTAGTGAAAATTAAAATTTATTTGCTTAAACAAATTTGCAGATAATTTTTTTAAAAAATATACCATCCGGGCAAGATGGGACAGCCAAAATAGAATAAAAGTGTAAAATAAAAATTAAACTCACCGGATTTGGCAAAAAGCATAAAAAATAAGGTAATATTAACAAAAAAATATATATAAACTAGCAAATATAACCTAATGTTACTGAAGACTGGATTCAATGTTCAGATTGCTTAGAATGGGCTCATGAAGCGTGCTGTGCTTATTCTGGTTTTGGCCGCTTCTTATGCAGTAACTGTGATGTTTAGGAACGTTTTTTTGTCGATTATCCTCTTATTCAGATATTAATTTCTGTGTATATAATATAATTATGTGTCCCATCTTTCCCGGGTAGCCCGGGCAAGGTGGGACAATGTTATTTTTGTTTATGTTAAGTTATTATTATTGAACT
The DNA here is from genome assembly GCF_982258835.1 of Parasteatoda tepidariorum. NCBI lineage: Eukaryota > Metazoa > Arthropoda > Arachnida > Araneae > Theridiidae > Parasteatoda > Parasteatoda tepidariorum. The sequence continues at coordinate 54,815,149 of NC_141761.1, forward strand.
TTATTTTTTATTTATTTTCTGTATGAGATATGTAAGAGCAATGTTCCCATCAAATGTGTACAATATAAAAGATATAAACTTGCTCCAGTTTACTATTTTTTAAACCAAGTTTCCTTAAGCGGTCCATCTTGTCCGGGCATCCCCGTTTACGAGATAAAAGTGTATTAATTGCTATTTTAATTATGTCAAGTGCTTATGAATTTAAAACCTGTTTTGTGTCGTTTAATTATTTCAAAGGGTGCTTTTCTATTTAGCAAATTTTCCATATAATGAACTAATCGGAATTTAGCAAGTTCGTTAAATAGAAGTCCGACTGTATGTTTAATTTAATATTGTAGGTAAAATATTGTTATTGTGTAGCATCGTACGTTCTTAATTTTTCTTTTTAGTTCTAGCATACAACTTCCATTTTTGGCAAATTTGCTTGCAAATTCTTTTTTTTCTTCTTCCATTTTTGATTTCGTATATTTTACGAGTTTTTGTTGGAGTTAAAGGACTTGCAAACGTTTTGTATCCCAACTCTGAAATTTATTATAATGTTTACACTCTCAGAAAGAAAAACTCTCACTTTTGACAATTCAGCAATCCTTGGGTTGTATTTCGTTGATTTTGAAAATCAATTTTTCACGAAATCTCGTAATTTGTGACGAAATTCGATGTCTCAAATATGTGACTAAAACGTGTTCTCAACTGAAATTCTCATCATAGTGCATTATAAGAGATTGTTAACTAGAATGACGAAACTAGTATGAAAACTAGGCGATCGAAAATAAAGCAAAGAAATAAGTAGACCTGTTGTATGGTGGTTAAGGAGTTGAGCTCATGCCAGGAAGATCTCGGGTGCGAATCCCACTTCAGGCGTTGATGTAATTTAACCCATGAGCTATATATCATTCTTGTGTTGTTAGGCTTATATTGATAATCGCACCTATATGGTGCCCAAGATAAAAAGATTTTTAGAAAAGTTAGACGCATTAGGCATTACAATGTCTTTTTCTTTACTTTTGGAAAAAATAGCATTACGAAGTTTTATGGTATTTGAGCTTCCATTTCCTAAAATCCTATTCGAAAAATCCTATGAGTTGGTCACAAATATATCAAGCACCATTGAAATGTACGGTAATCAAATCATAATGTATTTAAGATGAACGAAATGTGTATAAATTTAAGGTTTCAAATTATTTATGTATTGCATAATTTTAAAATTTCATTTAAAAAAGAATTTCAGTATGAATACAAAGCTAGAATGAAATACCCAAGTATCCGAAAAGTGAGAAAAGCAAGATGAAATTACAAAGCTATCTGGAAAGAATTGATAAAGTAGCTCTGAAGGTTGAAGAGTGCAGCGAATAGAGTTTGGAAGCCCCTGGTTATTATTATGATTTTAATGAAATTCTGCTGCTTTCTCAATCAAAATTATTTTTTGTTAGAACGCTGTAATTTTCTATCAGTAGGGATAGCTTCATCCGTGGTAATACAAAATTAGATTTTTTGTCTAAACTTTGATCTCCCCAAGTGATTTTGAAGCAATCATATATTTTAACCTGCTTTAAGTAATGGTTGAATACAACTTAAATTCAACAACTTAATACAGATTAAATTCTTAAGCTTTTTGAACGAAAATGTTTTTATCTAATCTAATTAATTTGATTGCATTTTGGTTCCTGTCTACCTTCTATGATATTTTCAATTCACTCAACGTTCGCCTATGTTAGAATTCCTTATTGCTTCTTTTGTCGACTTAACTATGCTCTTTTAATAATTTTCTAAATGTTTTTTTACTTCCATTTCTTATTCTTTTCTTAATTGTGATATGCCGCAAATTTTTTCAGAGATCCAAACGTATTAAAACATTATCTAACCGGTTGAATTTTTAAAAATGTTTCAATATTAAAAATAGCATTACAAATTAACCTAAGTTTTTACTTTTGTTACATTTATTAATTAAATTATTTTTTAAATACCTATTTTCCAGACATCAGTAAAATGAAAGGTAATTATGTAAATGAGAACCTTTTAAAGTTTTTTGTATGTTGGCAATATTAGAAGGGACTGGTAAAATTTTTGTTTTGTTTTTAGTTTTGGACGTTAGCACTTTTCTTAAAAAAGTTGATCACTCTTGAAGTAGTGTAACAATTAAATAATAAATTAAAAAAAACATAGATAAAACGGGTTCTTTAGTTATTCTAAATCACTTTATTGACTTTAAAAGTAGTTTAAGTTTCAGGAATTGAGTATTATGACAACATAATGACTAAAACTATTTTAAAACTAATTTTTATTCCTAACAAAAGCAAAAAAAGCAAGCGATAACTAAAACGCAACATCTATCGTTTCTTCAAGGAAATCTCAAAATAAATGATAAGATAATTTAACCATAATTTCATGAAATTGAAATGGGAAAGAAAATTGCTCTTAAAGTTATATTTCCTGGTAGGCTGATTCCTAAACTCAAAGCAAATATTGTGAACGTCTTTCACGTAATTCAGGGACCAGGAAAAAAGAAAAAAACGCTATGAAAACCACCATTCGTATAAACGTTTCGTGCCGAACTTACTGATAAAGACGTAAATTTATAACAGATAATTCTTAATGTCTGTGATAAGGAAAAACGAAACAAGGGACTCCGTTGATATCACATTGGAATAATAATTACTTCACACATGGATGACCTCTACAGATAGAACAACACGAAAGATTCAAGAGTGTTTTCTTTCCTAAACCTGAACATGAGGTCCAGTTCGGTCATTTGCCATGCCCTGCGCGTTTATTGTTTTCCATTTACTGTTGTTCTTCCAAGATATTTTTGACTGGAACGCCCTTTTGAATTTGTCACCGGAAATCGTCCGAACATAAAATTGATTTGAGAGACGACCGGAAAATTGACAGGATATGATATGAAGTATTATTATCATCGATGTCACATGTCTTACAGTTGATTTATTATTTCAGTTATATTAAAAGTAAGGCATAAGAATTCTAAGCAAAGCAAAATATGTTTACTAAACAGGAAAAAATATTTTAACATCATTGATTTATTTTCATCGCATTTAAGTTTCAGGTTTGGTTAAAAAATATCGATTTTCGTTTGCATTTCATATAACAATCACGTAATAAAAATGAAGGTAATTTTTATTATCAAAATATTTTTTGTAAAATTTTGCTTCATTAACTTCGCTTTGTGATAGATCATTTTTTCCATGAAAGTCCCTTATTATTGACATTTTCTTACAGTTATTCTTTAAATTATGAGTGTGAAAAGAATATATGTGATGAATTGATATTTTTTAATTAATGAGAGATAGACAGTTATATTTAGAAAATAGTACTTTCCTCGTATAACACTCTTCTTAAGTCCCTTATAATTTTTGACATTTTCCTACAGGTAGGTGAGAGTGGGGTCAATTGTAACATTTTTTACTTAACTATTTTTAACTAACAAAAAATCCAATATATTATTAGTATTAATTGACAGACGAGTAAAGTAGACTATCCTCTACTAGAAAAAAAATAGATACCTTATTTTTAATGTTATTATATTAATTATTAACAATTTTTGACAGTCGTGCACTTGTTATAATTGTCCCCACTTACGGGGTCAATTGTAACAGTTCATAAATTCAACTAAAACATAGTTAATTATACATATTATCATACTTGTGATATATTTTTTTATTGATCAAAATAGTAATGATATTTTAGGAGTAAAAATGAGCAGAGACCTAAAGAGTTAAACTTTAACTTTAAGGGGTTAAAAATTTTAATTTATGCTGTGAAAGATGACAAATGAAATAATGCACATGCAACATAATATAAATGTCATAGGAAACTATTGGTGGTTCTTAAAGAGTTAAGTAATGGTTTGTTAACATAAGATTATTTATTTTCAGCTGTTACAATCGTCCCTTTACTTATTGTTACAATCGTCCCGAAGACGCCATTTCAGCTTCATTTGTTAAAAACAATGCTAGTTAATTGACAAAACTAATCTTTTTTTTAAAATGTTAATTAAGGTGTCCACTTACATATTCGGTTAATAATTTTTATTTGTTTAAACAAAATTACTTTGTTACAATATAATATTCTAACACCAAAAAAAGTACTTACGTAGCGTGAAAATATCTTTTGTGATGTAACTCTTTCAAAAGTACATAAAAATGGTTGGAATCAGGGGTGTATATGTAGATTTAAATACACCTTGTGTGCCACTTAGGAACAAAATCTAGAACCCGACACTCGAAATTTTTGCTCTGTTACAATTGATCCCACTCTCCCCTATTCTTTAAATTATGAGTGTGAAAAGAATATATGTGATGAATTGACATTTTTTAATTAATGAGAGATAGACAGCCATTATTTAGAAATTAGTACTTTCCTCGTATAACACTCTTTTTAAAATATATTTTAAACTTTTTTAAAATATTAGATTACATTATTCTTGTGTATTTTTTATAAAAGAGAAAATGAAAATATCAATCTAGACTTCATTGAACGACTGTATGATAGTGGTATAAGGCCAATAAATTTTAAAAATTACTTAATTACTTTACAGATTAATGAGCTACTCATTCGAAATTTCATTAATATTTGTTATATGTGACTTATAATGCATCTGAGCGTGATAGAAAGAGAATACATTTTAAAATCCTTTTTAGTATAAAAGAATAAAATATTTTTTATCATTATTTTTGACATTTTCGTTTCAGTAGATGTTGCTTAAAACAAAAAGAGCGATTTAATGAGAAAAGTTTTATTTAAAAGTAATGAAATAATTCTTGAAAAATTTCAAAGTTCTTTAAATACTGATAAATCATCACACCGCAAAAGAGTATTTTTAGTTAGAAAAAAAATGTAGAATATATTCTAAAATATATAATATTTTAGTGCAAGACAATGCATTGCTTAAAAAATGCCTTTATTATAAAGATAATGAGAAATCACTTTATAAAAATCTTTTAAATGACATTTTAATGAATCGTATGGATTCACTTTAACATTAAGTTTACATTGAATATTTTTAAAAAAAAATTCGATATGAATTATTAGGATAAATTTATCACTAATTTGATACGTTCATGTAATTCTCTAGTATTTAGAGTTATATAAAGTCAATAATATATTTAAAATGCATGAGAGGGTTACTATTTTATGTAACGAAACTTTTGAATCAGTGTCATCGTTGTTACTGTCAAAGCTACAGTTGAGTACGATATCCAAATCTTAACCCTTTTTATAGGTGTAAAAACCATTCATTTATAAACATTTTATTTAATATAGTATGAGACTCATTATTGGTATAGGGGGTAAAAGGAAAAAGAAACAGACAACACTGAATAACTGTTGACTTACTGATCGGATCATAAAGTTCTAAGACTTCATTTTAATGGTTCAAGAGGGTGACCTTAAATATGCTAATTAATTAGTGCAGGCCGATATTTTAAGTTACGAATTCAGACACAACAACGTACTTATTCTGAATATACACACCTTTTCTTCGATGGATACGGATTTTTGACCTTCATTATATAGGGGAGCCGCAATCTAGGAAATATGGTGTAAATAGTTTGGTCATGGGAGCGGTCCAAAGATTGGGCCCCTTAAAGTTAATTTTACATTTTCATTATTTTGCTTTATCTCGAGAACTTTTTAAGTGGATTGAAATTTTTTTAACGATAATTAAATGCGAAAATTAGCTTTTAGTAAATATTTATTATTTTATTTAATAATAGTCGAAAAAATTTGAATTGTAAGGCATAAAAAGTTTCACAACATTTTGAAGAATGCAATTTCGCATGGCAAAATTCAAAATTTAAACGAATTACTTCAAATAGTACTTAAAAATTCAAATTTTAAAAATACGACACTTTTATTATTCGATTTAAAATTCAGGAACTATTTGACTGATTTCTCTCAAATTCTCTATTTTTTGCTCAAATTTTTATAATTTTGTAATTTTTCTTGTTTTTTTCAAAATTATATTCATTTGAATGCCTTATGATTCACTTTTTTTGTATATTATTAAATAAAATAATAAATATTTAATAAAAGTTATCCTTGGATAAAGATGCCTTATAATTGTGTGCAAAAATTTTTCAATTCGCTTAAAAAGTTCTCGAATAGCGAAATACGTAAAAAAACATTAAGGCTTCAAACTTTTGACCGCTTTCCTGATCAAACTATTTGGACCATATTTCTCTATAGTTACATTAAATATAGGCTATCCGTACTGATTACTACTGGACTGATCAATTAGTAATTAATCCATACTGATTAATTAGTAATTAATAAATTAATATTATTTTGTATCAATAATAAGTTGCACTAATTAATTAGCATATTTGAAGTCACCCTCTCGAAGATTGAGTCCTAAAACGTGAAAAATCATTAAAATGAAAAGTTATTAAAATGTTGTTTTTTTTCTTCTTTTTTTTGCGCACTACATCTTGTACGAGCTAGCCAAACAAAATTTTAATAATTTTTTTTCTTCATAATTTTAAACCTTAAAGTGGACTAAAGGATTAAGACCAAGGAAGCACGATCTGACAATTTTTATGGTGAAAAAAAAGAAATAGGCAGGGAGCCCAGCAATTATGAAGTCAATGTTTCATTCAAAATCAAAAGCAGAACTCGTCATTTTTGTAAGAGGCTTAAGAAAGACAATAAGTAATCCTTCCTACCGGTTATTCTTAGAAATCAGCCAAGTATAATGCACTTAAGTCTTTTTTTTTATTTCCAGGAGATCAATGGGACAAAATTGGGCTTTGACAAATAGAGCGATTTCTGGACTCCGGCTTCTAAACAAAAAGAAATGTCATTTGTTTTTACCTAATGGCATACATAACAGATGATGATTTCAGAAAAAAAAATTATCATCACGTGTTCAAATTATGCAAATAAACACAATTTGAAATTTATTTCTTTTCTTTCTCTTTTTTTTCTTCAAATTATCATCCTTAAAAGTTACCCAGATTTGAATTGCTGAAACATTTTGTTCTGATTTTGATATTGGAATGATTTGAGAAATATAAACTTCTTTGTCTTACAAGTCATATCAAACTGAATATTTTTATACAGTTAATGTTTTTGCCATGAAATAATATATATAAAAGCTTTCGTTTTTTTTTTGTTGGGGAGATATAAATTTTTAAAAATGTAAATTTACTCTAAAGGAATTGTAGAAAATTTGCCAAATGTGCGAATTTTCCCGGTTTTTTCTAAGTGATAACGAACAAGCTTAGAAGTTTCATGTTCAATGATAAATTTCAAACAATTTCTCGTTAGAGTTCTTATTTTGGAAATGAATTGTTATTTTAAAAAGTGATTGTAAAATGCAGAGTTACGACGAAATTTAGAAATGTATAATTCAAAAACAATCGAATTTTTATTATAATTTTTTTATTTAATCTTTTAATTTTTAAATGCAAGTATTTAAATTTCTGATTCAGAAAAGTCTTATCCTTATATACTCTCCCTTTGTATTGTACAATGCTACTGGGCATCTCATTTTGGCTAAACAGATCCACTGGAATCAGACACTGGAATTTCACACAGGTCCACTGGAATTTCGGAGAATTTATTGCGCAATGTATCATTTTTCACGAATAAAAAATAGAAATATTAGATAATAATGTGACGCGCAAAATTTGAATAAAAAACTAGTATTCCTTCAAAGTATATATAAGATGAGTTTTTTTCTTCTAATACCTTTTTATATCCATGAGCCTATGGAACTGATTGTTAAATGCCATAAATCCACTACGCAGGTCAGCAGTTTATTTACAACAATAAAATAACTAAGCATGCTTAAAAGGTATAATATTAATTTAACATTTTACAATTTTCAAACACCTTTTAAAAAAAATTAAAATCAGCATGACATTCCGTTTGAAACTTTTTTCTTAAGTCAAGAAAGAATTTTATTGAGAATTTAGTTGAGATTAATCTATCTAATATCTTTTTCCCAAAAGTTAATATTTTTAAATTATAAGATTTCCATCGTTTAAAAGTAAATGAAGTATAGAATTCCTTTTGTCTTCTCATAAACACGTACACTTAGAGAACCTTTTTAATTTGGTAGGTCGTTTCAGCTGCTCTTTCCGCAACAAAACATGCATATAAATATTTTTTTTAAAAAACTGATAAAATTGTGGAAAATTTTTTTAGTTAAAAATTATTTTATGAATACATAAGAAATAATAAAAGATGATTTTGAGTGAAAACTAAATTAAGAAATAAATTGAAAGCGGCTAAATAATAGAGTGTTTTAATGATGGGGAGGGGGTATAATAAAATTAAACATAACTGTTATAATAAAGTAAAGGGAGTGATACCTCAGCAGGAACTCAATAGCTACATTTCTTCAACCGCATTGTTGATATGAAAAACTTATAACGAAAAATATGTAGACTTAATCGCACTCTTTACAATCTGCAATATTAATAACTATTTTGTTAATATCTTAGAGCAATTGTTTGAATATCGTGAGAAATGATAGAATACAGGGTTATTCATAATTCCCTCCGGGGTTTCGAAGCGTTACAGTAAAAAAACGAAGACGAATATGGCAACAAAAAAACATATGAAGTTATTCCGAAAGTATTTAATTTTTAATTTAAGCAGTTGCGGGAGATGGCAGTAACATGTACCACCAAAGCCAGTTGTAGTAAAGAAAAATGGCGTTTACAGGCGGAGGGAATTATGAATAACCCTGTATTTGTTGGTGAAAGATTTGATTAGCTTCAAAGAATAAGGTGTAAAAGGTCCACATGTTTCGAACGCTCCAAATAAAACGCCCATTTTCAAAACTGACGAATACGTGTTTGATAAAACTAAAACAAATGTGTAAAAAGACAGGCAAATTTTCTAGCAAAAAATGAAAAAGAAAATACAGGTTAAAAACAAAACAAAGTAAAACTGCAATGGACGAAAAAGGTGAATTTAATTTAACTTTTTGCAGATATTTTTTCAAGCGACCAATTTTTCTTGTTTCGTTTTTCAACTTAATTTTATTTTCCAACTTTTCGTTGACAACTTTGTGTTTCGTTTCTCAAATCTGTTATCATTATTCACGTGTTAGCAAATCTTGATAATGAGTGCCTTGTTTTGAGCACTCGAAACATTTAGTCTTTTTCAACCTTAATTTTTGAAACTAATGAATTTTACTGACAAGTGTATCTCTCCGCTTCAGTTTCTTGAGATTATTCATTTCATTTAAATAAAAATTAGCTTTAACTCCAAAATCTAAAGCAATTTTTTTTTTAAATTTATTTGTTTTTTTTAAAGCGATCATACTTGGAAAAGGGGTCACAAAGAATTTTATATAAAGGACAGAAAATAGGGAAAATAGAATTTTTTGCAAATTTCGATGTGAGCATATTATGGAGGAATCTTTATATGTCCGAAAATAAGTTTTCATCAAATTTTAAAAATTTATGATCTATTTTCAATATTAAAACGGGTGAGATATATTGAAATATTTTACATATTCTTGAATGCAGTTTAGAGATTTACCATATAAGACATCGTTTCAGTTAATTAATTTAAATTATTTAATAAATTTCAGTTAATTAATTTAAATTATTTAATAAATTTCAGTTTCAGGCAATATAAGCTGTTTTACTACTTTAAACCAGCTTGAAATATTGATTTCTTACAGAGCACAAGTAGATAAAATGAAAATATAAACACCAAAATCTGTTTTTATTGTGCTTCTTCTCAACAAAAAGTCAATAAGTAAAACTACTGAAATGGTTTGTCGCACGGAAATTCGAAAGCAATTATTTATCCTATACTTTTGATAATGACCTTCTATTTAAATTCTGCCTTATTCTTAAATATTTAATTTTTTTCCGGTCATAAATCATGCCTTATTTTATATTAAAAGGAAGATAAATTTGTTTTTGATTGTGCTGGCAAAAAATAATTGGGTTCAGGTTTGAAAATTTAAAAGAAAATGTGTGAAATTGTGAAATGTTTATGGTGATAATTTTTTTATAATTAATTTAATAGCAAATATTACAAATAAAAGAAACAAAGGATAGATATTTGAAACTAAATTTTAAAATACTTTTAATTCTAAGTTAATAACTGCATAAATATCCTCTGTTAATTTTAGCTTTAATGTTTAAAATCAAATGAAAATAATAACATTTGTAAAATATTTTTACTTATTTAAAAAATTTTAATAATAAGCATTCAAACTATATGTTAATAAGTTTTCAAACTATGTTTCAAGTTAGGAAACTTAAATCCTCTGTTGAGATGTTGGAAATTAAATAAAATGTAAAATTTTAAAAGTAAATACCTCAAAATTAAAGTATTTAGGTCACAAAAGATATCTTAAAAACTGATAAGTGTTTAATTATAAAACTTGGAATAAATATTTTTTTGCTTTTATTTAAAAATTTTAAAACCATTAATTTAACAAACTAACTTATTATAAGCAGATCTGCCAAAACACCATCGATCATGAACGTTTCTTTGTTATGATATTTTGATAAATAATGATAATTAATTTTTAATAAATTGATAAGATAAAATAATAAAAAAATGCATTTATTTCAGCATTAAGTTATAATTGAAAGTACATACAGTAGGGAACCGATTATCCGGAACGATCGGGACCATCGCTATTCCGGATAACTGATTTTTCCGGTTTTCTGAATCACTACGAAAAGCCGTTTTTTTTATTGTTAAACCCAACTAAAAAAAAAAAAAACTATGATAATAATCTTAAAAAGAGGAAAAAACGATGAAGTAATACACTAATGATTATTTCCAAAGTGATGGTAAGGTAAACATCCTTCAAAAAAGAAAGAAAAATCTTAAAATCTTATGAGGAAAAAAAATATTTTTTAAAAAAATGGCGGGAAAATTTCTCGAATTTCGTTCCGGTTTTTTGGTTTTCCGGTTTTCTGATTTCCGGATAACGGGTTCTGTACTGTACAAGTAATAGCCAGAATAAAGATAATAGCTCAATCTTAAATGTAATATTGAGTTGCAAAACAGCTATCAATTTTTGTGATTACTATTAGGTGTTAATCAACAAAAATTGTTATCTGGTTGGGTTTCTTTAAATAACTGCTCTGAATTCTATCGAATCTCAACTGAGGTACATATTTACAGTACTGTTATCGATAAAATAAATTAGTATTCAGATCTCTAGTACAATGAATACAGCACATTTACAAATAGAAACCACGAAGTCTATATTTTTTTAAAATCTTTAATCTTTTAATTTCATTAATTTTTTTTTTAATTTCATTCATTTATATTTTAATATGAAATAAATTTATATTAATTTTTACTATTACGAGTAATACTGTTTTCAATGGCTCCGTGCTGATAAGTCACCTCACCCAAGATGACGACTTAGTACCACCCAATTTAACTAAAATTAACTAAAACTTTATCCAAGATGATAACTTTGTGACCGAGAAAATATCTATTCAAAACTCTTCCAACCATTAAGAATTTTTTTTTTACCTAAATATTAAAAAAAGTTGCTTAGATTAATTCGGTTACATATTCAAAACTCTAAGACTCAATTGAAAAGAAATAAATTGAAAACTCTTAAAGTAAAATCATTATTATACTGTGGCAGAAATCTAAGCTACACTGCAAAAAATTTTGGTGCATAGTTGCGGCCATTTTTTGGTGTAAATGTAAACTACAAATTTTTACAGTGCATATTGTCAAAATTTTTAATTGCTTTTTTTCAGTTATAGTTTTATTTATTTATTTTTTGTGTGATTGTTCGGACAAAACATATTTTCATGCTCATTAGAATAATTTATGGCTTCCTTGAAAAAATTATTTTGTCAATTTTGTATGATTTTTTGCGCAGCAACTGTTTTGTACTAATATATTTAGTTTACCTCAGCATTAAAAATGGTGGCAACTATATACCAAATTTTTTCACATTGTATTTATGCTATTATATTTATCTTTGAAACTGATTTCGTATAACTATAAACTAAAATATCTTGCTATTATGATGTATCATAGAATAAACTGTAATAAAGATTCTACTTGTTAGAATAATTAAAGGAATGAACGATTGTTAAATTAATTAATTCAAATGTATTTTAAAAATATTAATAGTAAAAAGATAAGGCACATAGTAATTCTGAAAAAAGATGCATTTTTAAAAAGCAAAACTAATACAATGCAAGGAATTCAAATATATCACGCAATATTAATTAGTACAATAATTAATTTTAATTCCTTGTAAAATAATTATCTCTGGTACTCAAAGTGAAATGATATAAAAAAAAATTATTTATAAAGTATTTAGAAATGCAAAATGTATTCGTGCAGAAAATAATTTTTTTTATTTTTGTTATTATAATTTTAACAATATATTTGAAGTTAATATGCATTTAACGATAAATTTTATGAAATAAAAGTACATTATAAATAAATATAATATTTCAATTAAATTTGAAATAATAATATAAAATTCTAAATAAATATGATATTTTAGTTAAATATGAATTCTGAATTTTCTGTAAGTTGAAAGTATCTAATATACTATATTACAATACTATAATGAGACAGGTGGATTTTGTATAAAAAATATATATTTATCGAAAAGCAAATATTTTAAATTTGATTATTATTGAGTATTAATCCAATATATACTTAAAAAAGCATTTCGATTGAAAAAATCACTAAGAAAACTTACTCACTGTAAAAAAGGATCTCGCAATATTGCGAATAAATGTGTCAAATTAGTTCCGAAACAAAAAATAGTCGAATTTGAAAATCTCATATATTCAAAATTAAGCAGCATATACTCATTTTTGAGAGAAATGTCTGTGTAGTGAGTGAGGCTGTCAGCAGGACAAGTCGATGTAAGATGCTCTAAGAACCATAGCTGTAGACAACGGTTAAAGGAGAGTTAGGAAGCTTTATATAGTGGCCGCAGCAATAACACATCATGACATATTAAATTCCAATGTCAATGGTACAAAGGATTGCAATTTGGAAAATATCGTCCCAATAGCTTAGTCAGAAGATCCGTAATTTTAATTTCACTTTTTGCTTATTTCGCTATATCTTAAAAACTTTGAAGCGAATGGAACGCATGACATGATGTGTCATTGTAGCAGCCACTATATCGAACTTCTTTCCCCTCATTCAATTACGAACCCGTAGATTCTGGGTTCGAGTCCTGCTGTTAGCCAACGTAAGTCTCTCTACTTTCACATATCTTCCTCTACTTACATTTTACTCAAAAATGTATAATTGTTGTTTTAATTTTAAATACATGGAGTTTTCAAATTTGACTATTATCTTAGAATATTTTGACACATTTTTGCTCAATAGTGAGGAACCCTTTTTTACAGTGAATGAATAAAATTATGTAACATATTTTTAATTACAACGTTCTATTTAAAAAAAATGTCAATATCTAAAGAAATAGTTTATCAAAATCAAAACATAAATTAACTTATAAAACGAGTTGATTTTTAAAGTTTATATGTTCAATTTATTAAGTTATATTTATAACGTAAATATGCCTATTTTTAAATGCAGTCTAGTTATGTAAAATGTTCAGCCAATAAGAATGTTACGTAAATGTTTAATGTTTTTGTTATATTATAATGACACAAGTTGTTTTAAATGTCAAAGCTTTTAGTTAAATTAATAATGATAATAGTTCGTAAAAATGCGCGTACGTAAAAAAGGAGAAAATCTCTTATTAGGTTTATAACTTATTTTAAATGAATTACTAATTTTATAAGCAAATGTTCAGAAGTCATTACACTGTATGGTTTCGATAATAAATATGGCAAATAGCTTCCGATATTTTTTTCAAATTTATACGCTTTTACTGTAAAAATTGATTTCTTAAAAACTTGTTGCTTTGTCTAATTTTTTTTTTTTTTTTTTTTTTTTTTGGAAAAAGAATAGTTAAAATTTATTTTGAAATCCTCAATTAGTTAAACGTTTAGTCAAGAGCTATTTTCGTCTTTCTAAACATTATTTTAATAATCAAGACCATTTATGAGAAACAAATTATTTTACTCCAACAGTTTTTAAATTAAATAAAATATGAAAATAGAATTCGGCTTCCAAATCAAGCTTCCTGCAATTTGACATAAGAGGAAAATATATTTTTTATAAGTTTAAGCGTATAATTCTATTGAAAATCTTATACATCTTCCATATGTTAGGAAGAAATAAAAGAATATATAAAGAATTTGGAAATAAACTTCAATTGATTGCTTGTTTGAAATTAGTAATGATTCGACATTATTAAAATTTATAAATTCAGAAAGTATCGAGATGAAAAATAATTCTAGTTCAAAAAAATATGATGATAAAAAACAGTTTTTTTTAATTCAGTTTACACAAATTGTTTTTATGTGACATTTAAGTCAACAGGTTGCCACTGTTCCCGACGCCATAAAAATTTACTTAAGTTTTCAAGGTACTTACCAGGATAAAAAGAACAAAATCATTTGGTGTAGATTGTAAGATACATGAGTAAATCTTGAATGCAGAACCGATACGCTAAAAGCATGTTTTCAGGAGAAGATATTATGTTGACAATCTACTTTCCCGGGTAACGATTTATTCTACTTCTCTTTTTAATTCACAGATGAGTGAAGTGACGCTGCGCCATCTGTCGTGAATTGTTTCTTTTTTTTTTCCCCTTCGATCGATTAGCAAATGTTGCTTGTTCAAGCAAATACTACTACTTTCATTTTTTTAATGTTTTTTTTTCATTCGACTTCGCTTATTTTATCGTTTGAAATTCAAACAGAACACGAAGATTTCGATTATATTTAATGAGTTGTATTTTACTCATCAATATTAATGTATGTTACTTATGTGCCCATTGCATAATGCATTAGTTATGAATTTTTAAGTTACTTAAATTATTACAACGTTGCTATTATATAGATAATATAAGAAAATGTATTAATAATTTATTCTTTTGCTATGTTTATTTATAAAAATGAATTATTATTATTATTGATTGCGATTATGACTTGACGTTTACTACGACCTGGTTCCTCATCTAAATAGTTTATTCGCTAGTACTGTATCATCTTTATCATAAACAGTATCTAACATCTTTAAAGGATCAATCGCTGGACGCCGCCAATAACTCAATAGCTTAAGTGAGATGTTTGCAACCAAATCAAACAAAAAATATTCAATCGAGACTAAAGTATACAACGATACAAGTCGATTTTCGTTACGTATTATGCAAAAGCACATTTTAAATTGTTTTGTTTAACGTTTTCACAAATCATACAAACACAATGCATTTCGGCATACTGTCAGTTCGTAGCGTATAAAAGCGCGAATCATTTTACATGCTATGTAAACTACTTAGAGGTCCGCATGTGCATATACTCAGCTAAGTTCGGTAAGATTCTTGCACACTCATGTGCAACTCTGCTGCATTTTGCAAGATATTCTCAATTTCAGGCTTTATTTTTCACCCTCTTTAATCGCCCCGAAAAATCTCTCATTCTTTTCATGGCTGTTAATATAATAAAGAAAAGAGTTCTTTTTGTCAGAAACTGGTTATTTTATCATGATCATGTAAAGTCCTTGAAAATTATTTTATATTTTGTTAATTATGCTTGTTATTGGGACGTTGTTTGTTGTTGTTTATGTATATTATTTTGTTAAGTATGCTTAAAATATTTTTTGAGTGCTTAAAAAGTTAGAGTCATTGCAATAATACATGGCAATGACTCTACTTCATCCTCATCTGCTGAATCCCACAAAAAATCGTTTTCCATAGATTTTGAAATTACCACCGCTTTTTTAAAAGATTCTGTAAAAAAATGGAAATTTTCGTATTAGGCTTTTTCTTTCAATGATCAACGTACGCACCTGACATTTCAGAAATTTGCCCTCTCGTTGTTGAAAATAGAGGATCGAATTTTATAACGAGTTGACTTATGCACTGAGATATAATACGGTTGTAGTTTCTTGAACCTTTTTTTTCTAAAACCAGGTTTTATTACAGAATGCAGCTAAGTGATAAGTGGATCAAATGGTTGTCTTAAAATAAATATTTTATTTTACCTAACCGCTTTTCTGTCTCGAAAACAACTTTTTTTCAAAAACAACTTTTAAAGCAACAACAAAATTTTTTACTTTATTATATATGAAGTACACAAAAATAATTTCTTATTAAGATGCATTGTTTATACGAAATTCTGAATATTAAATCGATAATGATACAGCAAATATATACCCCATATGTGGTTGTCAAAGCTCAGCGCACTTAGTAAAAGAATTATACGCTATTTTTTAGAACAAAACTCACCAGTCACTACTGCTCTTAAGACTGTCAAAAATAGTTATTTTAATAGTTAATTATTATTTTTATTATTATTATTCGTATATATATATATATATATAATATACATTCATAAGCTGAAAATGAATAAGTAAGTCGTATTACGGTTTTTAAATGAAAATTTTAAAAAAAATGCTATAATTTATTTTGGTTTGAAAAGTGATGAGAAATTCTAATGCGATTTTTAAAAATGCATGTCTTTTCATAATTTATTTAATATATTATTATTTGGAAAATTATGATTATTTAAAAAATGACACTCTGTTTCATTGGGATTTTACTTTAAATAATTTCATCCAAGTCAATCAAAGTCTTATATAAATAATGGATTACTGCCCGTTGATTGGATTTAAATGCAATTAAAGATTTTAGAACACCTTTGCACAGAACCCGTGATGAATGCTGTTCCGTGGAACATCATTTGGGAACAGCTGACTCAGACAACTATTTTTCCACTGTTTCTCATCAATTCTTGTTACTTTTCCGTTAATATGAAATGAATATTTTGAATCTGTAACATTACTGTATTTTAACACAAAGTAAATTTTTCACAAAGGATTTAGAAATTAAACATTGAAGCATGCAACTTATACTTTTTTTTTCGAAGCTAAAAATGATCTATTGTTTTCTTTGTTACAGTTAAAAATTTAATAATCAGTTTGGAAATTTGGATTATTCCACTTTTTATCAATTTTTTTAAATCTTTTTTAATTATTGAATTATAATGATTTTTGTTTCCAAACTAGGAATAATCTAAACATTTGACAAGAGTATACAATTATAAAACGCTGCACATATTTGTTTTAAAATAAAAATTAAGTTAATAAAACTTCAAAATTTTTTTCTCTCGAAAGTTTTGAAAATATATTCATTAGAATTACGAAATTCATTACGAAATTCAAAACATTTATCTGAAAATGAAATTTGTTAAATAAAAATTTAAAATCAAATTACAATTAATATATTTAGATTAACCTTTCAGGTTTCAAATAATAGAATTTGTCAATAAATATTTCAGTTTAGAAATAATATAACTCATTTTAAGTAATATTTTAACTGCTTAACTTTAAATTTATAATTTGATTTTACAAATCCAACAATCCGTGAGAAATTGAAACTTAGTTTTACTACTTAAACTTTATTATTTTGTTTACAAAGTTTTGCACTTTGCAGCAATTAATATGGATTAAAATCAGTGAATAAAATTAACGCTTAATTACCACTTTTCTCTTTTGAAGTAGATTTCTAACTTATTTTACGCATGGTTTCATATTGGTGGCAAAATTTAATACCCACGTGAATTCAAGTGATTCATAAACATGTTTTTAAAAACTTGAGACAGTTTTTTCGTAATTAAAAAATTTTCATTCTTTTCTAAGAATAAAATGATTATCTGTTAATTGCTCCTGAAATTAAAAATCCATCATTATGAGTGTCAGTTTACATTGTTGAAGATGACAAGAGACATTGTTTTTATTACGAATTATTCTGTAATTATTCTGCTTTTATATTTGACAATTTTTTTTTTTGTTTTTGAATGAAGCAAGTTTCTTTATTGGGAACAAAAACAAACACATAAATACAAAGAATATATATATTCGTTGCCAAGAGGGAAATCCTGTCCAGGTGACAGAGAAAGGTAATGCAATAAGTTTAAAATAGAAAAGAAAAAAAAGGGGGATATTACAATCATAAATTATTTTGCTCATCATAAGACATCATATATTGTTGAACACTTTAATAATAGAGTTACAAAATGCATGAAACTACATAAAAAAATAACAAAGGTAACATAAGAAATTCATTTGGATTGGCACAAGACTGGTATAAAAAATCAAATGCCTCCTTTAAAGTGAAAAATAGAGATATAAATCGTCGATGTTCATTACAAATTGAATAAAGCACGCTTGAAAGAAGAATATAGGGTAAACTAACCAGTGAAGGAACACTTAAGCTTCACTTGCCTTTTAAAAAATCATATTAATTACAAAATTCGCAATTTTAGTTAAATGACAGTGGCGACATATTTGTTACTAATTGCAAATTATGTAAAAAAAAAATTTAGAGAACTTACATACTATTGTTTTAAAGTTTTGGAGGTTCAAATAACAAGTAGTAAGAAGACCAAGTGAAGGAACAGCTCTTACCAGTGAAGGAACACAAAATTGCCCAGTAAAGGAACACTTAATTTTGGTTATTTTTTAATGCTCTTTAATGAATTTATTAGCCATACAAATTTATAAAAACAAGACTATTTATGAAATTATAACGTACAAGCACTTGTAAAATGCTAATTTTTTTCTGTAATCATGAACTAGAAATTAAAGTGATGTTAAATACAAAATAAATATTAAAAAAATCATTCTTGTAATTTGACAGTCAAATCTAAATCATTGTGTCATCCGATGCTGTTTATTATCATTATTATTTTATCACCTTTTTGTTTACTCTTTTTCCTCTTATTTCTTGAAGCTTTTTTTCTTTTTTAAGTATCTTTTCTTTCTTTTTCTTCTCCATATTCTCTTGTTTTAACTTTTTTTTAGATCTTTCAGCCTCTTGAAATTTTTGCCATTTCTCTGAAGTTAGTGCAAAAAGTAATTTATTCGTTTTTCTTCTTATTTGATCTTTCTTTTTATCATCAATATTTGGCCACTGTAAATGGTTCTTCCAAACTTCTTCTGATTTTTCAGCAACATTTCTAGAATGCCTTTCTTGAAAATAGACGCGGGAAATGTGTCGGAAAGTTTGAGGAAAATCCATCTCTTGTTGACTTATATCTAGAGGATCTTTAGAAGTACTGGTTTTACTTATAGAATCATTTCTTTTTTCAACTAAGAGAGGATCAGCATGAGGACTCATTTCAATTTCGATATCTAAGATGCATTCATTATTAATACTAGCTTCAGTTCCTAAGTTTGACTTAACCAAGTGGTCTTTTAATACGTACTTCCTCCATAATGAAAAAAGTACAGGCTCTTGGACATTTTCGATATTAGACTCTTCAGTCAATGTTGCGTTAAAAATTTACAACATATCTTGAGGGATTTCCCTCTCAAGCTTCTGAAGAAATTGAATGTCGTTTCTGCTTAACACTGTTTTTTGTTGAGGAGCTTGCTTCTAAATTCTAACGTAGTAAAGTAGTTTTTATAAGTTATATAATCACGTTGCTATCCTATAATGATAACTTATTAGGAGCTCTTGGTGCAAAAGCCAGCGAAAAAATGTTCTATTCAAATTTTCATGATTATATTAAAAAATTTTTTTGATTTGTAAATATACTTCATTAAGTTGCCTAACATTTGATGTAACTACACACCCCATTAATAAATATAAATTATAATTTTTTCATAAATTAAGCTATTAAATTAACATTTTGAACTGAAATTATTTCAGGAATTATTCATACAATTTTTAACAAAATTTCGGTTGTCCTCTATATAGCTGAATTACTTATCCTAGAGTCATGTAAAATCCTAGAGTCATGTCTATTAAAACGTGTTCCTGGAATGTTGAAAAACTTGCCATCACTCGTTTAAATGTATACTTGGAAAAGTTATTAACAAAAAATTTTTTTTAAATTTTCATGAACTATCTTTTACTTTTATTTCATACTGTTACACTTTATCAAAAGGAAATATGGTTCAAATTTCAAATCTTTTAATTCTTTTCATGCAATAATAAATTAAAATTATTGGATGTAAAAAAATTAGTTATTTATTATTCATTTACCAATCGGATTTTTTTTTCTCTGTATGAAACGGAGAGTAGTTCATAATGTATAAGCCACAGTTTTTTTATTAAAAAAATAGAAGGAAAAAAATCAATAACGTTTGAACGCAATTTCTAGGCTATTAGGATTAACTATAAACTGTAGATTAATCTGCAGTGATAGCGGAGAACTGCTGAACAAATTTGTATTAGAATTGATAAAAAATAAAAGATCACGTAGCATTCGATGCATTTCTTGATATTTTTTTAATTGGTATTATATCTTAATATTAACTGCTCTTTTGAATAGTTATTAATGTCTTTGCTTATTTTCGTTAATATGCTTTCATATTATTTTTATTCCAACACGCATTTTTGATTAAATGTTCCAATCAAAAGGCCGCATGATGTTGAACGATTTTCGCATTACATCATTTTATTTGTGAAAGTGAAGTTTCAATGTTTTCAAGTTTTTAAAGTAATGTAAGTAAAATAAAAAAAATTTCATTGACAAGCAAATTTTAATAGAATTTTTAAATTTAACTGTAAATTTCTCCTCTTGCATTTTTTCTGTAAATTTCTAGCATAAATGTTGCTCTACAGCCTGTTGCAAGTCAAGGCAACAAAAACTTCTGGATATACGTGTCTCCAAAAAGAATTATCCGATTCTACAGTTTTCCAACCGTTGATCTCAATTTCATGTAACGTTTTCTCAACTGTATCCAGCGAGCTGCAGGGGCTCAGGTGATAGAGGGCTCGACTTCCAATTAGGTGACCAATTAGGCATTCGAATCTCAGCAGATACGAATTCAGCTCCCAGTTTCACCGAACATAGTGTTGACATAAAATATCCTCAAATGGTAGATGGATCATGGGTTAGAATCCGCTTGCCTTCAAGATAACCGTGAGAGGTTTTCATGGTTTTTCTCACCAAATAACGCAAATGCGGGTTCGTTACCTCAATAAGTCCTCCATGAATGTAGTTAATCCTATTGCTTGATTCGGGAGTTTCCTTGTCTATCAGACAGGGTTCAAAATTACAAGGCTATGGAGTCGAGCAATGATAGTGGTAAACTCAAAATAGGCTCAGCTGATCAACGCGCCCAGGGCCGAATTACCCATTAGACCGGACTAGGCCATGGCCTGGGTTTGATTAGGGGCCCCCTTAAAATGGTTTTTTGAAATTAAATTTTAAAAAATTAAGAAAAACAATGATTTTTCAAGTCATTTCAAAATGTTTTGATTATTTTTTAGTTCTAATTTAATAAAATAAAGTAAAATTTAATTTATTATTATTTATTTTCATCTTAAATATGCTTTCTTAAATGAAAAGATATGCAAATACTTTTATATTTGAATGAATAAAACATATGCGAGAAAAAAAATTTATTCTAAGGGCCCCAAAAATTTGAATGGCCTAGGGCCTCGCGTGTGCATAATCCGCCCCTGTCAACGCCGGTTCTAAAATAAAATCTAAAATAAATTATATCAAACCATCCGGGGTTTATTTTACCTCTTTTCCTTTTACCGTCACATATTCGAAGTGTCACTTTTTGGTTGGGTTTAAATCATTGAATCTGTAGATCAAGCTATCTTAATTGTCTACTACCCAGAATACAAAAAAATAAATAAATAAATAAATAAAATAAAAATAAAAAATTAAAATCCGAATAAAATTCCGGTAAAAAGTATCGGCATTCATGACTGCCGGTAGTTTTTACCGTAAAATTCCTTCTTAACAGAACATATTACGGTACAAAAAAATCTAATATACCGCGATTTTTATAGTAATAATTACCGTAAAATCACTAAATCACTCTAATTAAATAAATATTATCCCGCAAAATTTATGGTAAAATATTTTACGTTAAAAATGATTTTTACAATAAAATGTATTTTACGGATGATGTCCCCGAAGTGCCGGTATAATTTACCGTAATTTGATCCCCAATTTTTAACAGTGTTGCTTAATTTCTGTCTAACTCTACCGTACACCCTGTGTAATAATTATTGAAATGATAATAAAGGTCAAGATGATGAGAAACTATATTTTTTTAATGAAATGCATTTGCGATCTAACTTTTTTAATGATTTAAAATCAACTCAATTACATTGTTTGGGATCATAATATTCATTGATTTTAAATATTTTTTTCCAACCGGAACATTCTCGCCAATTCACCGAATTTTTTTACAAATTAATGTATATTTTTTTTTAAGTATTTAAAATATTTGTTTAGTTTAAAGCCCAGCAAATTTCTTTTATCAAGACTGTAAGCATAATTTTAATTTGAAGCTTTATTTTTAAACGGAGTAAAAATTCTGGTAAAATTACCGTACTGTATAGTAATGGCATTTAAGGTGGGGGGAAAACATATCCTGGTTGATTAAACCAAAATATGCGGTATTTAAGCCATTCATTTGGTAATTTTTTAGTTGATATAGAAACGGTTTATCGAAAATTCTGACTTTCAAAATTATATTTCTTTTTACCGCACATTTAATAATAAAATGCAAAATTGAAAAGTAAATTTGACCAAAAAAATGGTTTTTATGTTAGGGTCTAAGGCATCATGATAAAATTACCACATTTGTCAAATTTTTTCCATTTTATATAACTGTATTTTATTGTAAATTTTACTGAAATCATTACTCAAGAGCTTCAGTAAAAACTATTGAGCTTTTTGGTGGTCCCATAAAATCAGAAATGCGGTAAACGTTAAAAAAAAAAACTATTTTTCTTAATGTATTGTAGTTACTAATTTTTTTTTGTAACTTCAAAAAATACCTTAAATTTTTGATGTGCAATAAACAAACTTAAGAATCCTATAAACAATAATGAATAAACAAAACATTAAACAAACAAAACAATAAATAAAAATAATAAAAATGCTTTAGAGGACCTCAGGTACATATAACACATAATTAAGCGATAAATATTGTGGAACAAAGTAAACTATTATTCCTTTTGCACTGATGACAGCTGAACAAAATTGCATTATCTTTAATTGTAGAGAATCATGTGTTTTAAGTGATTTGTTTTTTTATAAAAATGCTGTGAAACTCTTTAAGGTAAATTTCTTTATTGTTATTATTATTATTTTTATCTAAATGGAAAAAAAAAATTAAATAATTTGACCTCCACGGTGCTGCTAACCCCCTTGGTGGCTATTTTATTAAACAAAAGCATAACTTTAACTATTAACTGTTAATCTTAAAACAATGACTAAATATGTTTATCAGAAAATGTAGCATAATAAGGAAATATTTAACGATTTTTTTTAACATTCGGATGCTCTGTTTCGTGCTTACATGATTGCTTCTCATTTTTCAATTTTCTTCGTACAAGTCTACATCTTTCAAAACAAAAATGTTTATTTTCTTAGCGAAATGTATAATTATTCGTATTTCATATAATAATGTTTTGTTATTATTTTAAACGAAACGAATGAAGCTTTAAGAATTAAAAAACAAAAAAAAAAAACAAAAAAAAAAATTGTTATAGAGGTAGAAAGAAAAATCTATGCAAGAATCGATAAATAGTCATTCGATAAGAAAAAAAAAGTGAGGTGAAATTCGTCAAAAAGGGACTTATAATTGCAATAGCTTTTTGATAGAATAGAATTCCGAAAAATATCTGATTAAATTTTTAAAAAAAAAATGGTCAATTAAGCATGTCAAATTTCTACTCTGTACTCCATGGTTGCTCGCATCTTATATTTTATTACATATTAAATAGTAAATAATTCGCGGACTAGTTATCGAATGCTATTTTTTTATTGAAGTTATACTTCTTATTTACGACTTCCAACAAGGTTGCGTTAAACGTTTAACGCTACATTTTTATTGGCCGGGAAATCACGTGGTAGGATCCAGTTTTCCCTCATTCATTTCCATATTGTTTTGGTTCTCACTAGCATAAAAATAATAAAAGTCATAAAAGTATTGTTTTTCTATGAATATTTTTTTAGTTTGATTTGATACACATATATGTAATTTAATAGGATAGTATTCTTTATTTTCAAATTTAGTGGATAACAATAGTAAAAAATGAGTGAAAACAATCCCACGGACAATGCGACGGATTTAAGGTTATGTCAGGGTACGTCTCTTATGAATATCAATTGATTGTTAGGTTTTCTCTTTTGAAATTACATTATGACGCATTCACATACATTATTAATACAAATACATTTTCCATGGCGAGACGATAAGGCAACCACAAGCACTTCCACTGGTTCAAGAGGTCCACGAGGGGAAAATGCACAATATTACCGTTATTACAGAGCACGGAAGCGAGAGGAGCAGGAAAAAGAGTCGTTGAATAGAACTAGTGATCCTTCTACGACTGCTGATTCTTCTACAATTAACGTCGCAGGTTACGAAGTTTAACTTCTTCCGCGCGGAGGGACTCCACGCACTATTTTTTTATTTTATTCTATCGCGTTTCCTATTTACTTTTCTCCACGCCTTTGTAATTTTAAGTTTCTAAGTTCTAGATGTTGCAGTTTTTGAGCAGCAAAACGAAATCAATCGTAATGTTAAATAAACGGCGGCGGCAACAGCAGCTTCACCTACGATTTTTTAATAGAGACATGTAATAAATGAGCACTTTTAATTTTAGGTCTTTAATTTATTAGATATCTATCTAATCAAAATAGAGCAAAATCAAAAAAACATTAAATAAGAGATAAATAGATAATTTCAGCTAAATACCACGTTAATTTTAGTAAATATTTAGCTCGTGGCAGTTAAATATTTCCGATCTTTCTTTGTTATATAAGGAACCATGCCATGTGATTTTCTGGCCCATAAAAATTCGTCGAAAACAACGAGAAAAGATTTTGTATCTTTAATTTTATGCAAAGGTATAAAACTGAGAAAAAAAAAATTTCATAACAAATATTTTTACAATTAGTTCAAGCTGTAGTTTGAACCATTTTTTAAAGCAGACAAATTACTTTTATATGCTAATCTAAAAGAAAAATACCTTTTTCTAGAAAGTTCTACAAAGATAAAACGCGTGATACTTTTGCAAATAACTTTTATTTGATTTCAAATTAAAATTAAAAATGCATACAATCTAACGAGAATATGCTATTCAACAAAATACATTTATTTTTGAAACAAAACACTTTAAATCGTATCTGTTTTTATTACAGTTTTATTCTTAATTTAACTTTTATCAAAAAGCGTTGCTTACGTCAATAAACCGGTTTATAATTCTTTATTTACGTCGTCTTATCATCGTATTCTTCGTTTTAAAATACTCGCACGGATAATATATCTCTATGTCCATGTAAACAAGAGGCTAGAAAAAGATTTAAACGTCAAAAAAAGAAGAAAAAAAAACTCCTTTAGAATCATAACACCTTGAAAACAAGTTCCATTGCTCGGCGTAACAGTAGCATAATCATGGTCAAGGAAAGTCATTTCGTCCTTGAAATAGGATAGATAATTTTATGAATGAAAATGAAAAATTAAACAAGCATGACTGCATCTTATGTTACAGTACGTGATAGAAAAACCTGAACTTTTATCTTTAAGTTTTACATTGCAGGGTTACGTGGTCACTCTAAGGCTTGGTTAATGTGTGCAATGCCTTTTCAATCAGCTAAGTTATTAAAATATGTAACAACAGTTAATACAATGTGAAAAATTCCGGATCAAATTACGGTATAAAGTACCGGCATTTTGGGTGCCTTAATCATAAAATTCATTTCACCGTGAAATCCATTTTTTCGTAAAATATTAATGTCATAATTTTTACACTGATATTTTTTTAATTGGAGTGATTTTACGGCAATTATTACTCTAAAAATTACTATTTATAATTTTTTTATTCTGTATGTTCCAATAAAAGTGGATTTTACGATGAAAAGTGCCCACACCCTGAGTGACGGTACTTTTTACCGTAATTTGATCCTGAATTTTTTTCGGGATAAAACCAATTACGATCGATTGTTTTTGTAGTCTTTTAAAAAATTGCTTGGTTTTAAGTTGTGCGTAGATCTTAACAAAAATTTAATTGTATTGCAATTTGCATATAAAAGTTGACAATTATTTATATAATATAATCACCCTAAATTTTGCAAATCAGTTTTGGCACTGGCATCCTACCAATACATCTTCTCCATGTAAATCGGATATTTTTTTTCCTTGCTTGAACAGCATGTTTACCTTTTCCATACCGAAAAAGAAAGGCATGCTGCAAATTCTGCTTTTCTTTTTCCACCAGCACATTTTTCACAACTTCACAGGGCACCAACCAAAAGCTACTGCTTAGAAACAGTCGAACTTTTCACAAACAAGCCTTACTAAATCAACTGTCAATATACATAATGATTATGCGGTTTAGGTGTGAAGTTGGCTGTGAAAAAATATAATTAATTCCTCTGCTGGGAAAACCGAAGTTACTTTCCTAACAACCAGATGGTACTTTCTATGCTTGAAACCATTGTAACTGTTGTAACGTTTTAGTTATCAATCCTATCCAAGTGATTTTATTTCAAATGTAAAAATATACATATGTGCAATAGTTTACTTGCATAAATGGCAATATAAGAAGTGTAGATAGGTTTAAGTACAAAACTGTATTCTATATGTAAAACTGTATTTTATATGTAACTTTTGAGCTAGCAATCCCGTAGACTCTATTTTGGTCCTATTTGATTCCCAGTAAAAAATACATAGGAAAAATGTTTTGCCTTTCTAGACAGAATTTTCAGACGCGTGCATAGGTATAATAGAAAGTTGTACTTTTTTTTATATTTCATGCTTACTAAATTCCTTATAATCTCAAAACTGTATGTGTCTAGAGGCTTGATTTTGGCGTCATTCGAATCAGAGTAAAAAATACAATATACATAGGCACTCAATATACAATATACAACAACATAGGCATACAATATGATAGGAATCATATAGCATACAATATTACTTGGTTAAATAGCAAATAAGTCCCCATTTTGACCCTTCTCTCTCTCAGTGAAATCAAGATAGCGGCTAAAATTCTTCTTGGGGAAGAGGGAATACTTCAGGTATATTGATCCCAAACCGCAACTTTGGAATAAATTTCCGGCTTTCCTTTATTAATTTCAGTATTCAATTAATTGGGAACCTGGCCTGGACAGGACATTTAATGTACTAAACACCTATATTATTATAATCTTACACACTTCTACTAGATTGAAATGACTACCTAGATTTAAACCTATATGAGGCAGAGAGAAGTGTTCTTCACCAAATTTATTAACATTTAAATTTCGGTGAGAAAATATTACCCACCCATGACTTGTGCAACGCGTGACTTCTATTTTTTATTTTACATTATATCCGTCTTTGAACAGCCGACCCAATTTTGGGTTTACGGTTAATATTGTTCAACTCCGTAACCTTGTAGTTTTGAACCAATCCAGAAGACAAGGAAACTCCTGGAACAATACCCCCAGAGGTATTGATTTGCTATGGGAACATGGATGACTTTGAGAGTCAACAGATTTAACATGTATCAGTCACCATTTACAACACGGGGAAGTCTTCGAACCCACGAATTCTTGAACATGGGTCCAGTGCCCTACCAGCCAGGCTATCCTGACCTCATGACTTCTATTGATAACTTCAGAAAATAGAACAAAAATACTGAAGAAGAGAGCTTTCGTTAGATAAATTCGGGAAACAATAAAGATTTGCGTAGGGCCAAGAACAGAAGCTGACATTGGGGATGTATTTTAGTTTGAGCGTTATGCGTTCAATCATTTCATGTCGAATTTATTTGTATTTACAAACACATAATTTATAAATTCGGTCATGTATAAGCAAAGATATTCACGTTTATGACCAATTTTTTACATTACGTAAAGTTTTGAAAAATCTCCCGCTCACTTTCTAACCGAAAAATGGCCTTAAATATAAAATTTATTTTATATAATAAGCCAAATTAATTAATTTTTATAAATAAATCTCAATTTCAAAAATATTTTAATCTAACATTGATGGAAAAAAAGTGGCCCTATGTATCTTGTCTACAGACAAGATATTGTTGGTATACCAACATTAAACATTGAGTTTTGAAACAAATATGTTTTTCTATTTTAACTACAAGGTTATTTATTAAGCTTGAATAAATGATACTATAGCCGGGATAGCTTGTTTGGCAGGGCGTTGGACTCACGTTTGTGCAAACAAGAGTGTGAATCCAGCCGGCCGAAGACTCCCTCCATGTTCCCATAACAAATCAATACCTCTGGGGGTACTGAATTGGAGATTGATCGTTCTCTGGTTCAGGTCAAAATTATGATCTGCGAATGAATGAATAGATGCATGAATGAGTTCACCCTATAAACGGGTGTGACGTATGGATGGGGCAGAAGTCGAATTCTTGACCACTGGAAAACAAGAACAATCGTACCTCCCCTGCCTTAATAGCTGACTACAGCAACAACAACAAATGAATTAAGGTTCAATTGAATGGAGACAAGGTTCAATTTAACACCTTATTAAAGTTTGCAGCTAATTCACCCCACATTAAGCTTTAATAAGTAAGACTTAATTTGAACTGATGTTCTGGAAGAGTATATGTCTACCAGTTTGATTCCTTTTGATTTTGATTTGATTTTGAACAAAAATTTCTTTTGATCAAAAACAAACATTTTTTTTCAATTGTGTATTAGCGATGCGCGACTAAATAAGTAGTGTTATTTCTACTTCCCCTCATTCTAAATATTTTGAAGTTAATCACATTCTAAATTCTCTTAATTAAGCAAAGCACAAAATTATTTTTATGTCTTGCTTTATTAGTACATTCATGTTATAGAATATATATATTTTTTTTAAGAATGCGGGTTTTGTGGGTACTATGTGTCTTTAGCAAAGAAGTTCGTAACTTAATTTAATGTACAATGCACACAAAAAATGAGAACGCATTAAATAACTTTTGATCTAATTATAATTATCGGATTTAATATGCTAGGTCTTAATTTTCATGGTTCCAAGAACTAACCTTAAATATGCTAATTAGTCCGTTCAGCAATTTTTTAATATATTAAATAAATCAGGCACAAAATCGTACTTTTTCAAAATAAATATGTTTTTTTTTTCAATGGATTTAATTTCTAGAGCCTGAAAATATGAAGCATTCTAAAAAATTTGGTCCCAATAGTTTAATCAAGAGATAGATGAAAAGTTTGTGTTATTTAACGTTTATTTCACTTTTTTGGAGATTTCTCCATATCTCAAAAGCTTTTTAAGAGAAGAATTTAAATAAAAATTTGCACACACAAACCTCGTTTTTCCAAATAAGATTTCATGTAAAAAAAAAAAATTTAAATTATTTCTTATTTTTTATAATTTTGTTTACTAATAGTAAAATAAATTGAAATGTAAAAACATACAAATTTATACATTATTTTAAATTATGCAATTAATTAACCTAAAATATCTCATATACTAATTAATTAGAATATTTAAAGATAGATTCTTAAACCAATAAAATAGTGTTTTAGTGCTTGAAAATCCGATCATTAGATGCAAAGTATACAGGGTGTTTGCTATTATTTTTCCGCATTATAAACCTTCAGAAAAATAATCCTTGTTAAACCTTAATATGGTGCTAACTTTCGGGAACTTTAATTAAATGTTTAATTGAATAATAATATCTAGTAATCAAGTTTAAAAAGTTCGATAATATATTTCAATTTAGCATCAAATTTAGCACAATATGGTGCTAACTTTCGAGAACTTTAATTAAATGTTTAATTGAATAATAATGTCTAGTAAGCAAGTTTAAAAAGTTCGATTATATATTTCAATTTAACATCATATTTAGCGCAATATGGTGCTAACTTTCGGGAACTTTAATTAAACGTTTAATTGAGTAAGAATATCTAGTAATCAAGTTTAAAAAGTTCGATAATATATTTTAATTTAGCATCAAATTTAGCACAATATGGTGCTAACTTTCGAGAACTTTAATTAAATTTTTAATTGAATAATAATGTCTAGTAATCAAGTTTAAAAAGTTCGATAATATATTTCAATTTAGCATCATATTTAGCACAATATGGTGCTAACTTTCGGGAACTTTAATTAAATGTTTAATTGAGTAATAATATCTAGTAATCAAGTTTAAAAAGTTGGATGATATATTTCAATTTAGCACCATATTTAGCACAATATGGTGCTAACTTTCAGGAACTTCAATTAAATGTTTAATTGAGTAATAATATCTAGTAATCAAGTTTAAAAAATTCGATAATATGTTTCAATTTAGCATCATATTTAGTACAATATGGTGCTAACTTTCGGGAACTTTAATTAAATGTTTAATTGAGTAATAATATCTAGTAATCAAGCTGAAAAAGTTCGATAATATATTTCAATTTAGCATCATATTTAGCACAATATGGTGCTAACTTTCGGGAACTTTAATTAAATATTTAATTGAATAATAATGTCTAGTAATCAAGTTTAAAAAGTTCGATAATATATTTCAATTTAGCATCAAATTTAGCACAATATGGTGCTAACTTTCGAGAACTTTAATTAAATTTTTAATTGAATAATAATGTCTAGTAATCAAGTTTAAAAAGTTCGATAATATATTTCAATTTAGCATCATATTTAGCACAATATGGTGCTGACTTTCGGGAACTTTAATTAAATGTTTAATTGAGTAATAATATCTAGTAATCAAGTCTAAAAAGTTCGATGATATATTTCAATTTAGCACCATATTTAGCACAATATGGTGCTAACTTTCAGGAACTTCAATTAAATGTTTAATTGAGTAATAATATCTAGTAATCAAGTTTAAAAAATTCGATAATATGTTTCAATTTAACATCATATTTAGCGCAATATGGTGCTAACTTTCGGGAACTTTAATTAAACGTTTAATTGAGTAAGAATATCTAGTAATCAAGTTTAAAAAGTTCGATAATATATTTCAATTTAGCATCATATTTAGCACAATATGGTGCTAACTTTCGAGAACTTTAATTAAATGTTTAATTGAATAATAATGTCTAGTAATCAAGTTTAAAAAGTTCGATAATATATTTCAATTTAGCACAATATGGTGCTAACTTTCGGGAACTTTAATTAAATGTTTAATTGAGTAATAATATCTAGTAATCAAGTTTAAAAAGTTCGATGATATATTTCAATTTAGCACCATATTTAGCACAATATGGTGCTAACTTTCAGGAACTTCAATTAAATGTTTAATTGAGTAATAATATCTAGTAATCAAGTTTAAAAAATTCGATAATATGTTTCAATTTAGCATCATATTTAGTACAATATGGTGCTAACTTTCGGGAACTTTAATTAAATGTTTAATTGAGTAATAATATCTAGTAATCAAGCTTAAAAAGTTCGATAATATATTTCAATTTAGCATCATATTTAGCACAATATGGTGCTGACTTTCGGGAACTTTAATTAAATGTTTAATTGAATAATAATGTCTAGTAATCAAGTTTAAGAGGTTTGATAATATGTTTCAATTTAGCACCATAATTAGGTTGTAGAAAATTTGAACGATAATATATATCTACACATTTGAAAAGTTCTAATGGTAATACCAGAACTTTTTATTAATTTTTTTAAAAAAAATTGTTATACATTTTAATACATAACATGCTTCCAACACAACTGAATTCCGAATTTATCTATTTTAACAATTTTCTCTGTTTTTAAGAGTTTCCTAGGAATCAGAATGTGTGCAGAAAAAAAAACAAATTTAGCTTACATAAACTTTTCGTGCCTTTTATCAGATGTGCATCTCATTTTCAAAACGAAAAAAAAAGAAATAATAAGCTATTTCACTAAATTGAAGTCAAGTCTTAGACCTTTTAAATAATTTTTAGGGCACACCCTATTACACACAAGAGAATAAAAGAAAGCGCTTTTAAGCTGAAAGCTTTCGTGCCAGTACTCGCTTTGTCAAGCTGCCAAACTTTGCCGAAAAAGCGTTTTGTAGCGCAATTCTTTAGCCTAATTCTTTTTTAACCCAGAATTCACGTAATTTTTATTAATGAGCAACAGTTTTTATTGACTTCTTTTTTTATTTATTTCAATGAAAAGTAATAGACATTTAATGTATTTTTTTTCCTGAGAACAATTCCATTGTATTGAAGTCACTTCTGTATATTGAATTCTAGAATCTTTTGATGCTTTACCGCATATATATATATATATATGCCCAGAAGCAGAATATATATATATATATATATATATATATATGCCCAGAAGCAGAAGAAGCAGTTGTGCGACGTACGTCGCACAACAAACGAAGTCCTACAGAACAGTTTATACCTTGAATAAAATACCCTTTAGCTTTGACCACTTATTTTAATATTCGGACCTTTATATCATAGGTATTTTATTAATAATTCATCATCATCAACAAAATTTTGTACTTCAGAAGTGATTGAAAGAGTAACAAATCAAGAATGTTTTTGCTTTGGTTTAAAAAATAATGTATATATCTGTGTATGATCCGGTATTTCAATAAATGAAAATATAGTATTTTAACGTGAAGTTGACTTTTTTCGCAGTGAAATGCTTGCAGAACATTTCAAAATATTCTAATATATATATATATATATATATATATATATATATATATATATATATATATATATATATATATATATATATATATATATATATAATAAGTAACCTTAGTGGTTAAGATTCTGAGTGAATATGTTATTTGTTAATTGTAGTAAGTTTCTGTGTGAAACTGAGAACCTGTGTGGTTCGAACTTAATTGGTTAAAAGTCTGTGTAACTCATGTTATCATTAAAAAATAAGCAAAATCATTAATTGTGTTGATTGACTTTATTAATGGTAACCAAGGCATTTACATATATATGTACGGTAAAGCATCAGGAGTCGGACTTCTATTAACTTCAATTTTGCGAATTTTTCCACTTTGCTATTTTTTTCGAGGAACCAAGAACATTTAGGAAATTTCTTGGTAAAATAACTTCCAAATAGAAAAGTGAATTTCCTATTTAAAGAACTTGAACTTTCTTTTTTTTTTTTTTTTTTTTGAGATCCACTTTCCCGATTTCCCAAAATATTTCAAACTTGGTTACGCATTTTATGGGGGATTTATTTTCGCAGCCATTTAACTTTTAGAGAGCAGTAGAAACATTAACTGAATCGGATATTTTGGACAGTGCGAAAAATAAAAACAAACAGTAATAAGATGAAGACAGAAATAATGAAGAGATCCCAAAATGAAATGTTGGAATCATTTGAAATAATTCGATAGTAGATAATAATTTACAAGATATAAGTGTATCAAGTGCTATTTTAATTATGTCTAATGTTTATGAATTTAAAATTTGCTTTGTGTTGTTTAAGTATTTCAAGTGGCTATTTTCTACTTAACGAATTTTTCATATAGGGAACTTTTTATCGTGATTTAGCGACTTCGAGCGATATATATACTTCAAGGCTGAAAACATACCAATGAATAATAATTAGATTTATATTTCAAAGGAAATATTTTTAGAATCTTTTCCTCTTTCAATTCCATATTAGGAAGCATTAAATGATTTTCCTTAATGCGTAGGGTTACAAGGTATGCGACGATTGAGCCTTTTCACTCATTTTATGTTAGTACTTACTGCAAGAGCGATTGTTTTTGCTTGACTCTTGCTGTATGATGTATTCCATGTAAGATCTGCCGGAACCATTCGGAGTTTTGTCGTCCACCCCCTCCCTTGTGGAGAGTGGATGTGAAACCAGCCTACCCGTAAATAAAACTAATGAATGAATAATTGGTTCACGACTGAATTATTTAAGCTAATTGTAAACAATGATGACAGGGATGTAGTCCTGTTATTACATACATACATACATATATATATATATATATATATATATATATATATATATATATATATATATATATATATATATATATATATATATATATATATATATATATATATATATATATATATATATATATATATATATATATATATATATATATATTAGGTACCTATCTATAAATCAAATCGGGATATTATTCAGGAGAAGCTTACGTAAACTTTTACAGCTTTTTCAGATAAGTATATCGTTGTTACAAATAAACTTAATGCGATTAATTTGAAATATAATAACATCATCACCACATAATTAGAGATATAAAAATTTCTTTTAAATATATACCTTCTTTGATAGTTAGATTGCTATTTCTAGTATTGCTTTGTTCTTTAGTTTGTTGTTAATGATTTTGGTTTGATTCTGCCGTGCTCATACTTTCGGTTTTTCTTAGGAAGCAATAGCATATTTTATTTCATCTTAAAATATTTTTTCAAATATTCTTCCAAGCACTTTACGGTAGAACAATGTAGAAAGGACTAATACCGCCCATCCTCCGTCCCTACGCCGGCTGATCAAAGTGATCACCTACCCACACGGTGACGGCAGTCAGTGATGCTTGACTTCGGTGACGGTTAATATAAATTCCATTCTTTTACAAAGGATTTAAAATCTCACCTTTTGTTTAATTCGTAAAAAGGTTATGCAGGTAAGCAATGGAAATAAATAATGTGTAGTCAGTCATATGTTTTTCGCTACCAGTTGAAGATAAAAAATACAAGCTTGTCGTGCAAAAATATGCATAACATATTTCCTATCAATTAAAAACTAAAATTTCATAAAACTTAAATTATTAAAAACTAACATTCATTCAATCCCTTTCTCAATAAATAAAAATCATAAATTCAATCGTTTATCTTTTTATTCAATAGCCTTGACTTGAGTTCATAAAATCTATATATAGAGATTCCTTCTACATCTGCTTAACACATTAGCATAGAATTTCAAAACAGTTATATGGTTGCTAAATGTTTTGATTTTATTAAAATTCCGTAATTATTTTTTCACACATTGTTTCCGCCAACACATTTGAATGCGTAAGGCTATGAAAAGGAGCCTTGGCAATAAATTAAAGCAATTAATACCCAATGCATGGAATCCTTAACTTCCCTTGGCAAAAACTATTCTAACATATATTAGTGACTTGCATATTTGATTACTTAATAGACGCTGATTGTTCTGCAGTGGTTGATATTACAGCTTCACCCTCAGAGCAGTTTTTAAAGTGTTTATTTAGTAATTCTTAAGTATATTAAAATTGAAGAATAATTTTCATTTTGATGGAGCTGCATATTTTCCGTAAATAAAAAAGATATTTTGGTTGCATTAAGGACGAAGATTTAAGATGAAAAAAGATGATTAAAAGATGTTTAAAAATATTTTGATAAATATAAAAGATTTTATTATTTTCCAATTTAATGCTTAATTCAAGCAGTTAATTGTTTTTTTGTGTAATTGCTTGCATATAATCGTGAAGTAGATTAATGGAAAATTGGAAATAAATCATCCACGTGATACAGCCCAATATTTTGCCGAAATCGAAATTTTTCTGCAGTTAATTGCATAATTAAAAAAAAAGTTTTTTGTTAAGTTACTAAAAGAAAATTTTCATAATTGAACTAAAATTAAGATTATTATGTCCACTGTCCCATTTTTTTATTCAAATCTTTTCCCTCTCATTATTATTATTTTTTCTTGGTTTGGCTTATTCCAATACGTTTTTCAAAGATGAAAGGCCGCTTTTAAAAAAGGAAAGGGATTTTAAATTATTGACATAATAATCGTTTGCTTCAAGAAGCTATTTGGGTTTTTTGTTCCATGTGCTAATTCGTGGATGCTCATAAAAGCAGCTGTTTGAAAAAGCAGGTGCAGTGAATATTGGTCTATTATTTAAAAAGGGTAGAAGAGATTACTAATTAAGATTTCGGTAATACACCCATGTTCTAGAATGTACTCGTCCAAAAGTTTAGTCTTTCAAAACAAGATCGTTTGTTTAATTTAAAATTTGAATTTTAACAATCGTAAGAAAAAAACAGTCCTTTAAAAAAATTTGCTTTTCTTCCATTTTTTTTAAAAAAAGCATTTCTCTTAAGGTGAGTGAAATATTTTTAATATAAGATTACAGGAAAATTATTTATTTAAATTGTATTAACTGCATTAATGTCTTGTAATAAAATATAATTTTATTTAACAAATTTATAGTTAACTTTTTCTTAACAAGTTATTTTTGCCGGTATACTTACTAATTTTATCATTAGTAAATAGATGCTTTGAACTCAAAAGTTAAATTATAACAAAACAAGTCAATAATAATTATAATTACAGAAGGAATAACCCTGCAGATGTTAGGGAAGAGATAAAATCCTCCATTTCAATATAATAAATATCACCATAAAAATTTTTTTATATTGAACTCTTTATAAGTTAAAGCTCTTATGATAGAAACTGCTTACCATACTATCATTAATGCTTAAGGGAAAAATAACAGGGTATAATAAACTATCAATATTCATAATTCAATCTAAACTGTCACTAATCTCGCCAAATGTTTGAATTATAATAAAGAATAGAGTGAAAAATGTTTTAGTGTTCCACGTAATTTCAATTTCAACACTTTTTCTTTTTTTAGTGATAGGGCTTTGATTACTCGACATTTTCCCCTTAACAGTTTATTTTTCGTATTTTGAAATTTATATTCATTTAATGCACTCTTAAAATACGAAAGCGTAAATTTAAAATTAGACGTCAAAGGGAAAGATGAAAAATATAAATTACATTTCATACGACCTAAACGTCGATATTATTGAATTTAATTACTTAAATAAGAATTTATTAAACAAAAAAAAAAGTCTTATAATATTTTATTTCTCAAGTAATGCTTATTTTTATTTTAAAAAACGTTTATGGTTACACAATTTTAGCGCACACATTTAGTGTCTTGTGTTAAAGCATTTGACAAAATTTTGAATAATTTGATTCTTACGCTCATAAGTATCATATTTATCATACTGGTGTAAAAATCAGACTACTTTTAAATGAATACTTTCATTTTGAAATTCCTTTTTGTTTTTGATTTAGAATATTTCTTAATTTGAATTTGTATGACTTAATATCGCTTACTTTAATTTATTCACTTTCCAGTGTCCATGAAAATGATATAAAAATTGCTATCTAATTTTAAATTAGGTTTTCTTATGTATTTTGTTATCATTTAAAAATTATAATAACGCATAAAAAGTTAAGTTTCTTTTTGGAAATGATAAAAATCATGATTATGTGAAGTTTTTGAAAATGTTTTTGAATTTTATTGATTTTATGTTTATAAATTAAGAACTTTGAATGATAGAGAAAAATTATTTTCATTACTGCACAGATCCTAATTATGATTTTCGGAAAGTGATTAAAAATATTTTTTGAGTGCTTAAAAAGTACTTAACAGAGAGCTTATTTTTTGTTGAAAAATCTGGTCTTATGTAAAGTTATATAATATTTTTCATTCACATTAAGTTAACAAAATATTCTTTGCTTTTGTAAAAAATAGTGACTTTAAAGGAGAAAAAAACAAAGGTGAATTAGAAACAATTACGAGGGTTAATGAGAGAAGCGAGAAGATTTTAGAGACTTCTTGTAAATAAAAAAAATGGAATCCTTTTACTTTTATAGTGTCGGTATATATCTTTCAGTCTTGTGCATCATAGTAGCGTAGATTCATACCTATTTAATTATTATAAATGTTTTTAACACCATACGAAGAACAGGTAGAAAGCTAATAATTAAAAAAAAGTGAATATTTGAAATATTAACATCTCAGTTATTAAACAAAACAGCTAAAATATAGAGATTATTGCAGACAATAAAACAATAGAGAGCTTATTTATTATTACAAACTTAGGTAACTTATGGAAATCCCATAAAATACTTCCAAGAAAACTGTAATATCATTAAGTTTAATTAATTTTCAACCTAGCGATTGTTAATTTTTAAGGGACATTAGAGACATTTTATTTATTCGATCAATAATTATTAAAATTTGAATTATTTCAGATGCAATATATATTTATTAAGAAAAAATAAATTGTTTTCCCATCTCGAAAATTCTGTCATTAAAATTAGAAATTATTCAATCTTTAAATATTCTTACAATAGTGTCATTTAAAAATAATTAATGATAAATTAATGCGTCCTCCCCAGTGAATTCAAATATGTCTGAAACTGCGAATATCATCATTACAGGCATACATCGCCTGTTAATTGTAAAACGAGTTAATTTGATATGTTCGAGTTTGTTTAGGCTGATTTCAACCTTAAACAAAACACTAGAACTGATGTTTATTTCATAAAAGATGCATATATCATATGACAAGATCGGCTGCAGAAAACAAAAAACCAAAACGCATAATTAGTAAAAAAAAAAAAAAAAAAAAACTACTTTTATGCATATTATGATGATATGATTCTTGTCTACATATATATTTGTTTTAAGTGTTACCAAAATTGTGGGTATTTTTTTTATCTATCTAAACGACACTTGAGTCTTGCGTAAGTACATTGGATTTATGACTGCCTTTTTAAATGTATGTAAACAACTTTGAAATGTATGCAAACTCCAGATGCTGTAAATAAGAGTCTAGTATTATTTTAAAAGAAATATGCTCGCACATAAATCAAACCTCTCTAGCATTATTAAGAAAATGTTAAAATCCTAGTATACGTTACTCGCTTGGCGCGTTTTTAATAACTTCACAAACACCGAAACGACGCGTTGACGCTTGTCACCATACTATTGCCAACGACGAATGACGATGAATGATTACTAATAATGACGTTTTTATGATTGCCCACGAGATTTATTGCAGGCAAAAATATAGAAAATCATAATCTGAAAAGGGCAATTACATTAACATACCATGAATAAAAGTTTATAAATGAAAAAAGTAATAGCACCGAATCTCATACACGTTGAACATGTTATTGTCATCAGGGCCCGACTTAGACTAATTGGGGCCCGAGGCAAAGACTTTTTTTGGGGCCTCCCTCTGCTTCAGTAACGAAGAACCGAACATTGTGGAAGTATTTAAATTTTTCACCTAATTATAGATAACAAGAAAATTGACTAAAACCTAAAATAGTTCTAAAGTTCACCCTCGCCCCAATGGTCAGACGAAATATTGTTCTGTCCATTTTATTGATTTTCTCACAATTCAAGGTTGCTTAAGCAAAAAAATATTTTTCTGTTCCGAATTTCTCTTTTACTGTCATAAGTAATAATAAGATAAAGAAAATATGGGTTATACTGCCAGGGGACTAATAATTTAAGGTTCACATACATGAACCTCAGGTCTTAAGTAAGTAAGTGAATATAAATATTTCAAATGTTAAATTGCACCTAAAGTAGAAACAAACATGCATATTGTTATATTATGGTATTTAAATACAATGATGATTAGATTTGATAATAATTTTGAATAAAATAAGTAGAAATTTCAAAAAATACGAAGTTTTGTTTAAGCACATTGCAAATTTGATTTAAATATCAGTTTTAAAACTATTTAAATTACATATCACGCAAAATAAATAATTATTGAAAATAATGTAACATTAATTATAAAAAAAATTATTTAATTCTTAGGGTAAAATTTAAAAATTAAGGGAAAAACACATAAAGTTACAAATTATTATGTAAGTACCTTAACATAAAACAATGAGTTAAAATACGCATAAAAATATATCTAAATCGATATAATTTCTCATAATCTCTCTAAAGATATATCTTATATAGATATCATAATACTATGAGATTTCTTCTGACTACCACGCTACAAATTTCGCCATACAATACCAAGTTATACATACGTGTACCTGCATGTTCTTGACTGTATTTTTAAATCTCTAAATGTAGAATGTTAAAAAACTTTATACAAATCACAGATTTATTAAGTCAAAAGAAAAAAATATTTTCAGAATAGCTAAATTAAATAAAACTTAAAATTACTCTAATTTTCGAGTACGTAGATTTTGCGTCATTTTTCAAAAATTACTTCTGTTTTAAATGGAATTCTACCAAAATAACTTACATTTCCTGCATCTCTAGAAATCCCCAGAAAGCTTAAACGTCCACAAATGTTTACAGTGAGGGTAAAACTATAAATTATCTCTTAGTGTGTTTTTAGAAGCTAAGAAGCGAAGGTCCACACATTTGTACCGAGGTTATGAAGAGGTTAATGAGGAATTAAACTGCTTAATGGACACGAAAAAATTAAGCTATTTAAGGCTATAAGCAAGTTTATGTATGGTGTTTAGAAAATAACACCATATATACCTGATTTTTTTTATTTGTGAAAGAAAAATAAAAATAAAATTACCTGAACTTGACAAGCACGGAAATTCCACAGATAAGTATTACGATTTATGCATCGCTATCAGTCTTATCATGTTTCTTTAATGTTTATGTAAATAAACAGCCAAAGAAGAATGAATTTTGAAGTTTAAAGATGACAAGGCAAAATATTTTGTTTCAGAAAAAATTCTTTAAATTCATTTAAGAGGTAAAATATTTTTCTTTTTTTTAATCCCCCCCCCCTCTAATTTACGTAATATTGATGTAGTTAACGTAATCGGCATTATTTGTACGCATCAAATATTTATTTCATCATGTTTTATCTCGTTGATTTCAGCATTTCGCTTTTATAGTTTTTGTACCAAACAGCGCTTTTTTTAAACATGTTGATTAAAAATGTTTTCTTAAAAATAAATTTATAAAACATAGTGATTAAATATGCATAAAACAAAATATTTCTTAATCTTATATATTCAACAACATTTCATTATTTTCAATTGAAAATAATGTTTGACACGAGGTTAAAAATGCAAATTAATAATGTTTTGTTGTACGTTGTTTCCTTTCCGATGTTTCGTCAGTGGATTATAATTTCGATATTGGCTGTGTTAGTCCTATAAAGTAAATGAGTAAAGTAAACAAAATAACTATTTAAAGCTAATGTATACTTAGCTTAAACTTGATTCTTCAAATTTAATGTAATAACGCTCTTGTAATTCAAACGAATCAACATTTATTATTTTATTTACGAACGAATGAAATATTATCGCTGTTATAAATAATGTTTTTCAAATTAATTGCTCGAAAAATATTGCTTTGAAAGAGTAATTACTTTGTTTTGTGATATACCAAAACTCGAAAATTATATTGCCCTACATGCGTGGGCATTTAAACAGCAATAGCGAATAATACAGATCAGGCACTCCTCACATTTTGACGAAAATCGCTAATATGCCTGATGGGACAAATTAACTGCACAGAAGGGGGTATTGAAAATAAAAATCGATTTCATTTGGTAAGCCCTAAGTATTATTGAATTAATTATATGAATTAGAATTTATCAGACAGAATGAGCTTTTTATTTTTTAACTCCCCTAGTCATGCATATATATATAACAGAAAAAAAAAATATCTATTCGTTCTAGATGAGAAAAATAATTAACATCACTTTGAAGTAACTTTTATTTCTCAGCCAAACTGGTACCCATTGAACCCTTTTTCACGGTACCCTATCGTTCCGTGGAACACTTTTCGCGAATCACTGGTGTAGATACCAAATCTTAGATCCCGACCTAGAGGCTATAGAAAAAGAAATTCTTAATTAATATTTTCCTATCTAAGCATTCCTTATCTTAGCATCTTTAACTTGAGTGCATTTTTTTCACACAATATTTCAAGCATTTTTTTGTGATCTAGTTATTACTTCCTCATTATACTTCTTTTTATTTTTGAACATTTTATATGACCTCTCACACAAGTTCTAAAACCAAAATTTGAACCTTGAACCATTTGTCAGCGAAATAATTATTTCTCATATCACCATTGAACTGAAAACATTATCTTCTAAGGAAAATTTCCTTAAAACATTCTACTGTAGCATTTCTTACAAAATAGAATTGATTTTTCTTAAACTTGACCAAATTGTAATAAATACATTTGTTATTTTCGTAAGATCAAAATGAAACAATACATAATGTTTTTTCTATTCGTCTTTATTACTTACAGCAATTTAGTTGCAAGAGTAAACTCAAACCAAAAGATATTTTGTAATGAATATTTCTTAGATTCAGCATTCACGTGACTCTAACAGAAATCTATAATTCTCATAAGTATTAGTTTTCAGGATTTAAATAGATTTCTATACAAATATTATTTGCTTATTTTGTTAGATGGCAGCACCATTAAAAATGCTTTTGGAGTAAATCGTTTCATCTCTAATCACATAAATTGCATTAAGTCAACTGAATTTCTGTGATTACTTTTTGATTGCTACTTTTACGGAAATATAAATATTTTTCTTTTAATTAAAAGAGGCAAATGCTTTCAGAGACATTTATTTGAGACATTTTGACAAATTCTTTTTTTTTTATCTTAACGTAGTTTAGTTGAATATTTAAAACGAAATAAAATCACATTGCCTTTAACGATAAAACCTAATTTTAATTTTTATAACTTCACTTCTATTTTCAGATAATTTATACATATTTTATTTTATTTATTTATTAAGATTTGTTTTAAGCTTTAATGCTTCTTCTTTGTTCTTTTGAGCATTAATGCTTTTTCTATAGTGCTGCCATCTATAAGCAAATATAGTAACTTTGATTGAAATATATTCTTCCAAACAATATACTGCTGCCATCTATGATCCTCCCTCACTGTCGAAAGGGACACTGTAAAAATCGACAACTTTCAATCAAAATCTCTTAAAAATTTTGTATTTATAACTTTCAAATTAAAATAAGTAACTAACTAAATACGCTTTGGTAAGGTATAGTAAATTTGTTTGTATTTTGAAGTAAATATAATTCTAAGAATGAATTTTTTGTCAAGCTTATTATAGTTTTAGATTTTAATATTTTTTTTATGCAATTTACCTTACTACCAAATTTTCCAATGCTGCAAATAAGTTCAAGCAGGAATATTTCAGTAATTTTCTAGTTTATTTTGCATCATTTAATACAAAAATACTTTGCACATTATTGAATAATTGCGTATTGAAGAATTTTACTTCTCCCTGTGTTTCGATAGTGTCTACGCAACAGTAATAAGCCGTTCGGTCAAAACAAAAATTAATCAATACGTAAACCTAGCACCCACTTTTCGTAGAAGAGACATTGAACCTCAGATCAAATTAGAGATTGGTAAATACCAACCTTTTTGGTATCACTTACAAACTGATACTTATACAACTAAGTATCAGTTACAAGTGCCTGATACTATCTTAATTTAGATCTT
This sequence comes from Parasteatoda tepidariorum, assembly GCF_982258835.1. Classification (NCBI taxonomy): domain Eukaryota; kingdom Metazoa; phylum Arthropoda; class Arachnida; order Araneae; family Theridiidae; genus Parasteatoda; species Parasteatoda tepidariorum. The sequence goes on from NC_141761.1 coordinate 54,858,386, forward strand.
AGATAAAAATGTGGGAGTAATAATTAAGTCAAGTTTCGATTATTTTATTAGAGCTAAAATTATAAAATGAATGTATACGCTTACTAACTTAAATTTTAATTCACTTAAATTGCAGGTTTAAAATTATTTTAATCATTAAATAAATCAAAAGTTTAAATTTAAATTCAAAATTACGAAAATCGAAAAAACATATTTAGCGTGTAGAAATTTGAGAAACTGCATATAAAATTGAAATCAATCAGCTGCAGCTTTTTAAAAAATTATTATTGTAATTGAAATAGTAACTAACAAAAAAGAAATACGAATGCAATTAAATTAAACAAAAGTTGATTAAATTGTCAATAGTGTCTCTGGTGATAAAGCATTCGCCTCCAAGTGAGGTGACTGGTTGATACGAATACAGCTCTCTCTCTCTCACTCCTACCTCAATGCTGGCGTAAAATATTCTCAGTGCTAGACGGAATCCCCTTATCATCTGGCTGACTGTGGAAGGTGTTCGTGGTTTTCCTTTTCATGTAACGCAATAGAGAGTAGGGCAGAGTGGGGTCAATTGTAACATTTTTTACTTAACTATTTTTGACTAACAAAAATTCCTATATATTATTAGTATTAATTGACAGACGAGGAAAGTAGACTATCCTCTACTAGAAAAAAAATAAATACCTTATTTTAAACGTTATTATATTAGCTATTAGCAATTTTTGACAGTCGTGCACTTGTTACAATTGTCCCCACTTACGGGGTCAATTGTAACAGTTCATAAATTCAACTAAAACATAGTTAATTATACATATTATCATAGTTGTGATATATTTTTTTATTGATCAAAATAGTAGTGATATTTTAGGAGTAAAAATAATAATGAGCAGAGACCTAAAGGGTTAAACTTTCAACTTTAAGGGGTTAAAAATTTTAATTTATGCCGTGAAAGGTGACAAATAAAATAATGCACATGCAGCATAATATAAATGATATAGGGAACTATTGGTGGTTCTTAAGGAGTTAAGTAATGGTTTGTAAACATAAGATTATTTATTTTCAGCTGTTGCAATTGTCCCTTTACTTATTGTTACAATCGTCCCCAAGACGCCATTTTAGCTTCATTTGTTAAAAACAATGCTAGTTAATTAAAAAACTAATACTTTTTTTTTTGAAATGTTAATTAAGGTGTCCACTTACATATTCGGTTAATAATTTTTATTTGTTTAAACAAAATTACTTTGTTACAATATAATATTCTAATACCAAAAAAAAGTACTTACGTAGCGTGAAAATATCTTTTGTGATGTAACTCTTTCAAAAGTTCATAAAAATGGTTGCCATCAGGGGTGTACATGTAGATTTATTAAATACACATTGTGCGTCACCTAGAAACCAAATATAGAACCCGACACTCGAAATTTTTGCTCTGTTACAATCGTACCCTGTTACAATTGACCCCACTCTTCCCTACTAATTGAGGGTTCTCCAGCAAAAAAAAAAAAAAAAAGCATTTCTCCAATCTATCTCTCGTTTTTCAAAATGCTTGATCCAGGAGATCCCTATCTTTTGAATTGGGTTTAAAATTATAAGGCTTCGGAATTGAACCTCGATAGTCGTGAACTCAGAATTAAGACGGCTATTGAACGCAGGTAATATAATAAAACTATTATTTTTACTTAATATATTTTATTACACATAGTGGTTAAAATTAAACTCGCAGTACACAGAAGATCTTTCAAAAGAAAATCAAATTATTTCTAAACAATAAGCATGCATCGTTATAGGGTATAGTATGAAAAATACTCAACTTCAAGTATTCCCTCTAAAAATATAGTTCTTTTCGCAAAAACCTGTTACCTTCCCATGAAACGGGATTTTACTGGGAATAATACTCAAGAAAAGTGAGGTATGACGTACATACATGTTTCTTTTCACTTCGAATTGGAGCATAGGGCTTCTATCATAGCTTTCCATTTCACTCTATTTGTGACCAGATATTTCGCCTTGAGGTCTGACGTAGGGTTATAGTAAACGCTACTGAAGATAAATTACGTGAGCTAATCAATTTTGCATATGATTTTAACAGTACTGCGTTAACTTTTGAAAAAAAAAATTTCGACAGAAACCTCGATATATATAACATGTATTTGAAGTTTCATCCGAATGCGTTCAGTAGAATCAGAACTACGAGGTTTTGTCAGTTTAATTTTAAATACCCTGAATATTACCCTAAATAATAAAGTGTTGAGTTGTTGTAGTGCGTGCCAAAAATAATTACTCACCTCAACTTTTTTTGCTAATCATTTTAATCTAATTATATAGACTACACTTTTTTTCATTATTGAAATTTAGCGCATGTATCGTATTTCAAATGGGAATAATTTTTTGAAGTGAAAAATATTTTAAAATTTATCTATGACTAATCGGAATGAGCTAAAAAATGCTTGATGAATCATTTGAAATTAATGCAAAAACGCACCCAAGTAATGTGAGAAACTTAGATTCTTTGTGATGAACCGAAATATTGTTACAGTTTAAGATAGCCGAGTCCAAGACAGATCCAAAGTGAACTGCAGCAGACAGAGTACGAAAAAAACCAACTCCCCAAATGGAACTGATTCAGATAAAATACAAAATAATGAATCCGAATGAATACGAGTACGGCAAAACTAGTTGAAGAAATTAATCCTTCAGTTAGGCAAAATGATACCGGGAATAGATATGTAAATTGCACTCATTACGTCAGATTAGTTTTTTAAATCGATCCAGAAACCAACTTTTTTAAATAGTGTTGCCATCTCGGATAAAATTCATAAGATTCAGTCATTTTGTAATTTAAGGTCCTCTCGGTTGCAGTTACAGTGACAAAACTTCGAAATTTTCAAATGGCAACACCATTACAAAACTCTAAATGGAATCTCAAGTTTTTAACATAAGAAATTGAGACGCTAGGTTTTTTTGCCAAGTGTCTCTTTCGTGACCGCTAACGAGAAGTCTGATTTTAAAAAAATACCCCTTAAAAACAAATACGGCCAAGTGAGGACGGACATTAAATGCTTCCTTTTCAATTTTTTCTCTTTTTTAAAAAAGCTTTATCACACTCTCTTCTCGTTAGTGGTTTCGAAAAATGGCGACAATTTTCGACAAGTAATTGGTGACAAATCGACTCGAAAATGGAGAAAAGTAATCTCGAAACTAGTCGTGAGTTCTTGTGCTAAAAATATAGCTTCAACCCCATTTTAATTTTTTTAATGTGAGGATTACGTTTTAATAAAAAAATGGTTGTTGCCATATGGCAAATTCGAAATTTTGTCACTATAATTGTAACTATGAGAGTTACGCAATCGTTTTAATAAATAACATTAAATCAAGTCATTCTGGTTACACAAACTAAAATGACTTATTGTTCCTGAATGACAAAACATTATTACATAATCGTTTAAATTAGAAAACAAAATCTCTTACATCAATATCGATTTCGAAAGGTACATGAAATGGAAATAATATCTTAAATAGAGTAAGATGCTTACGATAATGACAGATAATTCCCACATCATGACTTTAAGAAGAAAAAATCTTTAACAAAGGCTACATAAACAGTTAGCTTCGTAAAAGCTATGTAATTTAGTTATTTTTGTATAAATTTTGTCTCCCTGTAACTTGTTTGTGAAGTTTTGATTTTAGAAAATTTATTCGTAAAAATATGGTAATTTTGATCCGAAAATTTTTTCCGTCAAAGCACAAATAGTAGTTAAAGTGATAAATTGATAGAGGTAAAGTAGTAGTAACAAATAGAGGTAAAGTTTGTTTTAAAATCCACCAATTTTGAAGGAAGCAGTATAAAAATTAGTAAGAAATTAACTCTCTCGTTAAAATTAAAGTTTCCTTTTGATATTTTGTAACTATCAGGGTAATCAGTTAAAGATTGACAGTAATATTAAATAACGCGTTTTTATCAAGATGTGATATGTTCAATATGTTTGTCTCACATTTGAACCACTCGTTTCTTATGAGATAATTTTAAAAAATTACGAAAAAGTTTTTTTCGATATTTGTATTTATCGTGATATATTGAGCCAATTAGGGGGCAATTAGCCTAGTTAGCAGTGATGCTAAATAAGCATTACTGCGAAGAGAGAAGTTTTGAACTACACACCTTTTACACCTTTATCAGATAAAAAAAAAAATTTAAAAATTTTATTTTGATGTTATTATCGAAGTAACTTGGGGTTATTAGTTCAAACTATATAACAATGCAATATAATATATTTCAACCAGGTCAAAAAATCCCTAATTTAAACCAGATGTTTTTTATCAGGCAAATAAAAAAAAATCAGACTTTTTTCTCGGTATTTTGTTTTTATTGAGGGTAATTGGCCTAATTGACAATGAATTATCATAATCAATTAGAATTATCATAATCTGTTTGGTTCACCTTACCCGATTTCATCTTTTGTGCCATTAAACTGCGAAGAAGCGAATTTGTTAGGATGGACAACTATGTAAAAACTCAGAGCAATCAGATTTTTTTTCTTTTTTGGCGGAACAATCAGTCACCTACGGAAGATTTTTAACCCTCTAATTTGCACTTAGAATATTAATGCCTAAGATTTTAAGCAATGCTGTCAAAGATTTTTAACCCTCTAATTTGCACTTAGAATATTAATGCCTAAGATTTTAAGCAATGCTATCAAAGATTTTTAACCCTCTAATTTGCACTTAGAATAATAATCCCTAAGATTTTGAACAATGCTGTTAAAGGTAGCAAATAATCGTAGAATTGCAAAGCGATGAGTGCGAACAGGTGAAAGACAATGTGGAGTCGCGACGTGGTGAGTAAGAACAGATGACTATGGGGTGACGTGAGTTCGAGTAGGTGTGCCATCTGATCACCACAAGCAGCAAGTATAACTTAAAATCAGATTTATTAAATCCTGAATGAAATATCAAAGCATTAATTTTGTCTACAACTTAGTATAAAAAATAATTTTTTCTGGAAAATCGGTAGAAATGGCAGCTATGCTTTTTGAAATATCGTTATCATGGCATTGAAAAAAATAACTATATTTCACGATGTATTGCCTAGTTTCAATTTAGAATGGAATGGTCATGTGAATTATTATTTTCAGTAGTTAAATGATTTACTTTTTGTATTAGTTTTATAAGTTATCATTTCATGTGTTTAAGCACAACAAAAAGTTGAGCTCCAATGATAATATTTAGAGAGCGTCATTGAAGTAGTTTTTTTTCCTTCAATTTTCATTCCTAGATTAATCTTTGAAATATTCGAAATATTTTATGGAACAAACCAATTGATGAGCAATTTGTTTCTTTGATGCACACCGACAACTTTTACCATTCTTTTAAAGAAACTTTTATTCGATTCAATTGGACTTTTGATGAAAATCTTAAACTACTACTTTACAATCTATTGCTATATGCAATTTTTTAAAGATATATTTCGTGATTCATAGCTCCCACAGAATAAAATTAAGATTAAATTCGTGAGTAGATATTGTAGGTTTTGTAATCTGTTGTAATAAAATGCTCGATTCCAAGGATTTTTTTCTCATGAACATTTAAACACCGTTACAGTTATAAAAATTATTCATGAGATTGGCTGGGTAAACAAAAAGTACTACAAAATTCCACGTCAAAATCATAAAACTGTGTTTCAAAACATCAGCTGCTCAAAACGTTAAAATACTGAAGTCACGACAATGTAAGAAAGGAAATTAAGACGTATAGAATAAGACATACTCCCATAACATAAATATTCTTTACTAATTAAAAACTTTCGAAAACAGTTTTAGAAATTACAACTGCCACCATTATTTTATAATTTAAATTCAGAATAATTACATGAAATTCTATAATAATTGTGACAGAAATAATTTAGCAATTAAGATCCAGTTTCTTAAAATCAGGCTAGAGTTGAAGAGTTATAAAAGTTTTAATTAAGTCATTACAAAAAAGTACATAACTGTATTTTTTGTACCCAAATCTTTTATAATCTTTAAACTGCTTATGAAATGAGGTATTCTTATTAGTTGCTTAAAAACTGCATTGAAATCAATATCTCATTTGCCTGAATAGCAATGTTGATATATAAGTCAAAATTTGTTCCGTTTCGATCTAAAACTTAAAAAGCTTCTTTAACTATTAGATATATCATATCTACTTGGGTGTGATTTAACTAGATTCAGCCTAAAACAATTTCAATGAGAACATTATATTACTTGCCTTTTAGCAACGATTATGTTTGCCCCGTTTGCCCTTATCCTCTCGGTAAGTCCTAGATCGAGACTAAAGCTCCCTTCATGAAAGTGTGTTAACTTCAGATATTCATATTCGGCCTAAATCATATTTTCGAAAAAAATTCGTAGCATTCCCATAACTAATTTTGTGTCCAATCACTCAGGTAAGGGCCTCTAAGTTCAGGGTTATGTGATATAAAAGTTGAATATGTAGCCATAGATCTGTGAATTGATTTTGTTTCTTCTTAAGGCTTTTCTAACAAATTTCATACTTATCTAGTTTTGACAAAGGCATCTAAAGACCTTGAAAGTAGAGCGAAATTTTGCTACTTTACAGTCAATTTTAAGGCCGTAACAAATGCAAACCACATGTATGGTGATTTTTTTACGTACTATACATTAATATGTATTTACAGAAATATATACCTTTGTGATTTGTTAGTACATGTATATTTTGAAGATCAAAATCTAAAAAAAAAACTTATTTCGAAGATTTTTGAATGGCCTTATGCAAAAGTTCACAGGAAATATTTATGTCTTACTAGTTAGCGTGAAATTGTTTTAAAACACAAAATATTTGATCAGCGCTGTGGTTCACTTATTTTACAAGAAAGTATTATCGCGTTTAAATCGATACACTTATCTCAAAATTCCAGAGGAAAGTTAGTTTTCACCACCAAAAGACCTTGAGAAAAAAATTTCTCTTCGCAAAAGGAAAAAAAATACGCGTCTAATAGTTTTACATAAAAAATATTTTGAAAATTTTAATAAAATCAAAAATGTTAAGTATCTAACCCTACCTCACTCATAAAGAAATTCACTATTTAAGCATTAGTGATACTGGTAATACTATGGTTTGAACACTTTAGAACGGATTCAAAATTATTTGGCGAGAAAATGTACGTTTTATTCATTGAAAATGTAAATTTCACTTTGTAAAACGTTAAAAAGAAATTATTTCCTTTAAATTCAATTGGAAAAAATCCAGAGTTGGGAGTCATGTACAACTTTATTACGTTATAGATAATGAAAACTTAATTAAAATTACTTATAATACTAATTTCTGATTTTTTTAACTTACGATTACTATTATAATCGTAAATACAAATAATCATGGTTTGCTATTAACCCACTAACGCTTCTGTGCGTAAGAGGTCGTGTTTTAACCTGCAGTCTTCTCCACATAGCAAAACCTATTATTGTATAGTATTAGATAGGGAAATAGTGTATTAGGGAGAAACATTCTTCCAATTTTATCCATTTTCTAAACAGCAAGTAGGCGAATCCTGGTAAGACGTAATCATATGATTTAGAATAACAGGTGATTATGATTGCGCGTCATCTCAATTATTAAAAACCAGAGTTGATTACTAATGATTTCGATTCAAAATACAAAAATTTTTGATGAAAAAGCGTATATGAATATCTTTAATCTGTACTAGATGTATCTCGAAAGTCAAGAAATACACAAGCTACGGCCATTCATTTCCAGGACTGATCTAGTAACTGTGTTAAAATTCCTATCTGAAATACATATGTGCCATAATGTTATATGTACCTACCATAATGTGATTCTGTATTGGGATGTTAATTTTTCAGAAAGACATTTTTAAGTTTTCTTTCAATTTGCTCCTTTTGCAAATTTAAAATTTTTGGTAACAAAAAGTCTGCGAAGGATTTGAATGAAGAGTAGGGTAAATGATTCATCTCCACAACCACAATGTCTGAAACCAAAAAAAACTTATTTGAGAATGTCAAAATCATTGCAAAAACCCTAAATTTTAGAGAAAAATTTGGCTCGGAAACTTTCCATTGAAGTATGGCAGGTGGAGGTTACTTTAAAACATACAAACTTTTAAACAAGATAAAACATACTCATACTAAATCTGATTACACGTTACTATTATTATTATTTTGTGCGCAAAGTCTATAAGATTTAGAAATTTAAAATTGCGAAAGAGGTGTGTAGAAAGATGTATATTGAGTAAGAAGGAGTAAAAAAAAAATTGCATTCGATAATTAGTTCGAAAACTACTAAACTTGAAGTAAAAAAAAATAGCATATGCTCCTTTTTGAAAGTTGCATAGATGCCACTCCAACTTAGAAGTTTGATTTGCCAAAAGGGCTATTTTTTATTTGTGAACATAAGGCGAGTTTTTTTCCAAAATTCCGAATTGTTTGAATATTACTGCTATTTTCGGGAATCTTCTCTGTCATTTTGCTTTAAATAATGACAACTTACACATTAATGAAAGAAAAATGTATTTTTCTCTCTCGAAATCTTTATTTTATTAGCTTAGTGTTGATAGTAACAAAAAAATATATGTTGCTATATCTAAATCTTAACATTTATATTTAGTTTTTTAAAAATTTAAAATTCGTAATTCAAAAGAGATAAAACCCGTTTTCTATTGGAACTGTTTTAATGATAAAAAAAAGTCCTGATTACTTTATACTTATTGAGTCCCACAATCTGTATCTCTAAGTTTACTTTATTTTTCAAATATATTTGATTATTTTCAAAGCTTGGTATTTATTTATTTTGTTACAATTAATTCACGAAGTTAGGAAACGTTTTTCCACAAATTAAAATGGCTATAGATCAATGGTAACAACATTGTTCCTTGTTTTTGTATAAAATATCGACTTTTAAGATGAAAACAATGATAAGTGAAAAACAATCACGTGAGTTAGGGAATGGAACCAATTAATATACATGAAAAATCATGGCGTTCACTAAAGGACAATTATGGCACTCTTTTGTTTAATAAAAAGCAAAGAAAGATATTTAAATTTTGGTTCATATAGAAAATTAGTTTTTATCTGCGTAATTTAGAATTCAAATTTAAAAGTAAATAAATTAATTAATTAAAAAATTATTTCACAAGAAGGTTGTTATCGAAAACTTTATATTCTTATGTTATGTCCCATTTTTATTTGAATCTATTCGCATTTTACAAATAAAAAAAGTTCCCCATAAAATTTTTAAAAGAATTATTATTTATTTTTGAAATAGCTTATCAATAGGCTCAGAAAATCTGATTTAAGTCATCGCATTTGTTCATGAACTTTTAAATTCGATTAAAAGTAATTACGATTTTTATTTCAGTGTCCATCTTAGTTTATAAATTTTTATTTTAGTATCAGTTCAATCAGAGAGAATAATTTAGGTTAAGGCAAATTACATAATGTTGCTTTTGAGATATTTTAAGTAGCCTTCAAACTTCGGAGTGTATTGTGTAATAATATCCAATAAAATTTTTTAACAGCCTTAATATGGTGCTAAATTGAACCATTTTATCGTTCTTCGAAAACTTGAAATACACGATATTATGGTTCACTTTGAATGGAAATTTGGTTTAATTCACGACATTATTAAAGTTGTAGTAATTATATTTAAATATTTCGGAACTTAAACATTACTAATACGTCACCATTTTTTAGAAAATTAAGTTAAAATTATGAAAGATTTAAAAACGGCCATTAAAAATACGAAAAAATTATTTTTATTTCTATTTCTTTATTAAAAATATGTTTAAATTCTACAGGAATGCATAAGAATTTAAAGAATAATATATGCTATTCACAAAAAGAAAATTACAATTAAATTTTATTGCTTTTAAAAAGAGTTAAAATGAAATAGTACTTATATTTTGGTTTGTAGTAATTAGTTTTCTCTTCTTTACTTATTAAACCAATTTTAGAATAGACATTTATTTAAAAGAATGTTCAGTTATTATATTTAATTGAAATCAATTTTCATGGTGATAATTAAATTATTAAATAATAATAATTTAATTATTTTATAAACCATGAAAGATATATTGGTAAAATATTGTTATTTGTTTGATTCCTTGAATGACTAATATTTAAATGCTGACTTACATGAATGCGAAAAAAAATGTACAATTGTATTTCTAAGACATTTTAACTAACGTTGGACTAAGTTTTCATTTGATTACGAATATTTCAAATGGATTCTAATAAAATAAATCAAGAGCACTAAATTCATAATTATATTCAATGCTCTTTAATTATTTATCTATCGGTTTTTGAATTATTTAGCTATATTTGGTTTTCGATGCCAAGAGTAAAAAGTGTGATGATTCATCAATAGATGGCGCTAGAATGCAATTTTAATACTTTGAAATTTAGTGAAGGTAAAACAAACTTTTACGCATAATAGGACAGGGAATATATTTTCAACGTCACGATATTTTATTTTTAAGATATCTTTTAAAATTTTCAGACAAATATGATAAAAAACATTTATAATTTGATTACAATTTTGTTTGAGGGCCAGGTAATATTTCAAAACAGAATTTTTCATTTACATTTAAAAAAATACTCAGTGCTCCTAATTACTAAATGGTTCTCACCAAATTCTTTGCGAGAGGCAATTTGGAACAAATACCAGCTTTTGGATCGTGCTTATATTTTTATTTTCTTATTAGAACGGATAATATTGCCATTCAATTATACATATTACCGTTATTAAATAATAATGTAAAATAGATTGAGGCATCGCATCGAAGATATGATATTACTTTTAAAATAAATAATGCATTATTTTGCACGAATACTTCGTAAACATCATTAATAAAGTAATATTTGAAGCGTATGTGTGAATACTTTAAACTTTTTCTATAATTATGTCGATAACAAAATTTTGCAAAAGAGTTGCTAAATTTTAATTTGTTATGGTAAAACATTAATTTATAACTTAATACCCTAAATGTATTGAAAATTCATTTTTGAAGATTTAATTACTATACTGAGATTTTTCTATCTTGAAATTTAAAAAATAATTAATGCATGTTTCTTTGTTTTCAAAATTTGATTTTACTCAATTTGAATCGCCAAGAAAACCGACTTTTGCATTCAAATGAAAATTGCATTCATTGCATGAAACCGAAAATTGCATTCAATCTACAGATCGCACACGCAATGAAGGTGATTGAAGGAAAAGTGTGCGCAACGGGCTAAAAAACCTATGAATTTTAAGATTAAGATGTATAATTTATATTATAATATAATCATCATTGCATTTTTGAGAATCTTAAAATTTTCAGCTAAAATTTGCGCAATAATCTCATCTGAACAAATTCTCTCCAAAAGCCTAGTTGATGAGAAAAATATACATAGTCATTAATTTTCATTGAAATTTTAAAAACAAAGTTTTTCAAAAAAATTTCTTTGTTGCATATTTAGAGATAAAACCGTCAATTTTCATTAAAAATTCTGAAATAATTTTTTTTAAACGTTTCGTGTTTTACATCTTGAGATAGAATCCTTTATTTTCAAAAAAAACTAAAAACAAAGATTTTCAAAAATGTTTCAGCATTTCCATTTTGAGATAGATCCCTTAGTTTTCATGAAGAAAATAAAAATAAAACCTTTAAGTAAAGTTTACACGTTTTAAACAAAAAAAAAGTATTCGGATTCCGATGAAAACATTACATTTTGAAACTAAAAAAATATTAACAAGTTCTTACTCCACAATCAAAATAATAACAAGTTTTTATGCAAACATGCGTTTGTTGATAATATTTAGAATTCATCTTCGCGGTTTTGTGAACAATCGATTTAACCATTCATCCCTTAATTTAAAATGATTTGTGTTTAAAGGGGCATCACAGTAGCTTAAACTGATGTACCATAAATGATAACCAGGGAAAATGACTGATAATAATTAGATTTAGTATCTCGATATTACATAAAAAGATAATGGTCTAAAGTCGTAGGTTATCAAAAAATCGCCAATGTTCACCACTACTTTTCAAATCTCTAATTCCCTCCCACTAAAAAAATAAAGATGAGATAGTCGTAGTTAGGATAGTAATTCAAGTAGCTCAAATGTGTTAAGACTGTTACAAAAATAGGCTAAGGGTTTTGGTGAAATGAAAAAATTATGCTCGTAAAAAGTAAAGTAAGTAAATAGTAAAAGTAAAGTAAGTAAATAGTAAAAATAAAGTAAGTAAATAGTAAAAGTAAAGTAAAGGTTTTAATACTTTATTTGTGAAAATATTATGACATTATGAAAATATTTGATTAAAAAAAAATATAGCAAAGAATTTATACTACCATAAATGAAAGTGGTAGTTAAATCGAAGGTTAGGAACCTATTGCTATTGAAAAAGATGTTAAATTTTTATTGGCTGTTGTTCCTTGTAACGGTTTAACGGGGAGAAACTGTATTTCTCAAATGTTGTTAACGACAAGTTTTAGAAGATAAATTTGTCCTAATGCTTGTTTTTATTATTCAGAATTACATAGAAAATGAGATACATGAAATATGAGCTACATTGAAATTAGTTGGAGTTAGAAGTACAATATAAAATTTATGTAAATAAGTCGTCTTAATATATTATATTATATAGTTATATATATAATATATTAAGACGACTTATGTTATATATATTATGTTATATATATTATATTGTCGTATTAATATATCGTCTTAATACTTTTCGTCTTAAATATATTTTATTAACAAAATGTTCTTTGCTGAATCATATTTAGTTGACAAAAATTTATTAAATTTCTGTGAAAAATATCGATATTTAAAAAAGAAATAATAATAATAATTTTTTAGAGAATTTAACTGGAAGGGAATAAATAAAAGTGATATTTAAATTCAACTTCAAGGGACAAACTCGGTGTTATGATGTCATTTTATTAGGGCACTTGGTATACAATAATTAATAGGCTAAGGGTTCAGCAATCAGCGTTCTTAACATAGGTTTCATTATTTTTTCCATTACATTTCTTAGTGAATTTTGAAAAATTACAGCATACTGCTTGAAAATTTCTTTCTATTCAAAAAATTGCTTTGAATTTAGGAAGAAAAAAATATTTAATGGAAAACAAGAAAAATTTTAGACACAAGTCTTGAAAAACCTTAATTTAAGATATCGAAGCACAATTTGTTTAAATTCAGCATTCTACATTTCCTCAACGTCTTCTCTCCAAGCCCAGTGTCACGATATCATTTTATTTGGACACTTAGTATCCAATAATTAATCTCAATCAGAGTTCTCAACATAAGTTTCCTCATTTCTCACATTGCATCTAATAATACATCTGAAGAAATCGCATAAAGAACGATCAGCATCCGTGAAGAGACTGCTTAAAGGAGAAAGAAACTTCTTGGGAAGGAGGTGTCCGGTCGAGTAGTCTTTTTCATTGTCCATCAACCGGATCACCGTAAGCTTGAAGGATGACCGTCTGGAAAAAGGAATGTGCTCTTGCGCTTCCCTCATCTTTTGGAGGCATTGGTTCGAAAAATATGAAGGAAGCATCCAGTCACGTGATCAATGAATCTTAATATTATCTGTAATGACACTTAATTATGGGAACTATACTCATTTCTAGTTTTCTAGTATCTAGAGAAAGCTTTTTTGGGGAGGAAAAGATTAGGTTGTTAAAATAACAATAGCAACCATTTTATCTCCCAAAATAGAACATTTTTTCACTTTTATATCAGTATTGTGAATAGGAGAGGCACAAAACAAGATTTAAACCAAATGGCAGTAATTCTTAAAGGGAAATAATAGATAATTAAGTATATTGGTTATGTAACATCACATTGTTTACATTATATACACATATATAGATATAGATATCAGGGGTCTGTCCAGACATTTTGTGAAAGGTCCGTTTTTCGTGAAATTGTGAAAAAATTACTCACATTCTTTCAACCAGGGTCCGCTTTTATGAATTTGTGCAAATAGGGTCCGTTATTGCAAAAAAAAAAACTTTTTCAATGAGTGTTTAAATTGTAAAGACATACAAGATTATGCTCAACACTGTAAAATTATAATTAAAAAAATTAAATTTTAAAAAATAAACAACAATTACTGCTTCTAAATTAGAGATGCAACAGACAAATATTTGGTATTTAGCCTATACTGCTGAACGCAGAATATTAATTTCAGACGAATAATTTAAGAATCGTCTGCCGAAGACAAAACTTAATTCGTTTACGTCCATCTTTCTTGTTTTCTGCCCTGGAAAGGGTTTATTCGATTAACAAAATTATAATTAATGAAGATAATAATGAAGACGATTAAATAATGAAGATAAACAAATTTGTGAAGGGTCCGATTAAAAGAAAAATCATTTTGTGAAGGGTCCGTTTTTAAGTTAAAATATTTTGTGAAGGGTCCGTTTTAATGAAAAGATATTTTGTGAAGGGTCCGTTTATATGAAAAGATATTTTGTGAAGGGTCCGTTAACGTAACGGACCCAAATTTCTTCTAAACAGACCCTTGTATATATATATATATATATATATATATATATATATATATATATATATATATATATATATATATATATATATATATATATATATATATATATATATATATATATATATATATATATATATATATATATATATATATATATATATATGTATATATATGTATGTCCTAAATAAAGATTACTCTTCATAATGCACCTATGCCTAAATATGCAAATAAAAAATATAAAAATATTTATAAAAACAAGCAAACGGAAAGTGAATGCAAATTTTAAAAAGAAATTAAAAATAAAGGAAAGCAAACTTACCGATATAAAGTAAAATAAAAAAATGCTCAATGAGCAGACAGACTAATAGAACTGCTGACAAATATGCTAAGAAAAAAAATATAATGAGCTTTTAGCTGTCATCGTATAATATAATTGGTAAAAATATAATAATTTAAACTTCAGTGCTGCCATCTATGAAAAGTAAAACACTTTAAGAATGATAATATTTGGAAAGGCGTTAGAAACAAGACTCAGATTAAGAAAAAATTTGGTTAATAAAAATCAAAGTAATTTAGAATTTTAACTTGTTTAAACCATTCTCATAAAAATTAACTTAACTTAAAATCAACAAAAATTAACTATTCATGAGCATTAATTCGTATTTAAGCCTTTGATTATTTAAACCTTCGTATTTAAGATTGCCGAAAGGTAATCTCAGGTTAAACATTGGCAAAATAGTTGTCGCCTAATTTTTTGTTCAGCCTCGGTAAGTTTAGGCCTTGGCATCGTTTTTTTTTTTTTTTTTTTTTTTTTTGCTTCAATTCTAACCTTTGGGACCGTGTCAAACAGTTAAATACTCTGGGACCCTCTTTATTTGTGATTCACCTGAATTAGTATTGAAAACAATCTAGTTTGAACTGTAGGTTGGAATTTCTGACTCTTAATCAAAACAAAAATTTCGTTCAAATGATGAAATTTTCTTTTATTCACAGCTTAAGAAATATGTATTTATGGGATCTCTGTGGTCCCACGTCTCAAAAATATACTCACTAACCTAATGCGTAACAAAATTAAAAGTGAAAAGAAAAGAATTCTAAAAAAATTATCAAACAGCAGCAGTCGCCATAGCAACGCATGCGCACTGTTTACTATTACTCTTGAACACAGTTGAAAAGTGTGATGACGTTCAAATAAGGTGCGCACGCCATCAAATCCCAAAACAGCACCCATTTTGCCAATGAGTAATAAACCATTCATATTAGTAATATTCGTAGGATTTTACATACAAACGAAAACTAGAAATAAACCTTTTTACTGACTTTCCAGCATTTATAGGGTGACTGTTTATAAGTCATAGCCTACATATACGGATAAAAAACCGTTTATAGATTTAGCCCTTCATTCATACATACTTTCATAACAATAAAGTTTACACGCATTACTTGCATTCATCAAAGGTGTCCGTTAGTAGACCAGAGTCCATATCTATACTTACTAACAAAAAAAGGAAAGAAGAAAAAGCTGCTCTAAAAAATTATAATTAAAAAATTATTTAATAAAGAGTATAAAATTAATAGTTTAAATAATAAATTAATTAATTCATCCAATATAAAAGGTCGTACATCAAAACTATTCCGTCTAGGGGCTTTACGAATAGCTTATAGTAATTACTTTTCCCCTTAAAAAATCAGAGCTAATATTAAAATCAGAAATAAAAATAAAGATTTGGTTGTCTTAAATTGTTAATAATTTCATTAAAATGAAATTGAAAGAATGAAAAAGGAAAATTGTTGCTAATTAGATCAATTTTAAAATTAACAAGAAAAAAAGATTATAATTGGATTATTAAGATTTATTGGATTATGTTAAATAATTATTTCTGTGAAAGCTAATAATCTGATTAGAAAATATATTGGAAAAAACATTATTGGCTAAGTATGAGTTAAACCGATACTCTTTCTAAGTAAAAAGTTAAAATCATTTCTTTTGCCATAAATTTTAAAGGAAAATTGTCTACCTTCATTAATTTTAAGAGTTAACTCGCGAAAATTGGATGAAAAATTTAAACAATTGGTTTTTTAATAATTAATTTGCTTGGATGAATTTGCTTAGCTAAAATTAATTATAAAAAGATCATTAATACATCTGATAAAGCAGAAAAATTGTAGAAAGATTAATATTATCAAATGAGTCAAAGAATCTATATTCTTAGAGAAAAGGAACAATATTGAGAACCATTTATACTAAAATTATTGCTCATACAGATAGCATTTAGGTTAATTTGAATCTGAGAAATTTCTAGCTTTATCAATCATTAATATATTTTCCTTTCATATCATTAAGATTAAATAGGCTATTTAAATATTTGATTAATAATTATGCAAGATATAAATAATATAAAGAGGCATAAATAATAAAAGTGCTGTAACTCATCAGCAATTTAACAACACCACATATCTTTGAGCAGTGCTGACGTAAAATATCCTCAATAGTAAACGGATCATGGGTTAGAATCCCTTTGCCTTCAGACTAACCGTGAGGGGTTTTCGTGGTTTTTCTCTCCATGTAACGCAAATACGGGGTAGTTCCAAAAGAAAGTCCTCCGCAAAGGCATACTACTCCCAGTACTTGATCCAGGTGTTCCCATGCCTTCTGGATGGGGTTACAAAGTTTACAAGTCTGCAAAGTTTAACATTGGTAGTTGCAAATCGAAAATAAATTTAGTTAACTCAGAAACATATTAATAACTATATCATAAATACAATTAACTCAATGATTTTATGTAGAAATTAATCACATTATTTGAATATCCATTCTTTTAATTTTTTTAAATCAAATTTTGGAAGAGTTCGTAGATTTGATGTTATGAATTTCTAATGTTACGAAAATCATTTATTTAAAAACCGTTTTTAATCAAATGAATAAAATTAAAAGAGTTTGCAGTAATCTTTATTTATTCAGAAAACAAATGGACGATCTCTCACAAAATTTGATACAAAAAATGGGTATCCAACTAATATTATTTAATTCCATCTTAAATCATTCTATTTTATCCAGTATAATATTATTACCTAGCGCACATCCAATTTCGGGCCAATCTAAGGTAACTAACAAATCAAATGCCATAAAAGGATCCACTATCCTCTATTTACGCTTCTGTTTTCATATCTTATAATTTATAAAAGTTGTTACGAAATATTTTAAATAATTTTTGAAAGATGGCGGTAAGTGAGTGTACATTTAAATTCGCTACTCGCTTTCTATATTACATTTTGTGATTTATTCTGTATTTTCTTGAATTTTTATTTTCTATTTTATTGCTTGCTATGTTTTTTGCGCGTGCATTTTTTTGTTTTTGTTTAACATGTTCTATTTTCATTTCATTTTTTTATGCACTTCACACCATTGTATTAATATATTTTGCTTTGGCTATATTAATACAATATTAGAAAGCACTCTTTTTTGCGAATATAATCGTGTGAGCTGATGGCGAGATTATGTCTTTTCCTTATTTTGTTTTCCTGCTCTAATTAATATTTAGTTAATTTTTTTAGTTTTTTTTTAAATTTTTGAGTATTTTCTAAAAATATTTTATTTATAATTAGTTTTTCTTCCTCTCTTGAAAAAATTTATGTATTTTTTAACCATGCCTTCCTCGTTTTTTATATTTATTTCATGAGTTCTATGTACTTGCAGCTTATGCGCAGTGAATAAAACTTATTATTATTTTTCATAATTTTTTTCTTATCTTCGTATTATAATATACCAGCGGGTGACCGAGCTCCGCTCGGAGAAAACAGGTATCGAAGCTAACTCGAAGATTTAAATTTTCAATTGCGATTTATCAAAACAATACATGCCATAAGAAAATTTGTGAAACCATTGGTGAAAAGATAACCGGTTAAAGTGCACCATTGTAAACTATCTAAACAAAGTTTGGAAAGGGGACTATTCTATACAAATATAAAGTTTGAAAAGTCATAGGAAATAAAATGTAATTGATAACAAAAAATTATACAATTAAAGACACTGTTCACAACGAATTCGTAAATTTGCTTCCGTTCATCCGCTTCTTGAAAATTCTTGTCCAGGAAAAGGCGTCGATGAGAGAGGTATTGTCGAGCATAAAAGACGATGTAAACTCCGCAGGAAGACGCGTCATCTTGGTGGTTGAAAGCGTTGCGAGGTTTCACGATGCATCCTTTCAGCTTTTCATTCGTAACAACGGTATTCAAAACGTGTCGCAGTATTTTTCTCAAAACAGCATCGATGGGCAGCGGTTGTCGACTGGATCGCAGACTAATAGTTGACGTTCTCCATAGCTTGCTTCGTAAATTCCTAGCATCCAGTGCTCGCCTCTATCCATTTGAGCTCTCTTGTGAATGGGAATGAGTAGCACATCGAATCCTTGTTGAACGCCGTATAGATAGTTGGAAGCCTTGTTCTGGTCGCTGATATCGTTGAGAAGAGCCATTCCTTCATAAGCGCCATCCGCTGTTGTAACGTAGAAGCGTGCGACAAATTCAGGGTGAAGTACGGCAACTTTGACGGTCGGGTAAGCTTGTTCGGCGTAATGGAGAAGCATTCTGACAATGACGGTATCTTCTAGTTGTCCATTTGCGGGTAAAATTGAGTTGATCGCTTGTCGTTCCAAAATTCCGGCTCCTTCAAGAATTTCATGTAGAGGTGCGTTCTGCATGTTGAAAATGTAGCTTGAAATCTGATGAATGTTGAAATGTCGGACTTTGTTGACGGTGATTTTAACACAAAAGTTAAACTTTTCTCCACTTTGATAAATGTAAACTAATGCGAACCTTACAATTAAATTATTAATTCCTTCGTATATTATTGGTTTAAGTTGTCGAAAATTAATATTTCAATTGTAAGGTTCGCATTAGCATACATTTATAAGAGTGGAGAAAAGTATCTATAGCCATTATGGCGAACTAATAAAGTTTGAAAATATCCTATCTGTAACTCCGAACTGCTCGACCGTAGCGCTTCAAAACCGGTGCCAATCGATTCCTCGTGGCCAAAAACCCCAGACCCCCAAGTTTACCGGAGTTTATTAATTCTGGGGCGATTTTCGACTTGGCAACCATTCCTCGTATTATAGTATAAGATATATGCATATATATCTTTATATATAAGAGAATGGAATGATAACACATAGCCAATCACAGAAGACTTCTGGTTAGCAACGCACAAAACAGCCAATTAAAATTGAGAACGCATGTGTGTGAAAAGGTAATAATTTTTAATAATGCTGTCAAAAAATACAAAATACAAACTGACCTCAAATAAAACTCAGAGGACTTCGAATCAAATAATTAAGAAAACTCTACTATTACGTTTATAAAAAGGAAGATTTATTAACTCAATAACAAAATTATAACATCGCCATTCCAAAAAAAAAAAAAAAAATCTCACACTTGTTACCTAAAGCTATAAAAAGACTGAACGATTATTTATGCAAACGATTATGTATGATTATTATGAACTAAACTTTATGCAAACGATTGTTTATGACGTCATTAGACAAAAGTGTCATTAACGCAATATTATCCAGTGCTTATTAATAATTTTTAGTGGCAATGCAAAAACATAGTTGTTCTAAAGTTTAATAATAAAATGTTTGTTTTGATAGAACTTAGTTATTTATTTTAGAATTCCAATATATTTTAATAGCGCTGATAAATCGGATTGAGTCATTGGAAGCACGAATCAACACTCTCTCAAAAAACTATTTACATTCTAAATTATCAAAATATATTGAACAGAGTTTACTTTAAAATTTGGATCGCTGGATTTTGGATTTTTTTATAAAAAATGGATCGCTGTGAATATCTTAGGCGATATCAACAGCGACATACAGCTGAACATAATTTAGCAGCACAAAATTACCAGGAAAATAATAGTAGTGCCATCAATATGCAACGGCGGAATGCGCGGCAAAGAAACGTTGAAGAATCAAGACGTTTAAATGAAAATGAATACCTTGGTAAGTCTTTATCAGACATTATACCCCCTTTTTTCGTTGGAACATTTAATGATGAATGTATAAACTGTGGTGCTCTTTCGTTATCAGCAGAGCATGGCAGAACGAAATTTAATTGCTACCATCATGGCAAAGTTGAGCTCGCCAATCTGGAATATCCAGAACTATTAAAAGATCTTTTACTTGGCAGCAATTCTGATGCAATTAACTTTAAATAGAATGTTCGATCGTACAACTCTGCATTTGCGATGGCAGCTTTTTGCCCATCTCATGAAATTTCTTTTAAAGGGATCAGTTGTCTTGCTTTTAAAGGCGATGTCAATGTTACCGCGACAACAAGCTTGACCCCTCCTAATAATCAAAATCACAAATTTGTTCAACTTTATATAAGTTCATAATATTGTTTGTATTAAAATTGCTTTATATAAGTATATAATGCTGATAATAAGCACCTCTGACATTTTACAATCCTATCATATTCTCTCTATGTGATGTTGGTGCAGAAAAATTACCAACTAATCTCCAGGAAAACAACTTTAATTTTGTTCGCGAAGCAGACAAAAAAGTAATTGCGTAGCAATTACGGGGGGTTGGCGAGCGGCAGCGAGCAGGAGGCGGAACCCTCTAGTAATATATATATATATATATATATATAGATCTATATATATATTTCTCTTACACGGCACCAAAAAAAAAGCCTCATTACAACTTCCCGAATGGCAACGTTAGAAAATCGACCAATGATTGCTCCTAAAAATGTCACATGGCAAATGTCACATGAGGTGGCTCAACATATAGCACTTTTAAAAACGGAAACAATAACCAAAGTGAGCATTATCAGGTTGTTCAATTCAGATTCATGCCCTAAAAACATGATAATATTTAATTTAAACTCAATTAGGAATTAGTTAGGCTGGCCTTCTCTATGACTATAAATAAGTCACAAGGTCAGACTTTTGAGAAAATCAGTTTAGTATTGACTAAACAAGTTTTTAGTCATGGACAACTTTATGTTAGCCTGTCAAGAGTTAGCCTGTCAAGTCTTTCAGTAATTGCTCCAAGATGCCAAATTTATAATTGTGTTTTCAAAGAAATTCTAAATGCTTAGTGTTAATTTCTTAGAGCTTTGCAGAAGAAAATGTTTTTTGGAAAAAATTTAATTGAAACTTCTATTGGCAGTAGGCAAGGGGAACTGCCAAAATCAAAACTCCTCGATTAGAAATGCAGCATGTCGACCACCACGTGATATTTCTCGGGTAATGCTAACAGCCATGCATTTTAATTTATTGTATGTAAAACTTCCTTATTTTGTTATAAAATGTTATGTACTTTATCACAAAAGTTAATTAATATAGATAATGCTTCAATAATGCTGATCACCAAGAAATAATTCATTTGGCGATAAAACAAATTTTTGTGTTCTTGAAAATGAAAGACTTTTTGAGGGTTATTATCTCACAAGGAAAAGTTAGGGTTTAAAGTTTATATTTTTAAATAATAAATTTTTTTTCTAAAACTTTCAGAATTTATAGCATTAACTAATTTATTATACACATTTAGTTGAATTTAGGTGAGTAACTGCAATATTTGATAATTTATTTTGCTAATATGTTTCTCATTTAGCTGATGTTTTGATTTTTTCACCATGTACAATTTAAATAGCTAATATACTTTGGGTAGACTATACTTGAGGGTGCCCCCGCCAAGTTGTGATCGCGATTGATCGCCAAGCTGGGCGATGCTGAAAATCAATCGTGATTCTGATTGGTTTAGGTTTTAATCGTGATTCTGATTAATTTAGAATTTAGCGTTGTTTTTAAATGAATTTTTAAATGTAATTTCAGAGATCCGTTACTTCTACTTTGGATACCGACTGGTAAGGTTAATTTTGCTTCTGGTACTAAAAATGAATACTGTCAATAAGATAAATCTTAAGTTTCTGTACGATTTTAATAACAATGAAAAAAAAACAGTGATTGAATGGTGTATGAATGAAGGTTTAGTTAGTAATAGATATAAATGTCCTGTTTGTGAGTTACAACGGCGTTTCGGGCAAACAAGTATGGTTCCAAACATAAGTCGCCAATTTCGCCAAGGGGCACCCTCAAGTATATTTTTCCCAATATACTATGTCTTTGTGCTAGAACATTGTGTTCATTGGCGAGCGAGCGCAGCGAGTCATGGTTCACGGCGTGAACCACATAGGATTGCGTAGCAATTCTCGGGGGTTGGCGAGCGTTAGCGAGCAGGGGGCGGAGCCTCCTAGTATATATATATATATATATATATATATATATATATATATATATATATATATATATATATATATATATATATATATATATATATATATATATATATATATATATATATATATATTAAGAGTAAACTATGCATATTTAAGTGTAAAACTGTAGTTATCGCGCAGTAAATTTATAAAAAATTGATAATTGTTTGAAAGAAATAATGCGAATATTACTAAAAATATACTTATTTTTAAACGAAATGTTTTTGCAAGGAATTTATTCTGTAATATTTTTATTCACATGGTAACGGTTAACCGGAAATTCTGGTTTTCAGAATTATAGTTTTTATTACCACACATTTAGTAAAAAATACAATAATGGAAAGCAAATTTAACCGAAGAAATGGTTTTTATGCCTTGCTCTTAGTTATCAGGATAAAATAACTGTAACTAAACTAAACTCAGCGGCGCGACAGCCCATAGAGGGCCAAGGCCTACTGCGCCCATCTCAGTTTTCTTGACCTTGGGCTCTGGGGTGCAGGAGCAGATGTTCCGGTCAGGTGGTCAGCCAAACGCGGAACCCCCAGTGTTTAGTTCCCAAGCATGCTTGGTACTCATTTATCGACCCACTGAAGGGATGAAAGGCTGAGTCAACCTTGCCCGACTAGAGGAAAAAATTACTATATCTTACCACAATTACCAAATGTTTTCAAACATTATAAAACCATATTTTACCAAAATCTGCACCATAGCGTTTCGTTTAAAAATTACCGGGCTCTTTGTAAATCCTATGAGTTAAAAATACGGTAAATTTTACCACATTCTTGTAGCTGTGACTAAACTTTTTACCTCAGTGTTTGAAATGCTTTTTTGAATGTTGGCACTACTCCATATCGTAATTCCAACGAGTTTAGTTAGCGGGAAAAGCACTTTCGGAATCTTGTGATTGTTCTGGACTGTCGGATCACACAGAAATGAGCATTAACTGGCAGCCTTATTCTCCTGACTTTAATCCGTCTGCATCCTTTGGGAAGTCTTAAAGACAAAGACAAAACGGTTTCAGAGCTTGAGTGTGCGATTTTAAGAAAAATCGAGGCCACTGATGTGCTAACACTGGAGTCGGTAGTGCGACATTTTGTTCTTCGCATGCGTCACGTTATTACACGTAATGACAGATACATCGGATTTGAGATTTCATAAATTGAGAACATATATCTTTTGTTTCGTAAATGGAATAAAACATATTTATGGAATATCACCCTTTTTTATACGTCGTTTAATTTTCCTTTTGGGGGGCTTTTTTTCTGGAGGTGCTATATCTTGCTAATACACGCTAATGGACATCGCATTAATTAAATTAAAATTTCGAATACTAATACCGTATCTTTATCTCTTCTCCATAATAAAAAGAATAATTCTAACAAAAACAGCAAGGGTCATCTGTATCTCGTTAATAATGGTCAAGAATAAAAAAATAGTTCATTTGAAAACACAAGCAGCAAAACCGATTCCAGCATTTTTACTTTTAAATAAAGTACTTAATTTCCCTCTTCTGGATGCATAATCACTTTAAATTCTATTTTTTTTTAAATTTGACGTATAAATAGCCAAACAAAGCTGTTATTTAAACTAAACACACTATTTTTTCGTCAAGAATTATATGGACTTATAACGGACAAAAAATTTAAATATTAAAACGGTACTAAACTATTTTAATGAAGATAGGCGAGATATTTGAGGCATTTAAAAACATTTGGCGAGACTTCGAGACAGTTCGCGCCACTTTCATATTTAACATACATCACTACAATGAGGGACAAAACTTAAACTAATAGTCCTAAATATCTTAATAACTTTTATGAATTAACAACAATAATAAAAATGGTCTATTAATATTAGCTAAAGAGCTTTATATCAAAGGATGGTAGAGCCTTGGTACAAAGTAAGCAAATTTGGTACAACAAAGTATGAATACTCACAAATTTATCATATTTGATAATAAATGTTATTTATAAAACTCATGACATAATCGTTTCCGCTATTCATGGTTGCAGTAGTTATCGTACATATAATAAGACTTGATAATCGCTAAGATCGTTATTGCAATCGCTAAGATAAACGCTGAGACTTGGTTTTAAAATTTATGGTGAAAATAATTTTTAAAACATAATTTTAAGAATGTTTAAATATTACCGTAATTTCGCGATACATCATAATAATATTTAAAAACATCATTATTGTGGTGTTTAAAGATTATTATTACTTCAAAATTTATCGTAATAATAATTTTTTAAAACATTATTAGCGTTATTTTCAAATATTGCCACAAATTTATGTTGCATTTTGGAAATGATTTTTTCAAAACATCGTTATTAAAATATTTAAATTCTATCATTAAATCGCAATATATCTTGAGAATAATTACCTAAAACATCTTTATCGCAATATTAAAATATTATTGTAATTTCTCAACATGTCTCGAGAAAAATATATAAAACATCGTTGTTGCGATGTTTAAATAATACCAAAATTTCAGGATATATTAGAAGAATATTTTTTTTTTAAAAAAGTCGATGTATAAATGCTTTTATTACTTCACGATATATAGATATAATTTCCAGTTCTAGCTATTACTAAGAATAATAAAGAAATACCATTAGTGTGAAATGAAATTCCACAGATTTCTTGAAAAATGTATGCAATATTGAAATATTATCGTAATTTTGCAACATATCTCGAGAAAAATCTATAACATCGTTGCTGAGATGTTTAAATATTACCGTAATTTCAGGATATATTAGGAGTATTTTTTTTTCTTTTTTGAAAAGGTGATGTATAAGTGTTTTAATTACTTCACGATAATAATAATTCTAAGTTTTAATTACTTAATAAGTTTTAATAATAAGTTTAATAATAATAATTTTTAATTATTTCACGATATAATTTCTAGTTCTAGCTATTACTAAAAATAATAAAGAAATACCATTAGTGTGAAATGAAATTCCACAGATTTTTTGAAAAATGTATGTAATATTGAAATATTATCGTAATTTCGCAACATATCTCGAGAAAAGTATATAAAACATCGTTGTTGAGTTGTTTATGTATTACCGTAATTTCAGGATATATTGGGAGAAAATATTTTTTTTCAAAAGGTGATGTATAAATGTTTTTATTACTTTAAGATATATAGATATGATGCCTAGTTCTAGCTATTACTGAGAATAATAAGGAAATACCATTAGCGTGAAATGAAGATTCTTTAAAAAAATGTGTTCAATGACTGTTTTACGACTAAACAAAACTTAATTTTTTCATCTACATTTGTTCTACTGTACATTTTTCAATAAAAAAAAATAAACGCGGAAGTTTGACTTTCTCAAACTAAAAAAGGTTCAAACAAAAAAGTCTCATTTAGAATTAAAAAAAATTACGAAATCATAAACCAACTAACAATCAATTACCTTTCCGAACACATACATAAAACTTCATATATATTAAGTGAACCTTGCTGCTTTGCAATCCCTTGTTATTTATAAATAATGAAAAAGCCGATGTTATCATGTATTGAAGAATTCGTTTTAAAACTTCCCAATTAAAAAACATTTAAAAAAACGACTATAAAAAAACCGGTTTTTCCTTTTTAGAGTCTATTCGGTTGAAAATTCTTTTTATTCATTGGTGTCTTCAGTTCTTCAATACTACAATAAGAACTTCCTCACTATTTGAACACCCCTATTAAAAAAAAAGAAAAAAAAATTTCAGCTCCGTTGATTTGACGATTGTTCGAGTTAGTATACTTTCAAAAGCATCCATTTTTTTTCCGCTGGTTCAACCTCCATTTATATATCTTTTTACGCTGCATTTTTTTTTCTTTCTTTCCTTTATTTGTGGACAGATATAGATAATTCGATCTTTCGTTGGAGACTTCAACGGTTTGCAGTTATGAAGAACAATTTCAAAGAGGGGTGGGATTGGGGGAGAGATAGTTGTAGGTTATATATCTATTGAAGAAAGTTAAATCACCCTTAGATTGTTTGAAAGCTTTTCATAATGCTCGTTTGAACACATTAAATCGATAAAAAATAAAAAGTATATACTTCAGTTGAGGAAAAAAAACGTGTTTTTCAGAAATATACTTTTTTTTCACTCTCATTTTTTTTTTTGTATTTTCTTTATGGTTTTGTGCTCTGAAGAATTGAGATTTATTTGTTACAATTTCGTTTCTTTGTGTCTAAATGAAACCGATGATGATGATATAAAGTTGATTTATCAAGAAATTAGAAAAAAATTTATAATTTGAGTTTTATTGAGTTTTTCAGTTTAATATTTCTATATTTATATAATCTTGCTCAGACCCTGGATTCCCGTGATAATCATTAAAATATCATCATAACAGTTAGAATTCTTATGTTACACTGTAATTAATGATTTCCTAAGCAATATTCATTATTTTACACTTTCAGTACTTTTAAGGAATTTACAGTTCATTATTTTATGAAATAAATAATTCTAAATATTTTGCTATAATGCTATATTTAATGACAGATTTATCTTGAACATTTAGTACAACTAAAAACATTATCTCTTTAGACAGTTTAACCCACTTAGTTTTAAAGAATTCATGAACACTGCAGTAAATATTGCAATAAAATGCAGTAAATTACAGTAAACATATTTACTTCTAAGCAGAGCTTTTCTTTCGATAATAATTGTTTGAAATGAAATTCAAAATTAAGTCTGTTTAAAGCTAGACAAATCCTAGTTTTGGAGGGAAAAAAACTAAATGACTTTACGTCAAAAAACTCGCCTCGTTTCAATTTTTTTAATTCTATTTTTACACTGTTGTTTATAAAATACAATTAATAATTACTCCAGATTGCATTTTTTAATGCTGTGTAGAATTTGAAAACTAAATTAAATTTATGTCTTGAAAAAAATATTCAATTGCGGATCAAATTCAAAGATAAGTTTCAGATTATGAAATTACTAAAGTAAATTTAAGAACTGATATTTAGACATTGAAAGTAAGATTAGTTTGCACTAAGCAATGCGATATCCGCTGATAAAGAGCTCAGTAGATAGAATCTTTACTAATATTTAAGTAGATTAGATTTAAAAACTTCATTAAGTGTTAAAAAAAACGAAAAAAATATGTTGTCTCGTCTTCATTTGCATTCCGTTAACTTTAAATGGACGAAAACCACAAATTCTCATTTATACTGTTAATTTCATAGAGTTCACACTCTCATTTGTTGCCTAAAGAGGTACTTTTTAATCTTCATTTGCTTTCCGTTAAATTTAAATAGACGAAAACCACAAATTCTCATTTATACTGTTAATTTCATAGAGTTCACACTCTCGTTTGTTGCCTAAAGACGTACTTTTTAATCTTCATTTGCTTTCCGTTAACTTTAAATGGACGAAAACCGCAAATTCTCATTTATACTGTTAATTTCATAGAGTTCACACTCTCGTTTGTTGCCTAAAGAGGTACTTTTTAATCTTCATTTGCTTTCCGTTGACTTTAAATGGACGAAAACCACAAATTCTCATTTATACTGTTAATTTCATAGAGTTCACACTCTCATTTGTTGCCTAAAGAGGTACTTTTTAATCTTCATTTGCTTTCCGTTAAATTTAAATAGACGAAAACCACAAATTCTCATTTATACTGTTAATTTCATAGAGTTCACACTCTCGTTTGTTGCCTATAGAAGTACTTTTTAATCTTCATTTGCTTTCCGTTAATTTTAAATGGACGAAAACCGCAAATTCTCATTTATACTGTTAATTTCATAGAGTTCACACTCTCGTTTGTTGCCTAAAGAGGTACTTTTTAATCTTCATTTGCTTTCCGTTGACTTTAAATGGACGAAAACCACAAATTCTCATTTATACTGTTAATTTCATAGAGTTCACACTCTCGTTTGTTGCCTAAAGAGATACTTTTTAAAGTTACTCATAAATTGTTCTGAGCCAAATGCATTTGGTACCTCCTTTCCACTCCAATAACATTCGAAGATAGACACACAATCCATTGAGACCTGCAAATAAATTATTGGAGTATTATAAAATCAATAAGCAACAAAATAATAAATTATTGGAGTATAATTAAATTAGACTAAGATAGAATCTTTCCCCGAGAAATCTCAAAATTTCTCTAAAATGTCACTTATTACCTTTTTTCACTAAGATCATAATGAACTAATGAAGCCAATTAATCTCACAGTAACAAAGATTATTTTTGTATGGAAAAAAAGTATGGTCAAAACTAATGTATATGAATATTTTAATGACCACGTGGCCAGAATGCGATAAAATTTACTATGTGTCCAGCTTTGTGGGAACACCAAAAGATTTCGCAGTTTTTACCGAAGCGCTTTGATAATGATTTTGGAGAAATTTAAAAAAAACATGGTTCTATTACATGCGATAAAATTTTATTTTATTTTAGAGCATGGCAAAAAAAAAAAACTATTTATTAGCTAAATTTACTTTTCTTTACTATGTATATATACTATAAATATATTTAAATGCAACGTAGAACTACGTTATTGTAATAATAATAATAATGAAATCAAACCTTAAACTCTTAATTGGAAACAAAACAAACAAAATCTACAAACAAAATCAAAAATGTAATAACAATACAGGTAAATAACTTTAAATTAGCGCTGCAAAAATATTCATAAGGAATCAACTAATATGAAAATTAATGCGGGAAAACTGGATCCTACCATGTGATTTTCTGACCAATAAAACTTCGCCGACAAAAATGGAACCGTTATTAGATTTTTATATATAGTTAGATAAATTACAATTAAAGACATTTGTTAAGTGATTAGGAACTTAAACGATCAGCTTCATTCACAGTGTGATGGATGTGTACTAATTGTATTTAACGTATCAGCTTGTTTGGAATTATATTGTATTCCTGCTTGTAATCTCACCAAATTTCTTATAACAATTTACATTTAATTTTAAATGTTATTTTAAGAATTTTAAAAGAATTATAAAGGATACGATTGGATTTGGGAAATGGTCACACGCGTAAGCCATCAAGATTCCTTTTAAATAAATAATATCAAATAATGTATTAATTAATTTATTAAAAATTTAACTGGCCTAAAAAAACATGAAGTTTCCATATTTTTCGACGAAATTTATGAGAAAGAATCGAATTTTTTAAGTACATATATTTTAAGTAAATAATTTTGCGCCAAGAAACAACAATTATTTTGAACCAATAGTCAGGGTTGTCAGCAAACAGGGAACTTAGCTTCCTAGTTTAAAATAAAAATGAAATAAAATAAAATAAAAGAGAAAGGTTCCTTTCATGGGCATTTTACTCATCGTTTGACCCTGCTTACGTTTCTTTTCAAAAAAGAACGACTGATGGCATAAATCTAAAAACGAAACATAATTAAACAAGCCTTACTTTTTTATATATATTTTTCTACAACCTCGCCAACCAATTCTAAGGACTCGTAGCCTTAAGTTTAAGGAAGATGGTCTGGAGCACTAAAACGATACTCGATGGTCTACTTCGTAAAGGTTCTTTGGGGGCTTTTAATGTGACACTTAGGGGTCAACCAATGAGACCCTTTTGGAAACTCCAGGAACTGCTCCTGAGAAATTGCTGTCTTTTTTTCCTTCTTTTTTTAAAAGACTTTCACCATTGAAAGTTGCGATTGCGGTAAGAAGCCGGTGCAATTCTCGTTAAAGTAAGTTCTTAAATGTTCCTTACCTGATTTTGCTTTGGAGAATGACGCAGTTAAACAGAAGAGCATTTAAGAGAACAGAGGATCTTAAGAAAAATGGCCATCTCGCTGCAAGAAGGTTTTGCATTATATTTACGTGTCTTTTGTGTTGTTTGATTTGTTTTTTGAGTTTTGTTTACTAGTTAATTATTTCTTATTTTTTCATTAGGTGAGTAATTTTATCAGGCACTTTTATCAGTGCATGAAACTTATAAGTATTACCAAAAATTCTGGGGTGAAAAAATTATTTCCATATTTCGCCATATATAAACGCGAAAATCTGATGGTATGACGAAACTTTCTTCGTTTCAACTCTTTCTTGGTATATGTTCCGAGCAAATTTTTGATTTAAAAAGAGGAAAAATAAATGAGGAAAAAGAGCAAGCCAGATGAAGATTATATACTGAAACATTGAAATTCGAAGTAGAAGTATACATACTTGACAGAGGGAAAACTCGGCCTCTGGGATAAAAGTTAGATGTCGCAGATTCGAAAATTGAAGTTCAGTCGTTGGTTTGGTTAGTTTAAATCGACAAAATAATTAACTTCGAGATCACTTTTTCAAGAAAACAAATTTCGTCAAATAAAAAAAAAGGAAAAAAAAAACTCGCAGTGCCTATTATACCTAATTTTTCTAATATTCACTTTAACGGGGCAGTGTAGCCACCTACATGGAAAACTTTGAAAATCTCGAATTATCAGGGAATTTTTTTAATGCCGGAAATGAGGCAGGGAAATTTGGATTAAAACCTGGAAAAATTAGGAAATTTTACAGAAAATCTGGAATTTTTTTCTTAATTTAACTTATTTCACCATCTGCTATATCCACTTTATTTAGGTGGAAATTTATCCTCAAACAGTCGAAATATCATCAACTTAGCAATACTTTGCTTGTATCAAAATTCTCTCCATTATTACCCTGCTAAACTAGATTGCTATATGAAACTCTCTCATGTTGCTAAATGAATCAAGAAATTTTTGTCCTCTTATGGGACAGTTTAGGCAGTTTAGGAAAGGAAAAAATTGTGGCGAAGGTGGAAGAAGGGCATATATTGCAATGTGAATGTAATAACACAAGAATGTCAGCACTGATTTGGATCGAGCTTTTTTTTGCAGATTGCAAATTTTCATTTGGTGGTTTGTATATGCTTGCAAATTACCGGTGACGCAAAATTCATAGGTGAAACCGGTAGTTACAAATGAAACTTTCCTTAATATCTTCACTGATTGCCACGGCTTTTTCTGTTACAGATTTTGAATATTTTTTTAAATCTTTTTTCAATATTTTCCATTCCTCTATGTCAAGTTTTTCGCATACAATACATAAAAAACATGTTTTTTCATTGTTTCAACATTCTTTGTCAGGAAAACAACAGCAGACTAAATTAAATAAATTTAAATGTAACGAAATATTACTCATACACATAATTTAAGAGATGAAATGAAAGCGAGTGCTAGAAACCAAGAAACAGATATGCAAGCTAATAAAAGTTATCAGAAATGAATGAAATAGTATATTTAATAGTCACCGGTAATTTTATGCTAATTCAGATTTGTTCAAACGGTGTTTAAATTTCAAAGCGATTCATTTTATTAAACTCTAATACTAAAACCTTTTGTTGCTAAATAGTAATAACAAATAATATTGTAAACAAATTTTTAAACACAAAGCTTTAATTCTTTTACTGTATAATGTACTGTAAATAGTTTAAATACAAATATCCTAAAATTCCAAACAATAAATGAAAATTTTTAAGTCGATAGGTTGGGCACCAACAGCTGCTAGATCCACTAAACATACATAAATGATATGCTTGCGTATTCACATTTAAGATTTATACCAGCTAGTCTCAAATCCTGAATCTAGATAATAAGAAAACTTTTTCCTCGAAAAAATATTTTATCCAGGTTTATTAAACTGAAATAAAACTGATTTGCAATTGAAAATACAATTTAATTAAACATGTCATATGAATATAAAGACTGATTTTCACCTTTTAATGGAAATATTCATTTACTTCGTTATGTTGTCTTTCAGCGCTTTTAAACTAAATTATAATTATTTTTACTTTAAAATGTATTATTTTCTGTTATAGATTTGTGTATTCATTTAGTTGAAAGAAGTTTGCAAAGTTCTTTGCGTTTTGGAGAAAAAAATTATTGCAAATAAATGTCATTGAGTCACTGCTGACATTGCTGATAGAACGAATATCAATAATAACAAATGAGTGCACATTTTTCTTTTAAGTTGCTAGCTGGTTTTGATATCCTTGCAAAGCGCCATTGTGCAAATACATATATATGTTTGAAATTCTGTTTGAAATTCAGTCGGTTAGTTTGGTTTTTATTTAATTCTTTCAATTTTATTTCCTTCAATTTCGTTTCTTTTCCCGTGTCTTCAGTTTTACTATTTGATGGATTTATAAACTATCTCAATTTTCGGATTTACGACTTTCATCTTAGAGACTGAGTTTTCCCTCCGTAGAATATATATACTTTGACTTCGAATTTCAATGTTTCAGTATATAATTTTCTTGCTCTAATCTGACTTGCTCTTATTACTCATTTATTTCACCTTTTTTGGGGGTAGTAGGCAGTATAAGGTTGTTTGTGGTATTTTACAACCAGCCTGCAGAAACTGCTCCTGCACTGACTGCATATGGTAAGGTCCTCTTGAAGAAGTTGCCTCGCTGTCAGTGCTTTCCATTTCTCGTTCTTAAACGCTGGTGTTATCGGTGGATTTTTAGTAATTTTATAGAGGATTCCGTATCCTTCTGTTTTTTTTTTAAATTTATTTTTGATCAAGTTTTTCGAATTAAATTACATTTTTTGAAATTAAATCAAATTACAATTTCTAAACTGTTCAACCTAGAAACTGTGAAACTGCCAAATTTAAAGAAAATATTCATAGTTTAGCTTTGTACAATGAATCATTCCTGAAAAGTCATGCATGTGTGATATATTTTTACGGAGTTTTTAAAGAAAAAGTCAAATCAGCAGGTCTTACCCTACTAGTGTAGTAAAACAAGGTATTCATGTTAACTCTATGGGAAGTTTGGAAATACTAGAATTTCTGTGAAAAAGTTGAAGGCATTTTTAATTCATATGGCAATTTAAGAAAATTGTGCAGATAATTTGTATGTGATGTAGACATGGCCGTACTCAAAAGGGGAGAAAGAGGACAATTATCGAGGGGTCCGAGGCAGCTGAAGGCCCGATCCAAATTCCATACACAAAATATAATGCTTAGTAATTAGTTTTTTTAAAAGACAATTGCAAAGAATTTCTTTATATCACATATCTTTATAAAAATACGATTTAATATAAACGATCTTCAAAAATTCTAAAAAATATGAAAATAATAAGAATTTCTGTGATTTGAAACTGGGGCCCGCAATAAATTTAGTCCTGGTGTACGTAAAACCTTTGTTGAGCATTAAATGTAATTATCGTCTGCCTCCGATGCACTTCAGTTTTCGTGGGACCCGTCAACATACATCAAGGGGACATCGTGGACATACATCAAGGGGATACCTTGTTATACCCTGAGAGCAGAGTGCATTGAAACGAAACAGAACAGTGCTACTATTGGACGAAATCCTTATTGTTTGTTAGGATATGAATCTATAGTAAAGAGTTCATCGAAACGAAACAGAACTGTGATACTATTGGGAAGAATCCTTTTTGCTTGTTAAGGTATGAATCTATAGTAAACGTGTAATAAGCTAAACAAAAAATAATTTTCATTACTGTAATGTCCAATAAATAAGGATTGCTTAAAAGCAAAATAATATTAAAGATTTGACACAGTAAAACAATCTTATATGCACAGACGAAATTAATCAACAACACACCTCAGGGGTCTGTTTAAAAGAAATTTGGGTCCGTTAACGGACCCTTCACAAAATATCTTTTCATAAAAACGGACCCTTCACAAAATATCTTTTCATAAAAACGGACCCTTCACAAAATATTTTAACTTAAAAACGGACCCTTCACAAATTTGTTTATCTTCATTATTATTTTGTTAATCGAATAAACCCTTTCCAGGGCAGAAAACAAGAAAGATGGATGTAAACGAATTAAGTTTTGTCTTCGGCAGACGATTCTTCCATTATTCGTCCGAAATTAATATTCTGCGTTCAGCAGTATAGGCTAAATACCAAGTATGTTGCATCTCTAATTTAAAAGGAACAATTGTTGTTTATTTTTTAAAATTTAATTTTTCTAATTGCAATTTTACAGTGTTGAGCACAATCTTGTATGTCCATAAAATTTAAAAACTCATTGAAAAAAAATTTTTTTTTGCTATAACGGACCCTATTTGCACAAATTCATAAAAGCGGACCCTGGTTGAAAGAATGTGAGTAATTTTTTTCACAATTTCACGAAAAACGGACCTTTCACAAAATGTCTGGACAGACCCCTGCACCTATATGGTAGGCCCTTCTTGACAAGAAAAGTGTTATTGAAATATTGTTCTTTTTATTCCAACTTTAAAAAAAAATTAAAGCATATTGAAGTGAATATATACATTAGTTTAGTTTTAACAATTTTTTTTAAGGAAATTTAAATTAAATCTGAAATAATGTTAAGCAAAAAGTAACTAAACAAAAGAGCACTTTACAATACGAAACTAAGTTTGACTATGATCTTATCTCAGAGTTCTTTATGCACTTTTTTAAGAAAATGTCAACATTCACAAAGAATTAGACACACGAAAACCAGGAATTTCAATAAAATCGGAAGTGTTCGGCAAAGATTGAGTAATTATATACTATAAAATTTTCCTTTTTGACAACTATAATATATTACACAGTATCACCCGAAAAAGTGACAAACTTCCTGCATAAAAAAAATGAATAAAAAAAGTTGTAATCCAGTATAATAACTACAAAAGAATAGTTTTTCTTACAGTGACGCATGTGGTGTGCTTTTTAGGGGTTTAGTGTTACAGTTCATTATAAGGGACTTACAATGTTGTTGCTACAATCAGTATTAAAGTAAGATCGCTTTGGATTTTTTAAAACCATTTGTCAAACTACTGAATTTGAACAATACTTTAAAAAAATCGGGGATAGTTGCTATATTGTTGGCATGGATTTTCACACGTAATTACCTACGATTGGGCGAGCTAGTCACGTGTCAATAGGTTTCCTGCCAGCCGCAATGCGGTCACAAAAAACATCTGGAGATTTTTTTTTATTATCGTCTGGGTCCCCCACCCTCAAGCGGGGGAGTGTAAACAGGACGAAAAAAAACCCTGTTTACTGAGAAATACTAAACTAAGAGACTAGGGGTTATTATTATTATTTTTAATCAGTAACTGTTTATTATTAATCATTCTAAATTAGCTAAAAGTTAATTTTTTGCTATTTGATGAATCATAGAAAATAGTTTGCTGACTTACCTTATAAATTATCTTATGAGAGAAAATTAACGCATCCGAACTTCGTAGTTAGATGTATCGATGTATCAGAAACTGACCACCCTGAATAACTTTTAATCTAATGATTGGATCTTTACGTTCTAGAACTCAATTGCTCCTGAGCAATCGAATTTTAAAAGTAGGACTTTTTTAAATTGATTTCTCAATAACTATTAGGCAGACTTCGCTCAAATTTCGTACTTTATTATTTGAAATTACATTCTTTAAAATAGTGTAGAAAATTTTGAACCTTGTAAATCAAAGTTTTTTTCGACTATTATTGGATAAAATAAAAAATAATGAATATTTAATAAAGGTTATATTTTGCAAGGAATTATCTTTGGATAAAAAAATTTTACAATTGTATGCAAAATTTTCTCAATTAGCTCAACAAATTCTCGATAATATGGGAAAATATACAAAAAGTAAAATTTACATTGGACCTCTCTTCTGACCAAACTATTGGGACATTATTTCCCAGATTGAGGCAACCCCATATATTTTGAGGGTTTCGAAGATATGTTTATTCAGAGAAAGTTCGTTTTTGTGTCTTATTTCGTAGCTTAAAATATCGTCTGCGCTAATTAATTAGCCTATTTGAGGTCACCCCCTCCCTCGAAACATCGGTTATTGCAAGCTGATACTAGCATCATTATTAGTTAAAGCTTTATTATTTTTATCTACTAATGAAACTGAATTATTACTGGTTTACCTATCATTTTCCTAAATTTCTAAGAAGCTTTGTAAGACAAAAGTAAATCAAATGGAAGAATGTAAGGTTATGAAATAATATTGCGCCAATTATGCTTCATATAATGAAGCTAGCTACTATTTATTTATTATTTTATATTTAGTAAAGGCTTATGGACATAATCACTGTTTGAGACATCTTTCTTATTATAGGTAATTTTCTTCTTAAGGAAAGAGGTTAAAGGGAGAGCATGGAAGCTGGTGTATCATATTAATCATCATTTTGAACGTATCTACGTATCCCCCCCCCCCCTGTGTTGATTTGTTATGCTCGTATTTTGATTGGTTATCCTCGTTTTAAATGATAGATTACTAATTTAGATGTATAGTTTTTAACTATCTTTTTTTTTTTTAGCCTACACTAGCCCTATATTATGAAGCTAGTATGAATGGACATGTATTAAAATTTATTTAATATATTGCTACTTATATAAAAAGCAAGTAAAATCAAAATAGAACTAAATTTAGTCAAAAAATACAGTTTTCAGTTAATAATCTTAAAAATCTTCATATTAATGCTAAAGTCTAATAAATACATAAATTCTAACTTTTCCTGACTTAGCGATAGATTTTTCTTGAATATTTTATCAAATGCTATTCTTTGCCATTTTTTTTTATTTAATTAAGTTGATTTATAAAAATTTGGCCACCGCGATATATAAACAATTAGAACATATATATAATACTCCATGTGTACAGTGCGCAAAATAATAAACGGACAAACTTCAATAACTTTTGATCCAATGATCGGATTTTTATGTTCTATGACTCAATCTTAACGGTTCGAGAAGGTGACCTCAGTTATGCTAATTAATTAATGCAGACGATATTTTAAGTTACGTAATCAGACACAAAAACGTACTTTCTCTGTATGAACATACCTTTTTTTCGACGATTTCGAACCCCTAAAATATAGGGGGCTGACGCAATCAGGAAAATATGGTCCATATGGTTTGGCCAGGAGAGTGGAGATATATGCAAAAAGTAAAATTATCCTTAAGGGGTCTACACTTTGAACAACTCTCCTGACCAAACTATATGGACCGCATTTCCCAGATTGCGACTATTTTTGGGACGAGAATTTGGGAGTCAGAAATCCGAATCCGTTGCAAAAAAAGGTATGTTTATTCATCGAAAGTGCGTTTTTGTGTCTGATTTCGTAACTTAAAATATCATCTGCACTAATTAATTAATATATTTAAGATCACCCCCTCGAACCATTAAGATTAAGTCCTAGAATTTGTAGATCCGACAATTAGATCAAAAGTTATTGAGGATGATCCGTTTTTTATTTTGCGCACTGTACTTCATGATAGAACAATGAAGTCAAGTGTTGTTGACGTATGCCTGTTTAGGCAGAGAGGGTGCGATTGTTCTTGTTTTCCAGTGGCGCCATCTAGGGCTAAGAATTCGACTTATGCCACACCATACGTCGCACCCGTTTATAGGGCGGACCCATTCATACATTTATTCATTCATCCACAGATCGCAATTTTGACCTGAATCAGAGAACGATTGATCTCCAATCCAGTACCCCAGAGGTATTGATTTGTTATGGGAACATGGAGGACTTTTGCGACTCGACAGATTTAACGTGCATCAGTCACTTTATTACACGGGGAGTCTTCGGCCGGCGGGGTTTGAACCCACGAACTCTCGGACATGGGCCCAGCGCCCTACCGACCAGGCTATCCTGACACAGGCTACGAAGTCAAGTAATGGCGAAATTAACACTAGAAGCTTCGTTGGAGTCATTTTAAATTGTTTTTAATCACTTCTAATTTTTTTTTAAATTGTTCATACCTATATGTTGATCAGTAAAATAAATAACACTGATATAAAAGTTTTAAACAGTTGCAAATATCTTAGTATCCAGTACATTTTCTAAGACAATTTCAACGTGCAAATTTACAATATGCAAATACTTTGTCACCAATGTCTCTACCATCCACAGTTTTTTAGATATACTTCTTTAACCATTTAAATTTCACAGCGGCCATTTACTTTAAGATTGAGTACCCATGAACACATCATTAGCAAAGAAAGCAGTCAGATTAATTTACATCACATATATACTGTATAGAAATATCTGATACATAATACTGAGCACATGAAGTCCATACACACTGAAAATACATCCTTAATCTAAGGTATACTTTAGTGTTGTTCATCTTGAGCATTTGCACAGTTGCCAATAGTAAACAAAAAAAGAGCATTGGGGAAAAAAGCGCTAAAAATAACCCAATGAAAGGCTATGGAAAATAAGAACCAAAAAGAACCCGAAAAAAAGAGCATCAGAAAAAAAAAACACTTTAACAATTATATAAATTTTAAGTCCTATTTTATTTGGGGCAATGGACGAATTACGACTGAATTTAAAGTAGTTAAATATTTATTCCAATGAAATTAGATTTAAAAAAATATCTAAAAAAAAACGAAGTACAAAGATTAATTTAAAGTTTTTAAAATGAACCATCATACTATTAGACAAAATGTTTAGGACTTTTAAGCAGCTCCATAATCCATAATTTTTTTAATTACAATAATTGCGTTGTAATAACTCCTTATCAACAAGTAATTTTGCTAAAAAAAATTATTAAAATGAAGCTTTTCCCAATTTTTGTGAATATTTATAAGTAATTTCAAAATTAACCACCTCAGAAATTATCTTTAAATGATACAGAATATATAATAATGCAATTAAGTATGTTATATAATTATATTACGTACAATTTAGAAAAACAGAATATACATTGAAAATTATTTCCGCAAGCTGAAAAATTAAAGTTTTCCTAATAATCAGTTTTTAAAAAATTATCTATTTAGATTTGAATAAATATTTAATTATATTGCATTTATATTAAAAAGCATAAATTATTCCAATCATTAAATTCATGTAATTGTTAAAATAGTGTTTTTTCCGCGAGGTTTTTTTTTTCCAATGCTATTTTTCCTTGCTTTTTCTTCCAGAGCTTTTTTCCCATAACTTTTTTTAGTGGTTTCAGCATAAAGGGTCACTCATTGAAAAGAAATTCATGAATTCTTAGTGTTTGTGTCAAAAATGTGTAGTTGTTGTACTTGATGCAAACAAATTCCATTAAAATTAATAAAACTAAAACTCTATTCTCCATTAAAATTAATGAAATTAAAACTGTATTCTCCATTAAAATTAATAAAAATTCAAACGGTATTTTATTAAAATTACTAAAATTCAAACAGTATTTTATTAAAATTACTAAAATTCAAACAGTATTTTATTAAAATTACTAAAATTCAAGCAGTATTTTA
Source organism: Parasteatoda tepidariorum (assembly GCF_982258835.1). NCBI lineage: Eukaryota > Metazoa > Arthropoda > Arachnida > Araneae > Theridiidae > Parasteatoda > Parasteatoda tepidariorum. The sequence continues at coordinate 54,898,353 of NC_141761.1, forward strand.
TAAAATTACTAAAATTCAAACAGTATTTTATTAAAATTACTAAAATTTAAACAGTATTCTAGAAAACGTAAACAATGTTCCATGAAAATTAATTTTCGTCAATATTTTAAAACCCGACGTGATAAAGTAAAGTTGTTTTCAGATTTGAAATCAATATAAAAAACACCTTTGGAAAGTAAACACCATGATTACCAGTGTAATAATAGAAATAAAGCCAAATTGTGAAGAGGGGAAAAAGTTTTTTTTACCCATTTGAGTTAACTCCCTTGTTAAATTGAGTTGACTCTTCTTAAGTTGTTTGTGAAATTGTTCTTACCTTTGTGTTGATTAGTAAAAAAACAATCATAGATCATCTCTTTTGACGAAATCAGATATTTGCCCCTCAAATTATGGGGTGGGGGAGTTCACACTCTGGAAAATGTGTTCAATGTAGAAAGTTTAAGCACTTTAATGTTAACTTCATTTTTTGTGCAATTCGTCAGTTTGTTTAGTTTTTCGTACTATAATAGTTAAAAAACTGTAAAAAAATGTTTGAATTATATGATAAAAAAATTTTAAAAATCAGTTCAAACTTTGCAACAATTAATGACAACATTATATTTAAACGAAATAGATCTAGTAGTTCTTGAGTAAGGAAAATTCAAAACATATGATTTTTGGAAAAACTCAAAGAGCTATTTGATCAATTTTATTAAACTCTTGGGGACTTTTCATTAAAATTCTCCTTCGAAAATCGCTTGTTTTGCTGCAGTAGATCCTGACCCGATGTGCAATACCCAAAAAATAAAATTAACAAGCCGAGGACTAATTTTTTAACCTCTCTCCTAACTAAACTATCGGGAGCAGATTTCTGAGATTACACCATAGTACACGTTGTACATAGTACACGTACATGTTTAACACTTGAGAGAAATCTATTAAACATGCTCTAAAACTGAAGAAAAATCTATTAAAGAAGTTTAAAGATCTATTAAAGTCATTTTTATTTTGCACATTACATGAAATTCATATGGATAATTTTTTTTTAAATAAATGCGACCTATTTCTGTTTAAGTACAACTTAACATTCCTTCTGCGAAAAATCTTATCAGTACCAACATTTTTTTCAGAGCAATATTTTAAACTTTGTTATTATTCCCAAGAAAATTACGCGGTCTGATTCAGTGACAAAACTGATTTCGAAATTTATTTAAAGATAAATATGCAGTCGTGGAAAGTGTTGTGCTACTCAAGTGATTCAGAAGTTTTCAAGTATTTTGAAGGAAATTAAAAAAAAATTTTTTAAACAATTTATAATTAATTATTTTAATTTTTCCTACATTTGCATAACTGTGCTATCGAACAATATTAAAACTTGATTAACTATTATCGATTCCAAGATAGGTGGACTAATCACGAAAGTAATACAACAACAAAAAGAAGAAGGTGAATTCTGTATTAAATACTAAGGCGCTAGACTTCTTTCTACACTGTCTTTCGTTCTATTCTTCATTCTCTTTTTCATTCTATCTCTCCTTTTCATCCCCCTCTTCTTTCCACGCCAAATCCAATAATCCGCATGTTTTGGAATTACTGTCCATTCCTCTTCTTTCCCGATACAGATGAGAAGGGTTACTGTAATGGGAAATTAATCGCTTAAACTGAGAACCCACCAATTTTTCTTTAATTCTAAGAAACTTAATGAACTGGCTCTCCTCACAGAGATCATCAAATTTCTGAACGTCTTACATAAGCTTTTTTTCCGAGTTTCAAGATTTTTTTGTTATTATTATGATGTAATTAAATTACAATGTTTTCTGAATCATTTGGTTTAGATTTTTCAAGCACACATTGGCGATGTTCGTTACTGATACGTAGCATGATAAAATTGCCAAATTTTAACACATTTTATAAAATTCAATTTATAAAATTCTTTCATTTATATAAAGTTCAATTTACCAAAGTCATTACCAGGGGGCCGGGATAGCCTGGTAGGGCACTGGCCCCATGTCCAAGAGTTCGTGGGTTCAATCCCCGCCGACCGAAGACTGACTAATGGTGACTAATACAAGTCAAATCTGTCGAGTCGCAAAGTCCTCCATGCTCCCATAACAAATCAAAACCTCTGGGGGTACTGATCCAGGAGTTTCCTTGTCTTCTTGATTGGTTCAAAATTACAAGGCTACGGAGTTGAACATTAGTAGTCGTAAACCAAAATTAGGTCGGCTGTTCAAAGACGGATATACAATTAAAAAAAAAGTGATTACCAAAGAGCTTCAGTTAAAATTAGCGTGATTTTTTAATTTTCCTTTAGAGCCAAAACCACGGTAAATTTTACCGTATTCCGGCAGTTTTGATCATATTTTATCTTAGTGTGCGAATGCTTACTTTCTTAATTTTATAGAAGTGACGCATATTATAAATTTCTTCAAAGACCAAATAATCAACTGATTTAAGATAAATTTAATCTTAAATCAGTTGATAATTTTTTAAGCGCTTTAACATCTTAATAAATGCTTTAACAATTTTACATGCATCAACAACTTTTTAAAATTTTATTTCATCTGAAATATAAAAGAAGTACCAAGAATCAAGAAGAAAGAAATAGATTTCTGAAGGAATCCTGGGAATCCATAATAGAATTCATGAAAAGCACGCCATTAAAATTCATAAAACACCAAATGAAATTAAATAATTTGCTCATGGAAATAACTGGGTATATACAAAACTATTAGATGTTTTTATTGCATATCAATCTCAACAAGATATATATGTATATATTATATATATTATATAAAATTTGCCAATAAAATATTGTTTTATTATTTTGCTATTTTTTCATAGTATATTTAAAAATTGCACTACTGGGCAGTGAATTTAGTAAATTTGTTACCCATTATGCTGTTGTGTAATAACAGTGATGGTAATATTATTCTTTCTCTTATATGCAGCATAAGACTTTGTTTAAACTCAGGGTTTCAAGCTTGTACTTTCAGGTAAAAAGTACCAGAAAATGGTAAAATTTACCACGTCTCTGTCTTTGTGAGAACACCAAAAAGCGTAATAGTTTTTACCAAAGAGTTTTGGTAAAATTTGCAATAAATTATGGTTTTTTTAACATGCTGTTTAGTGGTAAATGAGGTAAAATTTATAATTTTATCATGAGCATAGTATAAAACCATTTATTTTGTTAAATTTACTTTTCAGTTTTGTATTTTAATTCAATGTGTGGTGATGAATGTATAATTTTGAAAATCAGAATTTCCGATACACTTTACCATATAAACAGAAAAATTACTAAATAATAAATGCTTCGGATGCAATATATATTTTGGATTTAATGCCAGAATTATTATTTTTTTTTACCAGAAATACAGTAATTTTCTTCTTTACCGTGTACATGCATATTTTTTTTTACAAATATTTACTTTCTTATGTACTAACACTTCTTTACCTTGTTAAAAATAATTCTTTAAATTTTTATTATGATATTATTTAAATAAAAAAAATGCTTGTACGAAAAGATTTAAGCATTTAATTTTGTTTCGGAGAAAAGCTGTCACGGATTAAATAATATATTGAAATTTTACAATACAGAAGCTATTTTCAGGAAGAAAATTTTTTTTATTTATCCAAAACTTGAAATTTGACTCTGTTTCATATTGATTCCTTTTTTTTTTAAATTAAGAAAACCAATATCTCTCTGTAGAGGAAAGAATACTCTTAACTAGATGTCCTAGTTTGTTATTTTGGTTAATTACTTAGTTTTATAATTTAGTAAAATCTGAAATATGTTTTTTCAAAAGAAAATGTTACATGTGTTTAATCGTCAAGGTTATGATTCTCTTAGATCAGAATCAAATCCTCGTACTATCTCATTAAAATTTTCCGCCTCAAAATTCTTCTCACACAAAATAGTGGTAATTGCAATTTTCTTTTTTAGAAAATACAGATAATTATATGTTATTTGTTTTAATCTTATTCTGAAGATTTTGTACACGAGAAATGTTTTTTCAAAGAAATAAGTTTCTACTGGAAAATGTCGTTATTCGTTGGAAGTTTCGCTTTGAAATTTTTGTGTTACAAGTATCTGTTTAGCTCTCCAGCGTTCCTGAAAAATTCCGATCATGTTCTTTTTAATATTATTTATTATTATACATATTGTTTCAGCTTAACGTAGTATAGATTTGTGAAAATGGAACAAAAACGGAAACACACTCAATTCCTGATCAAATTACGATAAAAGGTACCGGTACTTTTTACAGTAAAACCTATTTTTCGGTTTTAAAAATTTATAATCTGAACATGCAACGGGACAAAAATTTGATATATCATTATTTTTATATTAGTAATTAATTTAAAATTACTGAATCACTCGCATTAATAAATATCACTGTACAAATTACGGTATAATATTTTACGGTAAAAATAGGTTTTGTGGATGATGTACCCAAGTTTCAGTACTTTTTTACCGTAATTTGATCCAGAATTCGATTTGGAATTTTTTTACACTGCACTAGTGGTTTCAATTAATATTTAAGTGAGAAATGTGATAAAACGCCCTCAACATTTGTCTAAACACTGAAAAAAGTGGAAAATTAGCATGAATAAAGGGCAAATAAAGGTGTTGAAATGCACATACTGTAGTTTCAGTTTTATAAACAAGAACTTACCTCAAAATAATACAGAAAGTGATTTTGCGTGTCTAAATACATGCGTTAACCACGGTGTCCAAACACATTGTCTGTTTAGATAATCAGAAAGGTTCTAGTTTACAGAGCCTTAATTATTGTTTGCCCGATTCTATGCTTGATTCACTTGTTTTGATTTATTCAGACGTAGCTTAAAGTATACTCTATCCTTATTTAGATTCTCTTCCTTTCTTCTGGCAATCAAATAAGCATCCATGTCCCGCCGTTCTCACTAGTGATTCATTAGATTTCTGCGTTTACTTCTTTTTTGGCTAGAATTTCTTAGAACAAAATTTTAGATGTTATCTTAGCTATATATAGATCTTTATTCAGTCCTAGATTTAAACTTTTTGTTAAAAAATTGTTTCGAATTTATTGCTCAGAAAATCTGGAGTGTGTTGAATTATAATATCTTTCAAGTTTTGTTTTTCTTTTCATTCAAAAATTTCTTTCAACTGTTATCTCTTTTTTAATTTTCATCACGCAATCTTGTTTTTACAATCGAAACGTAATTATTTAAATTATTCTATTCAATTCTGTAATTTTTTTCAAGAATTACTTATAAGCTTTAATGATTTCGCAATGTTTTTTATGATGTCCACCTATTAATTAATTAATTTTTAATTATAAACTATTTAGTAAATTTAGATTGTTTTCAACACAGTTTTAAGACCTTCGCCTATTAGTTAATTAGTTAGTTTTTTTAATAAGAAACTATTTAGTGAATTTTAAATTGAGAACTAATTAACTAATTAACAACTTTACTAGTTTTTCTTAAAAGACAGCCGTTATTTAAATAGGTTCTTTGTTCAAAGGCATTGCATTTGTCAACCTGAAATTATTACTTTAAAAAATAATTCACTATGAACTAAATTATTACGGTTTGAAATTTGTAATTTTCTTTATTAGAGAGTTTAAAATGCACTTTTTTTTTCCTAAAGTAAGTGAAAAAGAACTTGGAAATTAATTGCAAAACCAATTGATATGAAACTTTCTACATTCTCGTTGAAATCAGTTGAAAGTTGAACCTTAATATCACTATCTTACAATACAAGCTTGCTGCATTCTCAACAAGGTTAAATTACTTAATGAAAACTTCCTTTTCCTCAAAATTATACAGTTTGGAAATAACAGTAAATATGCTTCAAGCTCTCAAAAATAAGCGTCCATTATCAAGATTTGCCAGACGTGAATGAGAAGAAACAAAAGCTAGAAGAAACAAAGTTGCCCCCCAAAAATAAAGTTGGCTGGAAGTTTTCTCATTCACGTTTGGAAAATTTTGAAAATGGACGCAATTTTTTTTTTTTACACTTGAAACATGTCGAGTTTTATTTTCAATCTGTATATTTTCGAAGAGAATGAAGTTTTTTAAATCAAGAAATATCTTACCGCTGCAGTTTCTTGTGATTATTTATGATTGAATTATGTTTCCTTTTAAGTTAAAACATATCAAGTTCGAAAAAAGTGAACATTTCGTTCAACTTAGTGCCCTATTAAGATAGTTTCAAGCATGAAAGATATTTTGGGTCAATACTCTCCATAATTTTCAACACAATAAACACTGTACGCATTTATATTTTTTGCATGCAATTTCATGAAGTGAATGGTGACAATGACGCAGCAATCTAATTAACAATATAATTATTCAAATTAATATTATTCACGAGATTTTCAAAAATTTCTAATTTTCACAATTTTAAACTAAAGTATGATCTCTAATGAATAATTAATAAATAAAACTGTAATTTTTTTTTTATACGCCTCCATATTACCATTACAAAAGCCTACTTAAACTAAAACTAATTCATTATATACGCAACCTTAAAAACAAAAACAAAGCCAATTTCCTCTTCACAAAAATTCCTACAACCCTAACTCTTCCACGTCTTCTTCTAAAAGAAAATGACCGCCAGTAACGTCCACAAGGCTTGTTCGTCGTCATGACAACAAGGGATGGGGGGAAGGTTAAGCATTCTAGGGAGAACGGGGAATTTTTCTATAAAGTGTCCAGGAGTATCGAGTGGACCAGTGACCGATGGCTAGTATCCCTATTCTCATGAGTAGAGAGAGAGGGAGGGAAGATGCAGTAAAATTGTATTCACCTGAAAAAGTCTGAGTCATGGTGCAATGTATTTCTTTCTTCCCCCCTCATGTATCTGACCATTAGAAATTCCCGTTCAGTTGGAAGGATGTTAGTAATGAAGGGGGTTAGGCGTTGTAAAGATCAGTTAGATCAGTAGTGTCAAATTTTTAATGGTATTGGAAACGGAGAAGGGGGAAAATCTCGTAAAAGGGTTCGAGGCTGCGCAAAGGGTATTGTGTTTATGCCAGATTTGGTTTTGCGTTTTGGCTTGGGAATACTGATTGCGAAAGTCTTCAGCGAGACATTAAATGCTGCTGGTTTAAACCACAGTTTTTGGTTTGAAACATACTTACAATGCTCAAAACTATTTTTTTAATAAATTCAGATATATTTTTTTTATTTAAATCATAACTGTAAAAGACTTCCTTATTTTTTGTAATTTAAAGTAAATATTATTAAACAATTATGGTAATATTAATAATTTTATAATTAATTATTAACACTTTTTAGGAAATAATTTTTTTAAAGAAAACTTAACTAATTTTTATTCTTATATCGAATAATTATTAATTATTTTTAATACAATGTTTTTCATATTTGATAATTTTAGAAAGCCATTTAGATTTAGACTGAAACGTCATACGATATAAAGGAAATTTTATTTTTTTTAAAAATGATTAATCAAAGCTTACTTTTAATTAATTTTAATTTATTTCAAAATTTCTAATTATTTTTAAGCCTGTATTTTATTCTTTACAATTTGTGGAGCATAAAGATTGCCCAGATGACACGCATGATCACGTTAGAAACACAGTTATGATATCATTCGGGTTATTGAGGAAGTAAACTATAGACTGCTGATAGCATGAGAGCATCTAAAGTGAATGTAAAACCATCCTAAGAAAGATGTGATCAGAAAGCAGCAATGTAAAGTAGCACACTGTTCTTTTACGCAGACTAAGTTCTCCACAAATGTCACGGAAAGCGGAAATTTTTTTTGTATATGAAGCTGAATTGTAATGTGAAGCTGAAATGTCATATGTAGCTGAAAACAGTGTGCATTTTAGACACCTACTTCTTTTCGTTTTTAATCTAGTTTAATTCCTAGTTGACATTTATGGCAATGAGCAAGCGAATCGCTTAGCCAAGGAGGCATAAGGTTAGTAACTAAATTCCTCCATCAGTTTTTCTTCTTTTAAAAACTTTACATTCTTCATGCCATTAAATATTTTTGGCATAATGATTTAGATGATCGGAAAGCGGAAATTTTTTTTGTATATGAAGCTGAATTGTAATGTGAAGCTGAAATGTCATATGCAGCTGAAAATAGTGTGCATTTTCGACACCTACTTCTTTTCGTTTTTAATCTTGGTAATAAGGCTGAAAAAAGTTGTTCGTAACATTTTTACTGCTTATAGAGAGATTGCTATAGCTAAAAGAACCACTACTGAGTATTTTGCTAAGTTTCGTCTTGAAGGTCTAACTGAGTTCGATGAAGAGCGATTCAACTAACTTTTGTATGCATTGCTATGCAAAATGGCATGGAAACTGGTATTGAAAATATAATGCCCTACACTTTATTGCTTTTAAAGGGATTTAAAAAAATGGTGCGACTTAATTTTCCACACAATGAATTAGGGGCCCGGAAAGTAATGTCGTTTCAGCTCATTAAATATTCGTTAATCTTAAAAACCACTTCATTATTTTTCGATTCATTTTCGATCCGGCATTGAAAAGTCGTTACTAACGAGGGTGAATACATTATTGATTAAAAAAAATCTTGATAACAAATATCAAATGCACCAAAACGACATTGCTTTCCGGTCCCCCTAATATAATCATTTTAAACTCCCTACCTTTATTTTATGATCCTCTCAGTCTTTACTTCTGTTAATAACCTAAAAGAATATACAAATTGTGGGATTAGAAGTGCAGTGATCTTCAAAATTCTTCTTCTCCTCATTGGCCTTCTCAACAAGCCTATGCCAAGACATTCTTCCCTTAGATCTTCAAAATGCTAAAAACAAATTTCGCGCAATAGTAAGTTGGGTGCTTTGATAATCACCGTGTTGGGATAAGTTGGCATTCTAGCTAATAGATATGTTGGTATTAGCCGAGTTTCAATCTTAACCTAACTTTATTCATAAATTCATTAATGTTACTTTATAAATTTAACGTTAATTTTTTGATGTTTTTTTTTTCTTCATAAGCTTGTAGTTTAAGGGCTTAACTATCCACGTTCCTATAATACTTAATTCCATGCTAAATAAAGTGTAAGTATTATGGAAAATTGAAAAACCTAAGCTTGAATGCCGTGTCAACTAGCCAGCTTTCTTTTGCTATAATTTTTCTAGTAACAATGATTACACCATAAAAAATATATACTCAAATATTGCAAAACTTTCTTCGTTTTTGCCGAAGCCATTTCCTGGTATGTACTCCGATTAAAAATTTCGTCAAAATGACGAAATAACTATCGTTACTTCTTCGCGAAAATAAATTTCGTCAAAATTAAAAAAGTATTTCGCTATGTTATTTTTTTCCAAAAAAATAAGGAAAAAAACAGGCTGTGCTTAATGCATCTAACTTTTCTAATAATCACTCTATCGTGGGCTTTATATGGGTGGATTAATTTCACCCCAACAACTAGAAAACAAAAGACAGAACAGAGAGATAAATTACTCAGCTGTCCGATACAGGTTTCGAACCCGGAATCTTCTTTGCACGAGGGAAATTCCTTAACCACCTTAGAATCCGGTGATCTTATTTTGTTGCTTTATTTTCAATCGTCTAGTCTTCATTCTAGTTAACGATGCTTCACAATGCACTACTATCAGGTTTCGAGTTGAGTGAACATTTTCGTCATATATTTGAGAGTTCGCGTTTCCTCACAAATCACGGGAATTCATAATGAAGTGAATCTCAAAATTAACAAATTATAGAATGCAGAATCACCAAAAGCGAGAGCTTTATTTCTGAGCATATGTTAACTCTTTTCAATTCGCAAAAAGTTACAAACAATAATTTAAAACATATATTTCTTAGACTTTTACGATTATCTTAGATTCAAGTAAACTTGGTACTTTCTCGTACACTCATGTATGGTGAAAAGTATTAAAGAAAAAAAAAGAGGAAAAAAAAATCAAAAATTAAAAACCTGCCAACTATCACCTCTCCTTCCTGCAAAAAGGTGTTTTAAATGAGAACTTCTACACTGTTTAAAAAAAAACTCGGCAAATCTGTATTTGGTGCAAAGTTTCCCATTATCCCAAAGTTTAGTTTAATTAAAGATCATTTTATTTTAGTTACACTATAAATTGCGAAGTATGATCGATAAATTCTTCCATGGTGCAACTGACTGCACCAAAATTTGGTAAAAGACATAAAACTTTGATGTAAACTGAATGATATTTGTTTACAATGCCATGTTTTCTTTACAACTCGGTCTCAAGCGTATCGGGAAAACTTATGCCTGCTGTTTCAAGTATCAACATATTTAGGTAGGTATTTTATTTGCATAAATCAAAGTTCATTTCTTTTATGTTGCCTTTTTAAATTTGGTTGGCATAATAAAATGGTTAAAGGTACGTCATAAAATAACTTACTTCCGGTAAATAGTTTTATTACGGTAAATAGAAACCTTGGCTTGCATTTGACAGCTTTAAAACTACCTAATAATGGTGCAACTTTCCTCTGCTTTAATAAAAGAAAAAAAAAGAAAGAATGAAAATCAGTGTTTTATTTCTTCAAAATGCTTACTTTTGGTGAAACCTTCTACTGATATTTGGAGCTAGTAAAAATACCAAAATATGGTAAAATTGAGCACCATTTTATGTTGACAACAAGTTAATACCAATTTTTGGTGGAACGTGGCTCGGCAGTGTAAAGTATTGTATAAACTGCATAAAGTTTGCCAAATTTTTTAATAGTATCGAATAATAATTTAAGGTTCTTATTCTTTTATGGTTGTATAGTACAAAAGAGTCATATAAGACTTCTAAATGATAAATGCTCACCACCATTCATATCACATATTTGTGCAGGATAGCACTTAGGGGAGTTACAGAAAACGTGGATAAACCAGATTGAGCCCTCAGTAATTCCATTGAAAAAAAATGGCGTTTCTATGGCAACGGGGTGATCCTATAGGGAGTTAAGACATTTAGAGTATGAGAGGGGAAAAGAGTAACATATTGGAAGTAGAATATATGTAATTTTCTCTCCACTCACTTTTTCTTCTTTCCCCAACCGTAAAGCAGCAGAGGGATTAGCACAAATAAGATATCTTGTCCTTTACTCTGCAAATAATGTATACAACACTGGATATGGATGGATTGAAGAACTCTTACAAGGAAATTCTTCAAGATATCTCAATTAATATTCACATTTTAGGCAGCTGTTCATTCAACATAAGAGAATTTATCTTTTAAATTTTGCTTCGTATACAAAAGTATGTGACCAAAAAATGATTTCTGATATATCACGCTTTTCAAAAATAAAATTTAAAACTGAACAAATCTGAAGGACTGTAAAACCATCCCAGAAACTAATCGTTCATTAAATTATTATTTTATATAACATTTTTAATAGAATTTAATAGTTAAAGATAAATTTGAGATTAAAAATCAGCATATAGCAGCGATGCTCCATTATTTATGAAAAATATAAATGTTAAGTTCAACATATTTCTTAAAAATGTGAATTTAGAGATACTCATATGAAACAAAAACAACCACCATCACTTTGAAATTTTGTATTATGTTAAATGCAACTAATTTACTTTAAATCATTAAACGAGTGCAAAAATTTTAGTTTAAAGAAGCATTTTTAGACTAAATTGTATTATTTTTGTGCAAAATAATACAACTTAAAATATTTTATAGGTAAAAGTTAAAAAAATATTTTATTTGTCAAAATTTTACATAGTAAATTTCTTGAAAACATGCAATAACGGGAAAAAAACAAAAAAAATCATTTTTACAGACTAAACTATTAGTTATTTCTATGAAAGTAAGTATTATCAGAGTTTAAACGTTTTTACAAATATTCTGAAAATGGCAATGCTTAAAAATGTCAGTTGCTTAACAATCAAAAAGTAACCACAAAGACAAAAAAGACAACTTATTTTTTTTTGTATTGTAAACACTGCAAGCAAGTATAATATATAATAAGTTAAACTGATTTACAGATAATTTGTGTGATTTCTAAAATGTAAGTAACTTTTGAATAAAATAGTAACCTCGAAAAAAAAACTTATAACACTGTAACATTAGCTTCCCTGTGTGTAAAATACATCAAAAGCGAAATGGATTAACAGATATTGAGTTTGATTTTTAAAAATTAAGTAACTTTGTAAAAGTAATTTCGAAAGAAAACTATAACTTATAACTTTTTAACATTCGTTTCACTGCTTGTGAAATATATTAAAGGCTAAACGGATTGGTAGATATTAGATTTGATTTTTAATGATTTTTAACTTTTGAATGAAAAAGTAACTTTAAAAGTAACAGTGATTTCCTAGCAGATAAAATGTATCCCAATCTGTATTGCGAGCAACAGATATTGTGATCCATTTTCAAAATGTAAGTAGCTTTGGACTCAAAAAGACTTCGAAAGAAAACTATAACTTATAACTCTGTGACATTAGTTTCCCTGCCTGTAAAATTATTAAAGGCTAAATAGATTTAAAGATATTGAGTGCGTTTTTTAAAATGTAAGTAAATTAGGAATAAAAAAAGCAAAATCGAAAGAAAACTATAACTTAATATAACTCTGTAACATTGATTTCCTTGTTGGTAAAATGTATCCCAAACTAAACATATTTACATTAAAAAAAAATAAAGAAGCTAAAAATAAAATTTATAGTATCATTAATTTTGATAGGATACATCTGAAGTTAAATGAATATTATGGGTCGTTCTTTTTTTTTAAAAAAAATGCTTCTACCTCTACTTGTAAAGGTTGCCCATGTTACAAAGTAACTCAAGTGTTTATGAATGTTTCATTAGGCAAAAAGAGTTTTATGTAACGTATAATTATTTGTTAAAACTTATTTTTTACAAATCAAATCGTAGTTCAGACTCCAATTTGAATTCCAGATAAAAATTTAAAATCATTAGAGATTATCACATTTTCTACTAGCGAAGCATCTTTGTTTTTTCTACTTGTAAGATATTTCGGCAGTAAAACGGATTTACAGTACCGCTTCTTATCTCTTTAAAATAAAAAGGATACAAGGAACTTAAGTCTTAGATCCGAACGCTGCACTCTTTAATCATAATTTATTGTTAATTTTGATTAATTTTAGATTTTAATTACTAGATATTTTATCTTATGTAATCTTGATTTCCTTTGTGATTAACTGCGAATGTTGCTTTTCAAAATGTACGTTATTAGAATTCATTCCGTCATTTTAATCTTAGATAACTTGTTGACGTCTTATCGTATGATCAATATTTGATTTCCATGTGGATGGAAAATATCGGCAGCGAAAATAATTATCGGCAGTGAAAAATATCGGCACGTAGTAATGGTGAAAATAGGTTAAAATTTAGGGCTCTTGAACTCTAAGGGTAGTTTGCGCTTTAAATCGAGCACTATAATTTTTTTTAAAATTTATTTAGTTATTTATTCATTAATTTTTTTTGTCAAAATCCTATCTTCATATCATTAATTTCATTAAGTACATCGGCAGTGAAACTAATTCACAGAGATCTTAATAATTGTTCATATGTGCGTCATCTAAAACTATAAGTAGTTAGTCTTAATCTTAAAAATAGAAGTCTAAATATAGAACATAAGTTTTAAATATAATTGTTATTAACAGAGCATTATTAATTTCTTGCTTTTAAAATCAACAACGAAATTTAATTATAGTGATGAGGAAAATTCGTTTAAATATATATTACTTTAACTCTTAAGGTATCTTAAGACTTAGAATCGAGTACAATTTTTTTAACATCGTATCTTTTATTTTTGATTTCCCTGCGAACAGAATGTATCGGTGAAGAAACTATTTCATGATGATAGTGGTAATTCCATGTAAAAAAAAACTTTTTAGGACCTATATAATATATTATATTATTTTATTAAATAATAGTGGAGAAATTTTGAATTTTTAAGTATACAATTTCTTGCATCATTTTAAAGAATGTAATTGTAATACCCAAATATAAAATTTGGCAGAAATCGGTCGAATAGTTCCTGAGTAATCAAATTTTTAAAAAGTCGTATATTTGAAATTCGATTATTCTTGAAATTTTACTAATTTAAAAATCAACTAAATATTTAAGAATTTTTACTAAAGTAGCTGCATAGGGAAAAAAGGAGAATACTTAAAGACCCAGTTTTGTCTTTATCTTATTGGATGTGACTTTATTGCAATTGAGTGTTAATTGAAGTTTTTACATAGTATCATTTTCAATGGATTATCAAGACATATTTGCCAACAGCCTTAACGCATATAACTTTCTTAAGATAATGTTTCTGCATATAAATATCAGACAACAGCTGAATGGTTATCAGAATACAGAAATTAAAAATTAATTGTGAAACAGTTTTTTATTTAAAAAAAATTAAAAAAATAGATTTAAAAAAATAGTTTTTTATTTAAAGAAATGATTGCGCGGAATGTCACGTTTTTAGCTATTTAATTGATGAGAAATTTTCCATTTGTTCTTAATTGTAACTCAATCCTATTTATGAATGAATAAGAATTTTCGTTTTTTAAAACTATCAAAAATTAAAATTTCCAAAATTTTTGGAATTTTTAAGAATGTTTGGTTTTTAAGCTTTAGATTCCTTTTATAATAAATAAATAAAAGTTTTGAAAGATGAACAAAAAGTTCAAGCAAAATTTAAATATTAAAATTTAAAAAAAATAAAAATTTCAAAATTTAAAAGAAGAATACAAAAAATTTTCTGAACAAAAAGTGCACAAACTATGTTTTTACTCTTTATTTCAATACTAATACATGCATATTTTTTTATTCTCCTTTTATCATTTATATTCTCCTCAATATTAATTCATGATAGTAATTTTTTCATTCAGCATTTTTATAACTAACACAACCCTCTAATCAAACCCCTTTACTGTACCCCTCCTCTTACAATTCCAGACTAGAAGCGAGTTTTTATAACCCTCAGAACCAAGTGCTCTCAATACCCTCACGATAAACAGGCTCTACACGAAAAATCGAACGAAAAAAAAACATTTCAGAATAGAGAGAAAATTTTAGCAAAGAACCCACTAAAGAGGAACTTGCTGACTGCTCTAAGTATAAGACGTATATGTGTGTGTGTGAGATGGGGTATAATAATACGTAGTACCTCACGTGACATTGGGAAAACGAGAAGGCCGTTAAAAGCGTAATAAAAACGTTATGACTCCCTATGAAGAAGTTAAAGCTTCAAATCATCCGGGGATCAATTGTATAAAAGCTTCTAAGTTTTTCTATTCTTTGAAACCAAACTTTCAAAAAAAAATTGTTTGTTTTCCTGAAATTTGATATGATTGTTGATGATGATTTAAAAATATATATTGCAGTTTGTGGAACATATTAAAACTGCCGGCCAAAGAAAGTTATTTTTTGTTATCATCATTTCATTTTTTGATACGTTTCTTTAGAAAAGCTAATGACAATTAAAGAAGTCTAGAAAACTTTTCTTTCCATTGAGAGTAAACGTGATATTTATAAAATGGCTTTAGTTGAATGCTGCCACCAGAATTACAAACTAGATATTAGTTACTTAAAAATAATGTTGATATTTTATAAAGATAGAAATATTTTTAATTTGCTTTTTTTTTCGCAAAATACAAAGCAATTTTTATTTTAAATCTCAAAAAACTAATGAAAACAGGAATTAGGTTATAGAGTAATCAATATTTAAAAATTTAATTAGAAAATTGTTTTTAACTCTAAACTTCTCTAATTAAATGTAATTAGTCAAGTAAAGAAGTCTAGAAAACTTTACTATCCATTGAGAGTAAACGTGATATTTATAAATGGCTTTAGTTGAATGTTGCCACCTTAATTGCAAACTAGAGATTAGTTACTGAAAAATAATGTAGATATTTCATAAAGATAGAAATATTTTTAATTTGCTGTATGTTCTCACAATACAAAGAAATTTTCATTTTAAATCTGGAAAAAAAACTAATGAAAACAAGGAATTCGGTTATAGGGTAATCAATATTTGAAGAATGTCATTAAAAAAGCTTCTTTCATTGTTATAAGCTTTTATAATTAAATGTTCTTATTAGATATTTTATATGAGATATATTAGATATTTTATAGAATGGAAATATTTTTAATACGTAAACAGCAATTTCTTTGTATTTCGCAAAATACAAAAAAAAAAGTTTTTTAAATCTGAAAAAAAAAAACTAGTAAAAAATAGGAAATAAGCTATACGGCAATAAATGTTGTATGCTAAATCTCAATGAAATAGTTTTAACTAACTGTTGTATAAAAAACTATGATGCATACGTGGCTGAAAAACCAATGCAATTACTTTTTTGCATTGGCAACGAAAAACTAGTGGGAAATGAGGATCATAAAAAAAACGAAAACTTAAATAACAAAAAAGAAACGAATTATTTTACATAGTTATGACTGAATGAAAGAAGTTCAGAAATAAATATTTGATGAATTGGAAATCTATATCACAATATATGTTATTTACGTGAAAAAAAGTTCAGAGTTACAACAGTTGCTTTGTAAACAATCACGAATCATTCATTTCATTTCAATTGGATTTTTTAGATTTTTGTAAAAATAGGCCGTCAATATAGTTTACATAAATTTTTTTCAGCTTTCATTAAAATTAACTCGAAACCACTGAATATGAAATAGTATAAAATAAGCTTCAATTCTTTTCAAATATTATTGAGCACAAAATGGGAAAATAATCAGAGATAAGGAATGAATACGAGTATAAAAATAAATTATACAGAAAAATGAAAGTTTTCCTTAGTGAGGAGATTTGAATAGAAACGACGTTACACTTTGTTATGATTCATTATTTTCAGAACATTTTCAGACCTGTTTTGTTGTAACTTTAACTTTCTTTCTCGCCAATTATACCTTCTTCAATAATTTCTTCAACCAACAAAAGTTATTTGTCATTACAAAATCACAATAAGTTCTTCTATTGTTTAACATTCACAAAGGTAATCGTACATTTGTTCATTAAAACTTCCCGTTTCAAGTTTTTAGTCAAAAAAGAGGGTTTTTACACGACCTGCAATTAATGACTGAAAAATTATTCTTTAATGTAAAAGAACAAAATGTATGGTGAGCTACTAAGTTTAATCTGTTTTAGTGCAAATTCTCTGGTATCAACGTTCAAAAATAAGAGTTAATAAATCAAAACTCATTTTCCCCAATATTCTTTTATAGAATAACAGCAAAACCAGCACTGTATTTGGCCTGTCTTCAACTTAGAATTCATTGTATCTTTTCATAATTGCTCGGCGTGAGGCCAATACTTAATGCAGCTGATAAATTTAAAAGTTTCCTCTTTTTATCCCCTACTCTTCTTTGGAAAACCACTATAATAAATTGAGCCGCTTTGACCAGGAAACGAATATAAATAAATAATGTGTATTTCACTCAAAATACACTTCCAATTCTATAACTCTTTAGTAATTAAACTTTAACGATAACATGTTTTACGTACTGAAACCAGGAAAACTGAGTTAATAATTATAATAATAACAACGAGATCGGAACAAGATGGCCGTCCTCCGCCATCTTGACTCTCTCGTCAATGAGTGATGTTTGTGGTGGTGGATCCATAATTACATTTATTTCAATCTTTTTTTGACGCCTTGTTAGGGGGCTGGTCCCAATCAGTTTCAAAGCATCTATTAGACGTTCTAGAACAGGGGGGTTGGCAGTGATTTGATGAATGGTACAGTCCATCGATGTGTTCTAAAAATCCGTTCCAAGCTTGTAACATTCAGAAATTACGATAACAACGAAACGCCCCACTGAGAATTTTAGGATATCCCCAGAACTGGTATTTATCATTTTTCTCACCGAGTACGTGATTTAGCTGATGAAAGAGAAAAGGATGAGTTTTTTTAGAGTTTGGTTCGTTAAAATCAGGACAGGATGGTTAATGAGTTTAAACTCTCTTGTTTTGTGATTTGATGACTCTAATCATTGGTAATGAAACCGCAGTCAGGAGAATCGAATGGCGTTGTTCATTAATATGGAATGGGAGTAGGAACAAAAAATTGGCCGCTTTTTAAAAGAATATTAATTTTGCTATTCTTGAATGGTAGAGTGGGTGCAATTGAGGAGAAAACGAATGTTTGAATAAATCTTCAGTGAGTGCACTTATGGTGTGTTGTTGAGCTCACTCATAATTATTAATTTTTTTCAAAAACTTGACTCTTTGTTCTGAAATAAAATTTCTGAAGAGCGAAATTCTAGTAGAACAGGCAGATTGAGGGTTGCACTTTCATTGTCATGTGATTATGTACTACAATCTTTCAATATTGTAATATAATTTCTGCATTTAACGAAAATATAATATTGTTAGTAAAGATGATTTATTGCTCTAAAATTAAGTCTTTAATAGCAAAGCACTCTTGTAGCAGCTAGCTGTAAGTCAGGAGTCAGGGAGCTTTAGGTTCCACAATATTGATACTAACTGTATGATGGTGACATGGGATCAGCTTTGCTCAACTGCAGCTTTTCTTTCCCAATTAGTTACAACAGAATCTTCAAGCAGCCATTAGAGATCGAACCTCATTCCTTCACAATAACAGATCATCGCTTTTACCACCGTACCATCGCGGCTTTTAAAAATGTCGCTCAACATAAAGAAGCAACTAAGTTCTCTGTGATCACTAAGACCCATCACGATTTATTATTTCAGTAATATCCAATGAATATGTTATTTTCTTTAAAAACAATTAACTTATTTTCTAGTACTTTAATTAATTTTAAGAAAATTATGCATGTAATTTAAATTTAATTTTGTCAAGGCTGTACTCAAGTGAGGAAGGGACAATTATATCAGCGCTCTGGACTGCTGAGAGTGCTACCAAGATATCTTACAAAAAATATAATGTTTATTAATTAGTTTTTTTTTTGAAAGAAAATTACAAAGAATTTATGAAAAAAAAAATGCAATTTTGTATTAAGTTTCTTCAGAAATTCTACAAACTATGAAAATAAGGTTTTCTGAACTTTCTGGAAAAGGCCAGCCATAGACTTTGTCCTGGGACCCGAAAAACCTTTGTTCCGCCTTGGATGCTGTTATCTTCGTTATCCGATGCTCAGCAGCATTTGTGGATCAAGCATAGACTCACACCATTGAAGGAGAGGGGGACAAAGATGAGAAATACCCGCTCTTAACCCCAAAAGCAGACGTTGTCAGAATGTAACAGAACTGTTCTATTATTAGACTAAACCCTAATTGTTTGTTAATATATAGTGTTGTTAAGGTATTATATTTATAAACATATGTTGACCTGGACTAAAAATAATTTTTTTCATTGCAATGATCAGTAAATAAGGCTAGCTTGAAACCAAAAAAACTTTAGAGAGTTGGTATAGCAAAACAAACTTATCGACACAGACGCTGTGAATTAATCAGTAATATGTACGGTAGGTCCTTCTTCTTGACTAGAAAAATATAATACAAAGATTGTTCTCTAGAACACAGAACTAATTTTGACTCAATCAAAACACCCAGTCTCACTCCACAATCCAGTATTACATTAGACTCCTCTATATACCATTGCATTCCTATACAATGAAGAATAAGGCAAAATTAATTAATTAAATTAAATGTAATTAATATATGGAATCACATTTCCATCCAACGTTAGCAATTACGCCGTTATTCAAAATTAAGAATTTTCAAATTTGGTCAGTTACCTCCACAACTGTTAGAGTTAAATAAAAACTAGTATTAACATAAGTTGATGATAATAAACTAATCGATAGTTATAATACATACTCATGATTATCCGTGATTCTCATAAAAGTTGGAAGGTACGAAACAATGGTTACAAAATAGAGCAAAAAATGGGTTGTTTGGGGGCATGATCCCCTCTTTCAAATGCAAATTCAGTGAGTGAGTCACATAAGGCAAAAGCACAATGAATTTAAACTGAAAATAAGATTGTTAGCGAGATTTTGTGATAATTAGATTCACTAGTTCCGCAATAATATTTTTACACCTTGAGAAATTGTCGAATATAAATAGATTGCGAGTTCCAACTGCTCTCCCATCAGTGTCCGAGTGTCCAAGAAATGCTTTAGAAGCTTGAAGTCTTCGTTACGCAAAAAATATTGACTATATGAGTTTTAAGTGGGCACACGTTGTCAATCGGTAAAAGGAAATAAATGCAAATAATTAAAAAAGCAAACATTCGGCTCTAAAACCTTATTTTTTAGCGACACTCAGTTTATAAGGCGTCTATCATAGGCGTGCCAAGGTTTGGCCATACAACATGATAACACTGTTATAGCAATCGATGTCTCGGACATAGGAGAGCAGGTAACGAATTCTTGCTTTTCTCCATATGAAAGCAAGAATGATTTGAATCAGGGAGCCGTTATCTGTTTTCAATGTTCAAGAAAATGACCATTATGATAGGAGATGTTTTTAGGAGTGAAATGCATCATGTTCAATAGCTGTACATCTTCCTTCTTGTCTTTTAAAGAGCGTGGAGTAAAGAAATGGCGTAGTGCGAAGAATAGGAATGAGGTTTTAATATCCTATGCTTTTTTATTCAAGCTTCTGCAGTTTTCCCTGGTTCATTTTAAAAGACAACAGCTCTCTCCCATATAGTACTTATCTAGCCTTCAATTTCAGAAATATTCGTCAGAGGGATTGGCCAGCTGGATCTCCAGATTTCAACCCCATAATGCTTACCTTGAACGCTCTGTGAAGTAGTTCAAAAATCTCTTCCGAGAAACATTTAAAATGTATTACACAGCATTACTGAACAACAGAGACTGATTGTTACGGAACCTCTTGAACTGCTTTATTTCCAATGGGAAATCACTAAATTTCTGTATGTTTGTAAAGAGGTGGACTTCTTATGCTTGATATCAACACAATGTTTTTCATTTAATTCTGCAACCATTGTTTCATAACTTTCGGCCTCTATGAATACCACACATTATCACTTTTGCATATTACAATTGTTGAATGATTATGTTATTTTTATCATTTCAACTTATGTTCATATCTGTATTATTTAAGAAAATATATATATATATAATCCCATTCATTTTGCTATTACCATGCTAATTCTATATTTTTTCTTAAATATCACTAGTTAACATTGTTATCGGGCTTCATATTGGGCTCACAATAAAGTACTTCTCCATACACTAAACTTATAACAATGTATACAAAGAACAAAAATATGCGCAAGTTGAAGTAATAGAATAAAAAAAAGAACTTTCTCAATAACGATGCTCTAACAACTTCATTACTGCATTCAAGTGAATAGGAATCTTAAGTACACGATGTAGGAGTTCCCGATTCTTAGAATAATTCATCAAACTATCCCTATTCCTTCTCTTATTTTCATGATTCCTTTTTACCTTTATATACTTTTTTTTTTCCTTCTCCTTACGGACGCACACCAGGTCTTCTGTCCTCGCTGCAAATAAATCCTCTCTAGGTCAAACGGGGTGGCATTATTTATACAAAGCAAAGGATACCATCTAAGCGGACAAATGTATTCTTTTACAAGACTGTGTAAAAGGTTCATGCCACATATCATTTGCCTCTTAATAAAAGATAGCATTGTGGTATGTTATGTAATGAAAATGTGTTAAGTAGGAGTGGTAAGCAAGAAATGGCATTATTGCATATTAAAATTACATACTTCAATACAGTTGTTTTGCAGTTTTATACTTTTCTTGCTTTATTATTTTGTCTTTGGTATACCATCTAACACAAATGACTCTTTTAAAAGACTGCTTAAAAGGTTCATGCCACATATCATTTGCCGCTTAATAAAAGGGAGCATTGTGGTATGCTATGTAAAGAAAATGCGTTAAGTAGGAGTGGTAAGCAGGAAATGGCATTATTGCATATTAAAATTACATACTTCAATACAATTATTCTGCTTTTTTATATTTTTCTTGCTTTATTATTTTGTAGCTGGGATACCATCTAAGCAGACAAATGACTCTTTTAAAAGACTGCTTAAAAGGTTCATGCCACATATCATTTGCCTCTTAATAAAAGATAGCATTGTGGTATGTTATGTGATGAAAATGTGTTAAGTAGGAGTGGTAGGCAAGAAATGGCATTATTGCATATTAAAATTACATACTTCAATACAATTGTTTTGCTGTTTTATACTTTTCTTGCTTTATTATTTTGTAGCTGGGATATGATCTAAGCAGACAAATGACTCTTTTAAAAGACTGCTTAGAAGGTTCATGCCACATATCATTTGCCTCTTAATAAAAGAGAGCATTGTGGTATGTTATGTAATGAAAATGTGTTAAGTAGAAGTGGTAAACAAGAAATGTCATTATTGCATATTAAAATTACATACAATTGTTCTGCTGTTTTATGCTTTTCTTGCTTTATTATTTTGTGGCTGGGATACCATCTACGCAGACAAATGACTCTTTTAAAGGAATTTTGTAGATTTTAAATAACTTGAAAATATATCACAAATATCACATTACAATACAAATACTTATTATTTATAAATTTATTTATAGATTTTGGAACATAATTTTTGCTTCATTTATTAAAAGTCAAATAAGACGTTTAATACCAAAAATATAAAAGAGGTTGTAAATGGCAAGTTTTGTAAACGGAGATTAATCTTCAAATTCAAAAGTCAAATAAGACCTTTAATACCAAAAATATAAAAGAGGTTGTAAGTGGCAAGTTTTGCAAACGGAGATTAATTTTCAAATTCAAAAGTCAAATAAGACCTTTAATACCAAAGATATAAAAGAGGCTGTAAGCGGCAAGTTTTGCAAACGGAGATAAATTTTCAAATTCAAAAGTCAAATAAGACCTTTAATACCAAAGATATAAAAGAAGCTGTAAGCGGCAAGTTTTGTAAACGGAGATTAATTTTCAAATTCAAAAGTCAAATAAGACCTTTAATACCAAAAATATAAAAGAGGCTGTAAGCGGCAAGTTTTGTAAACGGATCATATTACCATATTGTAAGCAGACCAAATTTTGTAAATGGAACTAAAACGTTTCCATATTTAAACTAAACAATCAAATGACCATAAATAAGATGGTATTTAAACTGCTAATTGTGAGAAAAACCGTTTATTAACTGCTTTCATTTAATACGGTTAAATGACCAGAATTTAATCGCACCAACTAGGGCATCCTATTGAAGCCACTTAGGATCTGACAGCTGGGTACATATTATAGTCGAGAAAGCTAAATTGTCAATCCCATGACCTACAGAACGGGGGGGGGTCCCAGCTTTGACCCCACAATATTTCCTCTATTTTCTTCTGCATATGAAGAATTTCTAGTGTCGTACACTCCTCAATTTGTGACCCTGGACTAGAAGAATACGATACTCTCGTTCACACATAGATGATTGCACTGTAAAGCTTCTTGACACAAAAAGTCTAGTATTTCTCATCTCTTACGATAGGTGAAACAATTAGATAAACTAATAAAACCACGTTCCTCCATTTATATAATAAAACACAACTCTACCACAACTTAACTTCCCTGCCTATTACCTAACGGAAAGCCTAGCTCCAATTTTCAGTTAAATTTCTTTTTTACTGTATTGAAACCATGCTAGAGGTAAATGGTAAAAAACAGCATAATTTTGTATTCATGGTCTTAGAACCATATTAGTTGTAAACGGTTTCAAAACCGTAAAAATAAAAAATATTTTTTATCGTAAACGTTACGGTTAATTGGATGGACAGACTGCAATCGGTTATTTTACCATAATCTAGGAATAAAAATTCTAAAAATGTACGTTAAGTTTTTTAACTCATTCAACTCAATTTTTAATTGCTCTTAACTTAAAGAGAATGTACTCAAAAAACTCTATTTAATTTAATTTTACTTACAATTTTATCCAAAAAATACATGAACAGACTGAAAAATAAGCTATACACAAACTCAATTTACGCAACTTCCAAATTTGTGATTAAAAAACCCAGTTAAGTAAATGAAAACATAACTTAAAATAGGCTTTTGTGTTTCGTTTTTTATAGAAAAAAAAATAGAACAGAAAAATATTACCAATGAAATAATCGATTTTTTTTAAGTCTTGAAAAGATTTTTGAATCTCAAACTTAAAAATATATTCTTAACTGTATCACGTTTTTTCTGCTTAGAAAGTCTTGTTTGTGCTCTCTTTTTTTTTTAAAATATACAGCTGCGTTTATTTAAGGCCAGCTGTAGAAAATAAAAATTTCTAAGCCGGATTAATGTGATCGTAAATTCATGTGTATGACCAAAAACAGCATGAATATGATTTCCTAAGGTAGTGAATCATTCTAGAAAAATCCTTCTCATAAATTTTAATGATGTTAAAAGAAATCACGTTTAAATTTGTTATGAAATGAAATTTTTGAATCTAATTAATAACGCCAGCTAAAACTTGTTCAAATAATTTAACGAATAATGTTAATGCTCTTGACATAGAAATGATTTCTTGCACGGCTGATAAAATTAAGCTAGCTCGTGTCAATGTCGAGTCATATAATACGAAAAGTTAACCACATTTTAAAATAGTGTTTAAATTTAATTTTTAAACTTAATACATTTATTTACAGAGAATAGTTTACTAGTTGCTATTTACTGTCTAAAATTCCCTTTATTTCTCATTTTGTGAAAGTTTCCTGCAAAAAATGAGCATATGAGCTTTTTTTCATTCATTCACTTCTAGTTTATTTTTTCTTGCTTTTGTATTCTTTCTTTTTTAATTTATTTCTTATTTTGTATCATTCATTTTTAATTAATTTTTATTATTTGTCTTTTACTTTTAATTTATTTTCATTTTTAATTTTTAATTTTTTATCGTTTATTTTTATTTTATTTTTAATTTTTAATTTTTTATCGTTTATTTTTAATTTATTTTTATTTTTAATTTTTTATCGTTTATTTTTAATTTATTTTAATTTGTTTTTATTTTTAATTTATTTATTCATTTAATATGTAGCACCCACAAAACAAAATATGAAAAAATTTCTAATGTTAAAAGGAAAACATTAAATAATATGTAGTTTCTGATAAGCTATTTTTTTTATTATAAATCGTTTTATTTTTAATAAATCCCATAATGAGTTTTTAAATTTAAATTGGTAAAAATGGATTGTTTTGAAGTACTTTTAAATTGACTATAAACCTTGAACTTGAAAATAATAAGAAAACAAATAAACTTAAATGCTTGAAGTAAAAGTTTTGAAGTCTTAGAAAAAAATTTGAATTCTACTGGAGCTTTAGACAAATTAATTTTTTAAACGTAAAAATAATTTATCGTAAAAATAATAAAACCTAAAAATGAATTACATTTTTATCGTTTCTATTTCACGCACAAAAAGTTTAGAGTTAAGTAGTAAAACTAAATTACATTATGTGCCTGTTAAAAAATGTAAATCCATCCAATTTTTATTTAATTTTTAAAATTGATTAAAAAATGATTTTAATAGAATTCAATTTCATATTTAAACAATTTCAAAGGAAAATATTTACCTTTGTCAGAGTATGGCATCTTATGAAGATAGCAAATAACAGCCTTAATAAGAAATGACGTTAAGTGACTGTTTCTTAAAATACAACGCTTATTTTCGGTCATTGTGTGGCATACAGTGTGTCATACATTTATGAATCTTGATAGAAATCAATAACCGATTTCCTCTTATATTTCAGTAACTTTGATTTCTTAGAAAATTGATAGATTGATAGATAGAATAGAATTGATAGATTCAATAAATCGATCTTAAAAATCTGAAATTTATCAACTTCTAATTTAATTTTTGAAATGATTTAAAATTTTTAAAGTGTTTGCTTTTAATATTTAAGCATTTAAATTCGAGGCGTCGATAGTCTTGTGTCATTGGAAGTTAGAGATTAACAGTTTTGATGGAACTAAAGTTAAATGAATGATTATTAACCCCCCCCCCCCGAAAAAAAACTCTAGTTAGTCAGAACAAGAAATATGTCAAATATTTGTAAGATTTGATAAAAATTAATAACAGTTACAATCTTATGTTTCATGAACCTCTATTTCTTGATAGAATTTGCAGATTTTCAAAAATTAAAATTTTGATTTATTTTTTTTAGTATAAATTTAAAAAAAAAAAGATTTGAAAGAGTTTGACTTTAATAGAGAAACATTATAAATTAAAAAAAAGCAAAACATGCAAATTCAAGCTGCAAATAGTCGTGTGTCTTTGAAACAGTTTTAATACGAACTGAAGTCGAATGGATGATTGTTACCTAAAAAACAAGGCTAGTTTGTAGGAACAAAAAGTATGTCAAATATTTATGAGTCTTGATGAAAATCGATAACCGATTCACTCTTATATTTCATGGACTTCCATTTCTTATGGAACTTCCCTCTAATCTTTTTGTTGTTGCCACCAAAGAACCATTTTTCTTCCAACACTTCTACTTTGTGCATAACTACTGGAAGTACAAGACGGATGGTTAAAGCAAGTGATGTATCCTTTCTACCATAGACACAACGTTGCGCCCCCTGGTTGCCTACTCTGCAATTGAAATCGCCCGTATTAAACACTCGTTCTAGATATTATGTGTTCTCGCTCTACAAATTACAGGGGTGGGGCATGGAATTTTTTTTGTTCGATTCGATTTTTTTTCTCTTTTACTTCGTCCGATGCACTCTTTCATTATTATTATTTCAACTGTTTTTTTGTCGACTACCAGATTGATAAGAACGTGATTGTTTTAGTGGTTCTATTTTATCCCAATTACATTTGTACAGACAAGAGTATTTTTTTTTTGTCTTTCTTTTCCATGGTTGGGGTTTTTTCTTTGGTTATTCGCTCATTGGGAGGATAATTTATTTTTTTTAACTTGACACACGTATGGAAGTCGTAAAAAATGAATGTCTAACGATGAAGGACATATGTATGTCTGATATAAGTAGGGTGGTGTAAGTACATTTAATTAGAAATTTCTAAGCTACTGTACATTGTTAGAAATTTCACGGATAAAATTGTTGAATAAAATTCATTTAATTGTTATTATAACAATTTATTTAATTGTTATTTTACCATATTCAAACAAAACAGTCGAATAGCTATAAATAAGATGTTATTCAAACTGTTTACTATGAGAAAAACTGTTTATTAACTGCTTTAAACTAATATGGTTATACGACCAGAATTTTATCAGATTAACTAGGCCGCCCAAATAAAGTCACTGCTGGTTACATATTATATGCGAGAGGGCTAATCTGTCAATCTTATGATTGACAGTATGAGGGTTCAAATCCCAGCATGGACATCACAATATTTACTCCATTCCTTTCAAAACACGAAGAGTTTCCTGAATCCTGCACTCCCCAATTTATGAACCTCAGCTATATTAAAATACGATACTCTCATTCACGTTAAGCTATCTTAAGTTAAACTATCTTATCCAGTTAAATTTCTTTTTTACAGTTTTGAAACCATGCTAGTTGTAAATGATTAAAAATGGTATAGTTTTGCATTTATGGCTTTTTAGCCATACTAGTTATAAACTGATTCGGAACCGTAAAGATAAAAACTGTTCTGTACTGTAAACTTTACTGTTAATTGGATGGCTGATATATATATATATATATATATATATATATATATATATATATATATATATATATATATATATATATATATATATATATATATATATATATATATATATATATGAAAAATTATTGAGAAAGACTTTGAAATCAAAAAAATAATATAGAGAAACTAGAAAATATAAAAGTGAGAAATAAATTAATTTCAAAACAATAGTAGATTTTATATAAAAAAATATATATACCTATCTCTTAAGGTTGAAGAATTTTAATTTATAGATTTCCTAAAATGTTTCAATAATGCCGATTTAAATTAGACACCATTACACTTAGGGAAAATTTATAAAAGTTTTTAAGTACTAGCTGCGATGGTTCAGTGGCTTAAGGTCCTGAGCTATCAATATAAAAGATTGAGGTTCGATTCAGAGTAACGGCTTGAAACCAACACAGCTGCAGGTCAATAGATACTAGATTGTCTGGGAAGTAAAAGCAGATTGTGTAAAATACTGACTACAAACATGCCGTCAGTCGCGGGGTTTTAGAGCATGAACCGAGTTCCTTGAGAAATAATGTTGCAGCATAGCTTTCCTTTTTATGCGATTGGAGTAACAATCTAGTAAAACAGTCGTCTTCAATCAAATAAATTAGCATATATCTGTTTTGTAAATATGTAGAAAATTTTAATTAAAAAAATAATTCTTTTCAAATCAATATAATTAAAGCCTTATGCTGTTCACTAACTTTACATTCATTGAAATAGAAGAAAAATATAACTTTCAGAAGTTCAAGGAAATTCAATTTTGACAAATAATATTTTCATTTATTAAAAAAATAATTTTTCAGAGCAATTAACAAGAACCAACAGTAAGCTTTTAAAACTTAAAGATGAACTTGCACTGTAAATTGAAAAAAAAATTTAGAATTCGATTGCAATCAATAACAAATCATAAAGCTGAATCTCAATGATTAACTCCACACTGAGAAAAAAAGTTTGGTCAAAATTACCAGAAAAGAATAACATTTAACGTGTTTCTGCCCCTATGGGAACCCTAAAAAGCTCGGTGATGTTTTCCGATGCGCTTTGCTAATGATTTTGGTAAAATTAACAATGAAATATGATTTTATAATATGTGATAAAATTTGGTAATTTTATTATGATGTCCAAAATCTGAAATGGTAATTTTATTATGATGTCTAAAATCTGAAATGGTAATTTTATTATGATGTCTATGTAACTGAAATGGCATAAAAACCATTTCAGTTACATTAATATTTTATTTTTTTATTTTTTACTAGATGTGTAGTAATAAGAACTATAATTTAGAAAACCAGAATATTTCTGGTAAACTGTTATCATATGAAAGGAAAAATTACCAAATGAATGGTTTAAATACCATATATTTTGGTTTTATTAACTAGAATTATGAATTTTTTGCCAGAAAGGGGTCCTGACTAAACTGTATGGTAATTTTTCCAGAATTTGCTTTTCCGTGCACAATAAAAAATATGGATGTTTATTATTTTAAATTAAGTTAAATTAGTAATAGATAATAAACTTAAAACTAAATGGTTATATCCAAAATAGAAAAAAAATTGCAACTTATTTCTATAAATCTAGTGGATTTTATCTAAAATTATTAACTTGAATGTCAACTATCAGGAGTGTAACATAAAACCTTTGGAAAAGACTTATGCTATTTCTCTTCTAATTGTCAAAACCCATTTATTTATAATTCATCGCTCGAAAAAAAGGGTCTTTCAAAGAAAAATACGTCTGCAGTAGGGATAAAATATAAAAAAAAAAGACTTCGCCCACAAAATCACCACAAACTGTAGGCATTAAATTAATGTTTTGAAGAAGGGGAAAAATGGGTATCCATAACGTTGAAAGTTTGTGAAATATAAATCAAACGCTATTCCACTCAACATTTATCAATGTAGCGTTTTTCGAAATTACATCAGCAATTTATTTCGGAAATTCTAGCTACAATTGCAATTTTCAGCAATCAACTGAGTGATGTCACACTCACGAAAACTAAATTTCAGTTTAGAAATAGAAATCAAAATTTAGTTGATACCCCCTCTTCCGAAATAGTTCTTCTGTTTTATTTCTATTTTTGAAGGACAGGAAAAAGAGCAATATTAAAAATGGGCCATACACTTCGTTTATTGTAGAGGAAAATCTTTTTTTTTCTCTAGGTTTACGTGAAAATTGAATTATGAGTGATTGTGGCTGTGACAGATATGAATTTCGTCTTTTATTATATTTGTGTAAGCTATTTCTGATGTGGTGAAACATTTTATAAAAAGTTATGTTCGTTTTCAGTAACCATAGTAATTTAAGTATTGTTTTGAAAGTTACAATTTAATATAGAAAAAAAAAATAGAAACATTACAAATCGTAACTTATCAAGTTTAAAATGAAACATCATATTTACGTTGGTTTTATTTTTGAATATTAGGTTTCTAGAATTAAACTGCCTTTTGTAGTACAAAATTCAAGCAGTCCTCAAATTCATTTTTTTTTATTTGTGCTTGTTATTGCTAACGAAAAATAAAGTGACAGTTAATTGCAAGGTATACGTCACATCCTTTCCTTTGGATCCGTATTCCTTTGGATTTTAGATTTTAATTCTTCTTATTAAGGTTTTAGATTTAACTGCATTTTATAGTTTCAATTCACCCACTTTGATTCTTTTGTTGTTCGTGCTATAAGAATTGTCAAAGAAATTTTTTAGCCATAGTTTAGTAAGCTACTCGAAAGGAATACGTCATATCACGTATTCTATTGTGTATTAGGTTTTATTTTTGGTCATTATTTATTTAAAGTTAAACTGCATTTTGCAGTTCAAAATTCACGCAGTTCTCAAATTAAAGTTTTTTGTTATTTGAGCTTCAAAACTTTGCCAACGAAAAACAAAGTGACTTTATACAGCTTTATACATAATTTTAAATATCTTACTAAATGTTTGTTGGTAAGAATTTTGAAGTCTTAGTGTTCAACTTGAGGCTACATTTTGTGTTGTTTGCTTTAGAAACTTGAAAAACCTACAGATCGTTGGTAGTGGAACCTCTTAGTAAAATAAAACAAGATAGAAAACAATGCAAATGAAAGACATTTTTAATTGCATTATAGGTTTAGTTTTGAAGTTTATTTGCAAACAATGATGTTTCAATAAAAACAACCATTGTGCTTTACATAATGCAACAAAAATTCTTTTGAAAAAATGCTGTGCTGCTTCCTGAACTAAATGAAAAAGAAAAGAAAGTAAAATAAAATGCAAGGCAATGAAAAACGTTCTAAGTTACATTATAGGTATAGTTTTGAAGTTCTGTTGCATCAATAATATTTCGATAAACTTACATTTTAATGCAAACAAATTTATTAAAAAAATTTTTCTTAAAATAACAATCGCAATTAAATCTAACTCAATAAATAAAAATTAAATGAGTTGAATTGAATTTTGAATCCATGTAGCTTTAAATATAGATGCAATAACGCTCAACTTTCCAACTGCTTCACAAAATGATTATGTTAATTCTAGAAACTGGCATAAGTATCGAAAAAGAGTCTGACTGTCAAATTGATGTAATAACGTAGTTGGCACATGATTTTGTCAAGGTTTAGTTTTGAAGTTCTGTTGCATCAATAATATTTCGATAAACTTACATTTTAATACAAACAAATTTATTAAAAAAACTTTTTTTCTTAAAATAAAATCGCAATTAAATCTAATTCAATAAATAAAAATTAAATAAGTTGCAATTCTCAGATTCAAATTTTGAATCCCTGCAGCTTTAAATATAGATACAATAACACTCAACTTTCCAACTGCTTCACAAAATGATTATGTTAATTCTAGAAACTGGCATTTGGAAAGTATCGAAAAAGAGTCTGACTGTCAAATTGATGTAATAACGTAGTTGGCGCATGATTGGCGTGGACACCAAATTACATTACATTCTTTTGTATAAATTAATAACTTCCATGGCATTTAGTAATGATCTTTAGGTTAATGATGTCTGCCAAGGCCAATAAATGATGCCAGAGTTTTGCTTCATAGTGGACTGACCGATGATGGATATTTATGCCTCACAGTTGAACCCCGATGGATGGAAGAGAGAAAAACTCTTCCGAAAGGGGTAATAATAACAATCTTTCGAACAACCTTAAGGATTGGCCAAGTTAATTGACTTGAGGTACTTTTTTTTCCGATACTTTTATTGAACGGCGGTCAACTATCTTAAATTATATGACTTACGAAATAAGTGAGGAAAATTAGAAATGAAATTGGAATAAGAATGTGAAAATCATCCAACTCTTATATAATAAATAGAAAAATGTAAAAAAATAAAGTTTTTTTTAATGGAATAGATATGAATGGCTTGGAAAATCATTAACTTTTTTTAATTTTACGATAATTTGTTTGGATACAAAACACGGTTTATTAATTTTCTTAATAGAAATTTTGTTACTCAAATTTTTAAAAAAAAAGTTTTTTTTTAATGGAATAGATATGAATGGTTTTGAAAATCATTAACTTTTTTTAATTTAACGATAATTTGTTTTGATTCAAAACACAGTTTATTAATTTTCTTAATAGAAATTTTGTTACTCAAATTTTTATTTATTTCTTTAAAAAACCATTTCAAAAAGGAAGCATTTCACATTTTAGGAGCTTGTGTTAAAAAAATATGTTGGACAGGTCAATGCAGGTTATTTTCATAATGTTAATTTATTGCTGTTCAATTTATTTGTTTCCAATAGTGTGTAATGTAATGCTATTTTACAAAACCTTAATATAAGTGGCAAGTTTAATCATATTATCGAGCGAATTATTTACTTTTTTTAAGCTTGATTACAGTATACAATGTTTCAGTTTGGCCGAGAACACAGTAAATTGAACATCTGATTAAGTTTAAAAAAACTTGTAATGTTTTATTATTCAAGAATCCAAAATGATGGTTCAAAGTTGAACTGCTGTTTTGTACATATTATAAGTGTACAGATTATATACAATCGGTATTTTAACACACTTACTTACTGATATTCCAATATTTTTTACTCTTTGCATAAAAGAATCACATACTTACGATGTCAAGATTATCAATTCAGTAGGATTTTAATTATATTTTATAATGGGTATTAGCCTTCTAGCTTTGTATCAATGTAGAAAATAGAGGGAATTTCTTGATCAAACATCAAAGTAAACTTCGTGAAGGGCGTTTTAAATAAAACTTGTCCGCCTTCATATTACATTGAGAAGGAAACTATGGAAAACTTCATACTTTCAGGGGATAGAGCGTTCGCCTTCCAATGAGGCGATGGTTGGTCGATACGCATTCTGCACCCGTCTCGCACCGACCACAGTGCTGACGTGAAATATCCTCAGTGTCGGATCTTGGGTTAGAGTCCCCTTGCCTTCAGGCTTACCGTGGAAGGTTCTTGTGATCTTCCTCACCATGTAACGCAAATGCGGGTTAGTTCCATTAAAAAGTTCTCCAGGAAGGCAAATTTCTCCCAATACTTGATCCATGAGTTCCCTTGTCTTCTGGATTGGGTTCAAAATTACAAGGCTACGTTGCTGAACATTAGTAGTCTTAAGCCCAAAAATTTGGTGGGCTATTCAACGATGGTTGTAAAATAAAATAGGAAATAAAACTCCGGCAGCGGGTCAGGGGATAGAGTGTCCGCCTCCTAATTAGGTGGACGTTAGTTACAAGGATCATGCATTAGAATCCTTTCTAGAAATTTTTGTGGTTTTCCTCTCCATGCAAAGCAAATGCGAGTTAGTTAATTTAAAAAAGTCCTCCACGAAAACTACTTTGTCCCAACGCTTGATCCAGAAGTTCCCTTGTCCTCTGGGTTGGGGTGAGAACTCCAAGGCTAGGGAGTTGAATATTGATAGTCTTAAGTTAATAATTGGGTCAGCTGTTCGATGCGGTAATAAAGTAAAATATAAAACTACTGTAGCTTAACTACCACTACGAAAATTAAACATCAATTCACTGATATATAAGACATGCTAACTTGATTCGTTCACGGGGTACCTTTTCATAGATGAAGGTTGACATTGTCGATAACTCCGCCCCTCTCAACTACATTCCCAGAAAAAAACCGTTCAAGATTGAACATGAATATCAGAATTTGGAACCACTATTTTGCACACATTTGGTGCAACCTCTTTATGGTGTTAAATTGTTCCATTCAAATGGAACCGTAGTATCATGTAATCGAATTCAAAATGCATGATTTTTTTTAAAAAAAATCACCATATTAGGATTTCTCCAATTTTGAACAATAATTTAGTTCAACATTTCAAAAGTTTCAGCCAATATATGCTTTAACACAACTTAAAATCAGTTTTAAACGTTCTTTTAAAACTAATTAGCTTTAAGAGATCCTTTTTTTTATTGATTTTATTTATAGTTAAAGTTGTGTAAGTAACTCTAAGTGCAGGAATTAACTCTAAGGAAAAAGAGAAAGACAATAAATGGAAAATTACCGAATGTACAATTCTTCCAATTTTGTTGATTATTGGAAAGGCTCCGGTCACTTTGTTTTCGCTAAGAAACCTGTGAAAATATAGCCGACTTATTGATTTCCAATATCGTCACCTCAAAGATGAAAGAGAGAAAGAATGAAAGAAAGATTAAGAAAAAGAGACTAAAAGAAATTCGAATGAAAAGGAGTACGCATTAAATGTAATAAAATAGTAATTGAAATACGGATTCAATATATTTCTGGAGTTCTGGTGTGTAAATAATAATTAGAAGTATTTTATTAAAATAGTTTTGCATGCTAATGCTACTTAAAAACATATAACTATATTTTTAGTTATCTTATTTCTTTACTTTGACTATACATGATATGGTTCATTTTGAATGAACATTTTCAACACCTCAAATTTAACATTTCACAGAGAATGAAGCAAACTTGCTTTGAATTATGACTCCAAGTACCGATATTATGTTTCAGTGTTACACCGATGTTCTTAGAGCGTAGTATTGCTCCAAATATTAATCATCAACATTGGAATTCTTATGTGATAAAATACTAGATTTATTCATGTGATAAATTTATGCATTATGTTAAAATAAATATTAGAATAAACTTTATGTTATGTTATAGATAAGAAGCAATGCGTATCAGATCTCTTAAATTTTGAGATAATCATTAAGTACTTCATATTCAAAATGAAATTGTATTTAAAATGCTGTGAAGATTTTGAAACTTTCAGTAGTTACAATGTAATTTTTAAGGACAATTCAAAAAAAGAGGGTCTTTCACCAAAAGCATTGTACATGATTCAAATTCAGATTTAACGAATTTAATGATGCTTATTAGAAAACTAAATAAATCTGAAAGAGAAATTTTAATTTAAATGGAAAAAAATCAGAAAGTTTTAGAAAGGTTCTGGGTTCGAATCCCAGGCAAGGCATGGATGTTACTTTCTCTCTCTGTGTGTTCTATGTCCTTTCTTATGTGTGATTGTGTGAATGTAACCCGCCCAATAAACAGGTTTGTGGTTGTATGACGTGGGCGATGGTGCTCCACCGCCGTGGCTTAGCCATAGATGCTCACTGGGTAACGATAAGAGAGAAGCAATTCTGGCATATCTGAGGCCAATGGGAAATAGACCCAAGTGCCCTCCATTAACCAAATAAAAATATTAACTAGTTGAATAATTAACTAGATTCAAAAATAAATATCAATGATTCATTATTGAATAAAACTACAAAATCGTATATAAAACTGTAAGACAAATACCGACCCAAATAATAGAACTAAAATAGGTCCAATGTTTGTTTTATTTATTTATTATTATTTGTTGCCCTTCTCGGTGGGTTTGCGTTATTAGACTAAGCAAGACATGTATTAGACTAAGCAAGACACACAGTTTCAGTTAACCTTAGATATTCTGATATGGTCACCTGGTTCGCTTATGATACATCGAACACATGCACACACTCAAATCCTTTATTTTAATATAAATATAGACAACAACTCTGTCTACTGTAGTACACCACAAATTATGGAGAGAAAAAATTAAAAAAAAATTAATTTCAAATCTCTGCTTTTCTTCTTTTATAATACTTTGCATATAATAAGGAAAGATCTAATTGTGTTTTGAGAGGAGAAGCGGAGTAATTGTCCAAAAAATTCATATTTAGCTGAGTAAATGTTTGTATGTTATTCTACAAAATTCATGAAAAAAGTTACTCTATTTACATAAATTGTAAAAAAAAGGTGCATGCGACAAAAAAAAACAAACTGCGTAACTGATATCGTAAGACTTCTGACTAAAAAATCGACTTATGACTCTGATAATTTTCTTTGATATACTTAAAGAATCACCCACTATCTAAAAATACATATATAACACTGTGTAACAAATTATTTGTTGCATTTATACAAATACTTGATCTTACCAAATTCGGGTGTGGGGATTTCAAATCTGAAATTAGTTTTGTTCCTAAGACACCAGATTTTTTTTAAATGAACTTTTTGGACTATTTTTGTCGAAGTGTAAAAGTTTAAATCTTTATATACAACAAGAGGTCACAGAACTGGGAAATAAGGGCCCATCATCAGGATTAAAATTGCATAGGAACTCATGCCCGAAAATGTCGTCGTATGCTGTTTGGGGCGCTTCCCTATTATGACCTGCTCAGAAGCACACAAAGAAACAGTTCATAACAGGTGCCCCAATGCAATATGACGACATTTCCTTGTATGGGTTCCTGTGCAGTTTTAATCCTGATGATATGTCCTAACTTCCCTAAAAGTTTGTCGGACCCCTTATAGACAATCTTTTTTAACTTGTACATTTCGACAAGAAAAAGACTAAAAATGTCATTTAAAAAAATCTGTAGCTTGAAAAGAGAAACCGTTTGCAGATTTGAAATCAGATTTGATTAAATCTCATGCTACAGAAAATTTTTAAAAAATCTATTCCCTTTGGCTCATACAATGGTAATATTTATCTTTTGTAAATACGATTTGCATTTTTTTAAAGAAATCACAAATAATGAAAATATTTTTTCAAATTTTAAAAGCTCAAAAATAAAAACAATTGTAAAATTGTTTTGATAAGGTCTTATTTTATTAAAGGGTGCAAAAAAATAAGGTATTATTTTAAATTTTGAAAAAATAGTAAATATGTTTTTATTTTTCAAGAGACTTTCATCCAAATGGATAAATTGTTTTTTTTTATCATTTTGTTTTAATGTTTTATTTGCTTTACTTTAAGTAAATAGTGGATAATTTATGATGAAAAGATAACTTTTTTATGGAATAATGCAAAGAGAAAAAATTCTGGTAAAATTACCGTACTGTATGGTAATGACATGACTTGTGAAAAAAATATAGTTGTGGTTAATAAAACCAAAGTACGGTATATGTATACAGCATTTTAACCATTCATATAATAATTTTTCTGTTCATATGGTAAAGATTTAACGGACATTCTGGTTTTCGAAATTATAATTCTTATTATCACACATTTATTAAATAATACAAGATTTTGAAATAAATTCAACCATTGAATAAATGATTTTTATGTCATGCTCTAAGGTATCCTGAGAAAATTTTCCACATTTGCCAAATTTTTTCACATATCATGAAACTTTATTTTATTGTTAATTTTACCAAAATCATTATCAAATCACTTCAATAAATATTACCGAGCTTTTAAGGTATTTTCATAGAGCCAAATACACAACAAATTTTACCATATTCTGGGATTTTTGATGATACTTTTTTTCTCAATGTGCAATAATTTGCTGTTAGCTTCAATGTTTAGTAATTTCTCTAATAATCAGAATCTTTAATTATAGGGAATCTCCCAGACATTGATCATGTATTTTCAAGACACCAAACTTATAACATTCAATCCTTCTCTTACTTTTTTTAATAAAAAAGTCATTTCAATCGTTTTGTTCATAAAAATTTTGAATCCAATATATTTAAAACAATGTAATTTTTTTTCGTGAGTCACGAAAATCTATAAATTACTTAATTTAAAACATTTATAGCATGTAGCTACTTTACACTAAATTTATAAATAAATAATGCAATATGACATTGTTGTTGTTGTCTGAGGCAATTACAGCACTGGGGGATCTATTGTTTTTCTCTTCCGGTGGTGCCATCTATGGCCAAGAATTCGACTTTAGTCACACCCATGCGCCACACCCATTTATAGGACGGAGTCATTCATACATCCATTAATTCATCCACACATCGTAATTTTGGCCTGAATCAGAAAACGATCAATCTCCAATCCAGTATCCCCAGAGGTATAATTTATTATTTGAACACGGATGACTTTGTGACCTGATAGATTTAACGTGCATCAGTCACCATATACTACACGGGGAGTCTTCGGCCTGCTGGATTCGAACACCCGTTCTTACGAACGTGAGCCCAGCACCCTGCCAAGTATTCTGCGCAGGCCCTAATATTACAGGCAGGCCCTTACGTATTTAATATTGTAATAATTCTAAAAAAAATATTAAAAAATATTTGTCTCTCTTTTTACTTTTTTATCAGAAACCGATGTGCAAAATTTCGTTTATGATATTCTTATATTTCATACTACTTATTCAAAAATAACTTGCGTAAATATCTCGCATTTGTATTATTGAATGCAGAATAAAAAACCTCGAATTATTTTGTTTTTTTGGTGTGATTCATGTTTTCACTTTATATTGGAAAAAATAAAGAATGTTTCTATTTAATGAACATAGAGAATAAAAAAAAAGGTTCGTAATATTCTGACAACGTTGAAAGTTTCATCAGTGGATCCATTAAGGGCTTCCAATAAAAATTTTGCCGTTATAAACGTAAACATCTACGTAAAACGTTTCGTGGGTCATAAATTGCGGCGTAGGCTTTATGCTTCCTTTTTCTGCTACTTTTGTGTTATGCGTAATATTCCAAGCACGTGCTGTATCCTTCTTTCGTACTTTCAACGATACTGTAGTTTTTTTTTCCATTAGACTTTCTTTCAGTAATGTAGTTCATGCTGTTTGACTTTTGTTGA
The DNA here is from genome assembly GCF_982258835.1 of Parasteatoda tepidariorum. Lineage (NCBI taxonomy): Eukaryota > Metazoa > Arthropoda > Arachnida > Araneae > Theridiidae > Parasteatoda > Parasteatoda tepidariorum. The sequence continues at coordinate 54,936,909 of NC_141761.1, forward strand.
TGAAGTCTTGTAGTATTTGCTTTTTTGGATTAGTTATCTTGCTGAGTTAGAACTTATAAAAAATTTTTACATTTAGGTTTATTGTGTTTTGGTAATAAACACAACACTTTTCTTTTTACATGCACTTTCATTTAGAAGGTTTCCGTGTAATTAAAAGAAAGGCAGTTTTAAATATACATGATTACTATAGTGTCAAAAATTTTTTTAATTACTTTAGATTCTTTATTAATAAAATGTTAAATAATTTAAAAATTTCAATAATTTTTATCCTACTTTACGGTAAGCGATATCTTTTAAATAGTATTGCTTGCTTTTGTGTCTCACTGCTTTGAATCCTTTGTTAAACTATTTACTCACACATGTTATATTCAAATGTTTTAACATTCAATAAAATGTGAAAAAGGAAAATAATACCATTTTATATTTTGTAATAATTTAACTGTCTTACAAGCAAGTCACGTGACCACATTCGGGAGAGCTTTTACAAACTTCATTACAGAAAAATATACAGCCATTACGCAACCAAATAAAGGGATTAAATAACTCTTAACTTATATATATATATTTATTCCGAATTTTATGAATTTTCTTTATGATGTTCCTCGCTTAAAAAAAAAAGGAATGATTTTTCAAGTAGTGAGAGAATTTAAAAAAATATATGGTCGAACTATCAGATTATGGAAAATAAACAATAATTCTGAATCTATGGGAACACCAAAAAGCTCCGTAATTTTTACCGAAGCGCTTTGATTATGATTTTAATAAAATTAACATTAAAATGCAGTTTTATAATGTGTAGTACAATTTAATGTAATATAATTTGATGATTTTATCATGAAACCTTAGAGCATAGCGTAAAAAAAATGTATTCGGTTTACTTACTTTTCAGTTTTGAATTTTAACTAAACGTGTGGTAATACGAACTATATTTTTAGGAACCAGAATTTCTGGTTAGCCATAACTATTGGGAAAAAAAATTATCAAATGAATGACTTAAGTACCGTATATTTTGGTTTTATTAACCAGAATTATTGTTGTTGTTTTTTACCAGAAACCTCACAACCCTACCATACGTAATTTAAGAAGATTGTTTTTCTTCGTGTGTAAAAACAACAAATTATTTGAAAAAAAATATTAGAAATATTTAGCAATAAAAAACTCAAAAAGAGTGTTATATTTAGATGTTTTTTGATGTTTGATTGATTTAGATGTTTTAAATTTAGGTGTTTTTAAAATGTTAGGTTAAAATGAAAAATTAAGTTTCTGTTCAATTGTTTGAAATAATATTTCGCGTATCGTTATCTATTAAATTTTAAGTAGTCTGTTGGATAATAGAGAGTAAAACATTCTACTGAGTTATTTATTTTAAAAAAATTGTAAATTTAATTTTTTTAAATGAGTTTTTAGACATATTTTAAGTGTTCTTTTGAAAAACAGTTACAAATTTTAAATAAACAGGAGTAAAATAATATATGGGTCATTCTCACGAAAACTGTCATTTTTCAGTTCATAAAATCATAAAATCCCAAAAAAGTAAAGTGAATAAAAAGCTCTGAAACTTTTTATATTAATAGAAATATGTAAGGGCATTATAAAGAAAGTATATATCCTATAAATTATACTTAATATTTAAATTAATTAATTTTTTAAATAATTTATTTATAATTAATTAATTTACAATAATTAATAATTAATTAATTTAATAATTAATTAACTAATTTAATAAGTAAATTAATTGATTTAATAAATTAATTTATTAATTTTTTAATTTATTTTTCAAATTAATTATTTTCACTATTTGAAAAGTGAGGGAATGACACTAATAGTGAGGGAATGGTATTTTATTTTAATACATGTTTTTATCTAAGTTACATCTACCTAAAGTTTGAAAATGATAACATACTAAGTATATCTAATATTTATTATAATTTAGTCTTATATATTTAATAGTTTTTACAGGTTTGGGAAATAAAATTGGCTGGCACAATTGAACAAAAAATTTTTTTATAATATACTCATCTTGAATCATTCCCTCACTTCAGCGTCATTCCCTCATATTATACACTAGTGAGGGAATGACGAATTCAATAAAATTTAAAAATAACAGTTAGGCCCAATTAATTTCTTAAGTCAATCACATACAATTATATTCATACAAGAAAGCAACATATAATTATCCACTTTCTCGATGAAGTTGTATTTTATTTTACTTTAAAAAATGACATGAGGGAATGACAAATGCAAAAAATTTTACCTGGTTTGATTCATTCAAATTTATTCCACAGCAAAGCTTCTTTAAGTTGAAGATGGAAACATACTGCAATTTTGTTGTATGATGCCAGTTGTTAACTTCTGAAGTTTTTATTAAAATATTTTTATTCTAAGAAGATTGCAGGTGATAAGAACATTGTTGTGAGGGAATGACGCAAAACACTGGGGACAAAGTTTAAAATAGTGCTGTGTTAATATTTTTATCAGAAATTAAATATAAAATTGATTTTCTGAATTCTATATTTCAGTATTCTGAAATAAAAAACACGAATTTGTAAAAAAAAAAAAATTTATTTCAGAAACAATTTTATTCTTTTTTAAATCAGCAGTGGGGACAAGTGAGGGAATGACATATTGGTATATTTTAATTACCTAAAATAAATAAAAAATAAAAATTGATAATTTCATTTTTATTCTTTTGTTAGCTTGCATTCCGAAGGACACTTTCCCTGATTTTTTTTTTTTCGTAAGCTGTAAAACAAACTTAAAATATACTGGGGACTTGAAAATGACTGTTTTTGTGAGAATGACCCATATAAAGTAATCTGTATTTTTACTCTATAAATTACTGGGTTAGTTATTTCTTGAGGGGGTACAATAAAGGGAGTCGGTAGTACATATATCAATGATGCTAAAATGGACCTTTTTAGAGGTACCCTTTCTAAGAAACTACTTATGGTATCGATTGGAATTTCTTCTGGATATTTGAGATTATGTCAGTTGTATACTGTGATAATGTTTTAGTATTAACAGGAATACTTTTTGAGTTATGAAAGATTTTTTCTCAAAAATGATGAAACGTTTTAGTAATTTAAAAGTTCTTAGTTCGTAATTTTTTAAAAGCATTTCTGTCAAAGATATGTACTAACAGTTATCACCGTGTAAACAAGTATATGCAAATATTCCATGAAAAAAATTGAAGCAATATCTTGTTTAAATGCTGAGAAAAGGTACACCGAAAAAGGTCAGTTTTAGCATTATCGGTATTAGCCCTACAGACTCCTTTTAAATTATCTCAACAACTTTCCGTCCATTATTAACTTAATCTATTTTTATGTTAAGTTAGCGGAGAAAATTAATTGAAATAAGATTATGTAATAATACTTTAAAGTGATGTTTGACTTAACTTACTATTTATTAATGTTTTCTACTTTTTAATTATATCCATTATATTCAGTATTATTATTGAAGATTTTATTGAGTCGTACTGTTTCATTTATTGGCAATAAACTTACTTTATTATGTTTGTTGAATCTATGGCGAACAGTTTCTTATTAAAATTCTGAATAGATAAACATACTACGCCAATAATATCGCCAAAAGATTTTATTAAAAGTCTTATACGTCAAATTAAGATAACAATCCACGTAATTTGCTACTATTTCCTCTATTCATTTCATCGTCGGGTAAGTGATTTTGTTGGTTAATTTTAATCGTCCAGAAAGCTGATAAAGAATCAAGACAATATTCTAAGTTATTAGTTTCCATATTGACGGTAGATATGACCTTTTGATAGAACTCTTTCACTTAAATCTTCGAAAGTTACCTGCAATATTTATGCAATCACAGTTGTTCTGTAAATCTTGTTTGGAATGGAAAAGTGCAAATAAACTGCAATCTGTCCTCTCAAATTAATCGAAATCCAATAACGGTCACCCTTCCTCTAGATTGCCAATTTATCTTTGTTTGGTAATGCTACACTATTTAGATAACCGTTCTAGGATTTCATTTAAACAAAATTTTCAATTTTGAAATAAAATGTAATGAGTTTTCCAAAAGGGATGATTAATTAGTATACTATAGGAAGCAGCTTAGATACGAATGAATATTTTCGCCTCGAGTTTCGATCTAAATGAGGAAATGTCTTATATTTAGAAATGATTGTCTTTTCTGATGTTTTCATTTGATTTTAATCAAAATATTTACCGATAAATTTCATAAACTCATGTCTGGTATGATATTATTTATTTTAAATGGTAAATCAGTAGCGAATATTTTAGGACAATTCGTGTTGTGTTTAAATGTTATTTTAAGAAATTATGAAGAAAAAAAATTTAAATTAATAAAATTATTTTTGAACAGGAATTAATTTTTATGTTGGATTAGGTTCCAAATGGAGATATTTTTTAATTTAATGCAATTCAGAAGAATTTTCTGTAGCTCTATTTTTTTAAAGTTATTAAATAGTAGTTGAGATTTATATATTTGATAAAACATTCTAGTTTTTTTAGAAGTATAGTATATTGCTTTAAAAATTGAAATATACTATTCTTGAAATCGTTTATAAATCTTATTTTGATAAATCTTTTTTGAAATATTTTTATATATCATTATTTTTCGGTAGTTTCATTAAGAGGATTTTAATATAAACACATTTGATATTAAACTCGAAATTCAATATTTAACTGAAACAAATACAAAAATATCTTTTATAAAATTTAAACACAAATTAAAATACTATTTAAAATTTTAAAGGTAGATTTTAAAATATTATTGGATAATTTTTTTAAGAATTTTTAAAAGAGTCAAACATTTTATTTTTTAAAAAATGCATGATTAATTTTATTTTTTTAATTAAAAATTTATGATCAATTCCTAAAATTAATATTTTTTAATAGTTAACTTTGAATTTTAATTAAATTTCAAATGCGTTGCTATTATGTCTCGAACATTGAAATTCAAATTTTAAAAAGCAATGAAAAGTTTATCTATTTTAACTAGCTTAAAGCACTTAGCATAATTAAATATTTTACACAAAAAATGTCTGCTTTATCTCTTCCGTTATATACTGTTAAACTATTGGAATGGTGCTTTAAAGTTTTATCAATTACATGCCTAAAACAAAAAAAAATTACGAAATTTTTTATACTCAGTGCTTTGGCAATGTTAGTCGCGTCTCAAAAATGCATTTCTTGTTGTAATGCATTACAATAGCTTGTTGTTCACTAGGGGAAAACGAAAGTTAAGGCTCCACAACTTTGTTACTAATGCCATAAAAGTAATATTCTGATCAGAATTACGTTCCAGCCACATTTACTTTCGAGACAAGCTTAAAGATCTGAAAACGCATGGGCTTCAAGCCTCCGCAACGATAAAACTTCAATTTATACTTCACTCCGGCAACTCAGAGCCTTAATCACTTTACCATCGCGGTTGTGTTGTTATATTTTTGAATTGTTCAAGCAAAACACTTGTTTTTGCTTGTTAAAATTTTTTGAATTTCATAAAAGGTGAGTTATGTATTGCATAATTTAAATTTATTTTACGGATTGAACATAATCTCATTCATTTTGTTATTGAAAATTTTTAATACGTTTCGCTTATTTGAAACAAAAAATTTAAAATTTACATTAGTGAATCTAAGAAATTTAATAAAACTAGCAATGATATTATATTTAATAGAAAAATTTTAATATTTTAAGGTGCTAGAACCTGAATTTAATTTATTGAATGATAGTTTAATTTATGTTAACATACCGAAATTAATTGAACGAATAAAACATTTTGGAATCTTTTTATTTATTTATATCAGTTTGTTTAATACTAATATGCCAATAACAATTTAAATAAATAAAAAGTTTTTTGAATGCATGTATTTGCTTAAATTATTTTTATTTATATTAATATGCCGGAATAATTTAAATAAATAAAAACGTTTTTCGAATGCATTTATTTGCTTTAAAAATGTTTAATTATATTAATAAGCCAAAATAACTTTAATAAATATAAGTCTAACAAGAATAATGTATTAGTTTATTTATGATAATTTTATGTAAATGTGCTGAAGTTATTTACACAAGTAGAAAAAAAAATATGTGCTTAAACTACAACGAACGACATGCAACTAAATAGTCTTCTCTTAAAAATCCTTAATAGTACTGTAATAATGCAGAACATAAAATCTTAATTGATTTAATTTATTTATTTGGTAAAAAAAAAATTAATGTCATTTTTATGTTTAACAACTAGTAAAAGTATAGTTTTTAAAGATATTGCTTACCTTACAAAATTTAGAGATACCTGAAGTTTCAATTCGAATAGTAAAAAAAAAAAATTGTAATAATAATAAATTTTTGAAGTTAGATAGTCTTAAACAAACTGAAAAACTTGGATATTGTGTTAAGTGTGCAATTTAGTTTTGCTGCGATTGGCTATAAGAGCTTGTTTCGATTTTTTTTCTTCTTATAATCATTTAATTTTTGCGTAGACAGAGAATGACACGAAAAATATAAAATCTAAGTATAATCAAAATGTTTGCTAACTTTAAGATTTTTGTTTAAGTACTTGAAAAAGAAATATTTTGTTGTGTGTTTGGAATTAAATTTATGGTAAATTTGAACACTCAGTGTACGATTTCAAATTGATTGCTCATTTTTTTTTCTGTATAAAAATTATTACCATTTTTCTTCCGTCTTTTTTTTTTCATTTTCTCTCTGAAAATTTTACTAAGTACACTGTAAAAAATCTTAAATTGAAAAAAAAAATACTGCAAGCTGGTGTGCCATAATAAAAGAGAATTACTGTTATTAAAAACGGTTGACTGTCTTATAAACAGCTAAATATTTTTTGGAAAAAAAAAACTTTTTCATTTTAACGAAAAAACTCAAAGAAATAAGTATACCAGCATTGTGGTCGCTGTGAGCCATTAGCAGAATTCACAAGATCAGTCAACACTGGTATTCGAACCCGGGTCACCTCATTGGGATGTGAGTACTCTTTCCCCTTAGACTTGACAGCTTTAGTGCTTAGTTATGAAGAAAAATCTTTAACAGCCTTTATCTTAAGATTCTGACTTATTGAAATTATATTTAAGTATAAAAACGTTTAAAACTACATTAGTCCTCCCTTATAAAAATATCTGGCAATTTTACTTACCGAGGAACTATATTTAAAGACAGATAATACTCTATTTGAGTATCGATTCGACAATGAAGTCAAATCGCAATTTTATTAATATGATGTATAAAACCATACAATGATTTCTCAAAAATAAGAGCAAGTATAGAAAATAATAATTGTAAAATGATTTGAAAAAAAATAAAGTTTTCTTACGGTAGGCAAAATTGAATAGAAAATTGAACTGACTTTTTTAATCTGTTTATTATCCGAACTTTATAATAGTGTGCAAAATATTTTTAATTCGCTATAAAAAGTTCTCAATATATGGCGAAATACGCAAAAAGTGATAATAACATTAAGGGATCCAAACTTTGAATCGTTCTCGTGATCAAACTATGGAGACCATATTTCCCAAATTGCGGCTATCCTCCGTATTTTGGAGGGTCAGAATTCCGAATCAGTCAAAAAAAGGTGTGTTTATTGAGAAACAGTACGTTTTTGTATCTGATTTCGCAACTTAAAATATCGTCTGCACTTTTTAATTAGCATATTTGATATCACCCCCTTGAGTCATTGAGTCCTAGAAAGTGAAGATTCGATCATTAGATTAAAAGTTATTCAAGGCGGTCTGTTTTTTTATGCACTGTACGTCCGTGCGAAGACACCAAAGACCATAAGTGTCTACTTTAAAACTCTCCTTGACTACTGGATCTCACGCTACATCCCAAAGTAAGAGTTCTTCATAGAATTCGATATAGATTTTACAATACGAGCAAATTACTAACTTGCCGCTCTAGTAAACAGAAAATGAGTTTTATCATATGTTTTAATAAAATATTTATCGTTAGTTTCCTATGATAGAATATCACAAGTAAAATCAACGTTAATGATGACGAGATGCATGGTGATGACGTCACCGAATTCGTATTTCAAAGGTATATGAAATCACGTGTTTCTTATATTGATATTGAAACTTCTAAATCGAGTATTTAAACTAAAATAATATAAACTCAACTATCATACATTAAATGATACTATATGTATAGTTAATCTTTCTTTTGGTGAATGGATTTTCTAGCTTATATTTTAAAAAATCTAATTGTTCGAAGCCGCAATGTTATATACAAAAAGAGAAAAAAAATAAAGGTTATGTTTACTTGATGTGTTGTATGGTGGTATTAGAGTACTTATGTTATGTTAGTACTATGTTAGACACCGAAGGGCTTCGAATTCCGATATTACTAAGCCAAAAATGATAATAAAAATATTAGTACCGTTACTAATTATTTTCGCGAATTATAAATGATTAATTTTGCTATTAGGTAAAAATTGAAATAAATCAAGTTTTGCAAGATTTTAATTTATATGAAGATGCTTTTCGTATATGATAACGGTGAAAATTGTCACTGTTACTGACGCCAATGATAATTAATTAATTGTGATTGATTCAAACTGAAATGAAAAAAAAAAAAATTCTGAAAAGTTTAATTAAGAGTGAAAAGGAATTCGTCTAGGGAAATCATAAAAGTTAATTTTGCCTGCTAATTTTTTAACTGGTTTTACTGGTATTATATTAATTGGTGTTTTTTATTTGTACTAAATGTACTAATATTGGTACTAAGCTGCCAACTATACGACCCATTAAAAAGATAAGTATCGGCGAAAAGTGCTGATTATGGCAATATGACAAATGACAGTAAATACAGTTAATCTTTTTTTTTTTTTGATGGAATGAACTTCTAAAAAAAGTTATTTGTAAAAAAAAATTAAATCTATCTTCTAAAACTTAATCTAATAACGTAAAGCCACCAGGAAGGGTAAAAATAATAATAGAAAAAATTGGAATTGTTTTAGCTTAATTAATTGAGTAGGCATATATTTATCAGGTTTGTGCATGATTTCTTGGTATTTATCAATACCAATTTATTGATTATTTAATTTTTCGCACCCCTTACGAAGAATGGGTATGCAGCTAGTATATCTCCATTTTTAAAAAAATTAGCTATATGTATATTTTTTTCAGTTCAGCGATTTTAAAATTTAATATTTTTGCCCTTTTAAAATTTTTTTATAAGTAAATAAATTTCTCAGTTATGAATAATAAATTTGTTTTCACAAAATTATTTAGTTTTTTTTTTCAATTCCGTATGTGAAAGCAACAACTTTCTTATGGATGATCTAAAAGCTACTGCAGTTGGTGCTGCATAAAAAACTTTATTTGTATAAAATATTTTTAAGATAATAGTAAATAATAATGATCAAAATAACAATAATAAATAATGCTAATTAATATTTTCGTTGCTGTTTTGTTCGTTATTTAGCTGAATTAGCTCTTACATCCAATACCGCCTCATTCAATCAGGTGAATTTCAAAGAATAAAAAAGTCAGTCACCACTTAATGAGTAAACAAATTGTAACGAGGATAAATTACAAAAATGGGTGGAACTAAACAAGATGGTCCCCCTCGTTAAGATAAACGCTGGCATTCGAGTTAAGTTGAGTTGAGCAAAAAGAGGCTCAATCGTTTCCGAAGCATTGTCCTTATCCAGCAGGGCGTGTCGTTTACCAGCTGCCTGTTAGGGGGAGCTAGTAACGACCTCGTGTCCACTGTTTCCACCGGGCACTGAGTAAATGTAAATAATTAACTAAACTCTTGTACTTCCAGGTATATTTTGCGATAACAGCAAACAAAGCCCCCGACATTTGGCCTCGGTGACAATGCGGGGCATTGAAATATAAATTTCGATCTTTCTGCAATTGATTATTATCTACGTTGCTATTTCATTATGTTTAATTTAGCTCTGTAATTCTGAATGTCCATTAAAAGACTCGTAAATATAGGCTTCACTTTTATATTTGAAAGCGAAGCATGTACACTTTCCACTTATATATTAGTATTTTAAAGACGTGATTTTTTTTGGGGGGGGGGGGAATTTAAGGTATTTTTGTTTATAATTAAACAAACATCAATGTGTAGGTGAAGTACTTGGTAAAAAAAAAAGGATTCTAAACGGTATTTTTGAAGAAAAAAAAAATTTTTTTTGAGGATAATTTTTTTTTATTTAACTATATAATATTAATTTATTTTGCTATATCATTTGATGAAGATACTAAGTATTTTTATTGTATGAGTATTTTTTGAATGGAAGAAAGTTCCAATTGCATTTGGTAACAAGTAGTAAACGATGAACCTTGGGTCTCTCTCGGCATCATATTAAAACGCTAAGAATTAAAATGCTGTTACACGAACAATTTAAAATAAGTGGTAGATATTTCTAAATATTTTTTATTGCAATCTCATAGTTGGGGCCGTAGGAGTTCAGGGATAGAGCGCTCGCTTCCCCATTAAGGTTAGCATTCCAGCGATGGCTGGTTGATACGAATTCTGCACACGGCTCATAAAATTTCTTCTGGCGTAAAATTTGTTCAGTGGTAGACGGATCATGGGTCAGCATCCCCTTGCCGAAGGGCTAACCATAGGAGGCATTAGTGGTTTTTCTTTCCATGTAACGCAAATGCTGGTGAGTCCTTCACGAAAGTTAGTTTGTCCCAATCCTGGAGTTCCCTTGCCTTCTGGGCTGAGTTCAAAATCTTAAGGCTATGGAGTTGAACATTGGCAATCGTAAACTCAGAATTGGGTTTGGTTGATTAACGCTGGTTACGAAATAAAATAATAATTAGAGTTGAATAAATCTCGCAGTTGAGAAATAATGGCAAAGCATAATATTGTAAATCCTATTATCTACATATATATTTCAAAGCTAGTTCATTTACATTCACTGAAATATGACTTAAAAATTTCATTCACTTAACTTTCTAATAATTTATTTAATATGATATGATACAAGTTATCAAATTGATATTTGTTTAAGTAGAGACACATTTAAATAATAAAAATTCAAAAAGTAAGTTTTTCTTTAAAGTTTTCCTTTATAAGTTAATTTTTAGTTATATAACTATCGGTTTAAATTAATCGAACTCCTTAACAATCATCTTACAAAAAAATTTTTCAATATAGAACAGACAGTAAATTTTTGCAATTAAAGTTGCACACTTTAAAAACTCAATTTTAATACTGCCAAAAATGAACCGAAAACCTTTACACATTTCCTAAATAGAATGATACGCAGTTAGATAATTTGTTAATTCTTCTTTGCGCTTAGAAAGTACGCAGGGACACATGTTTGGTATGTTGTTTTCAGCCGAATGATACTCAGATAATTTGTTAATTATTTTTAATGCCAAGAAAGTGCATAAGGATATAGATTTGCTATGCGATCTTCACCAGATTGATGCACAGATAATTTGTTAACTATTCTTTAAGCCAAGAAAGTGCATAAGGATGCAGGTTTGGTATGCCATCTTCACTGGAATTATATTCCGATAATTTGTTAAACTTTCTTTATGCCTAGAAAGTGCATCAGAAAGCAGGTTTGGTAAGCCGTCTTTAGTAGTAACAAAGTACGTGGTCTTTGCATTTTCCTAGCTAGGCCATTGTAAGAGATTTCCTGATTAAGTAACCATTTCACTTTATTTTTTTAAAAGAAAGTCTCTCATTCCTTTCCCATCAGGTGCCCATGAAAAGGTAATTTCCGTGCTGTTTGCTTTGAAATTTCTTAATGTAGTATATATAGGACAATCTGAGGTTTTCAGCAATTTTTTTGGAATGGCATTTTTTTAATGGGACTATAGGAAGAATAAAATAGAAAATAAATTATTATTGTTAAAATCCGCTAAAACAGAATGAATTCAATGATTAATTTCAGTTTGAGAGAATGTGTAAAAAAGGGGGTTCCAAGAATAAAGAAAGCATAATAAAGATTATGAATAGAATATACTATTTTTATGAGATACGTGCATAAAATTGTTAGATATTCATTTTAATTAATTAGATTTTTTTATTTATTTAGTTTATAAAATTATTTGTCTTTTTTTCAAAATAAATTACAATAATGATATAAATTATTCTATATTTACTATTTTTATTTATGTAAGAACACGTTCGGCAAATTCTTTTTTATGTAAGAATACTCTTTAAAATGTAGTTTAAATTTGTTTCTATTTATTTATTAAAACTATTAAAGGCGCTTCCTGCAGGCAGGGAGTCAGACTGTACCTTAATCTGTCTTGCTATAATCCTTGAAAAAAATTTAATCAAAAAAGTAAATTAGTAGGGGTTTTTAATAAATATTCAAGTATAAAAGAATAAAAAGATAAAACTTATTAAGTTTATCTTAGAAATAAGTAATAAAACTTTTTTATTAACCTTTTAAGGTAATAAAATTTGAAAACAACAAATTAAAAATTATGTGTTTTGAATTACTTCTAAAATTATGTTTCCAAAATTTTGATAGAATAAGAAATGTTATTCAAAATCAAGTGGAAGTGCTTAGAATTCATCTCGGTTTTATACTATCAATAAACTTAATTTTTTTTTCATTATTTAATAGATGTTTGTTCTTTAAATTAGGATTAGTAAAATAATCTTAAAAAATAATCAAGAAATAATAATAATAATATTTGTTTCCTGAATGAAGGTTTAAAAATTTTATTACATATAAAAGTCAATCTTAGATTCTGGACCGTTTTGTTGCGTATTTTGTAATTTTCAAATATGTCTAAACATTTTCACTTCTATGTATTCTTCTCGCTGAACAAAAATAAAAAAAGACCCAATGAAATTTCTGAACTTGAACTTTTGGCATGTGTTGAATCATATTATCATTCAAATTTGTTGAAACCTAAATATGGTTTTGAGATTGAACCTTATTACTGTATTTCTTAAACTTTTTAACGCGATAGTGTGGTTTAAGATAGATAGATACATGATTCAAATTTAACTCTTCATTCATGTCTCATAACGTCAATGTGTCAATTACCATTATGTAAATGTAGCAATATTATGGGTTTAGCGTTGAACTGATTCCTCTGAAAGAGAGTTGAAAAGATTCTAAAAGAATTTAAAAAAGAACATTAGAATTTATAACAATCACACAAAATTAAATATTAATTCTTATATCGGCAGATCTCTAAAACCTTTAACTTTTGATAATAAAAAAAACAATAGAAAATAATAGGTACACTATTTTTATACCTCCAGAATTGTTTGAAAATGCATAAAATATCAGAAAATAATCGTGAACATCGAAAATTTTGATGCCCTTAAAAGTATAAATAAAAAAATTAAAATTTTTAAACTAATTTTTCTAGGTTTATATACATTTAATTAAAAATCATAAAAATGACACAAGTATCATTTATTTAATAAACATATAAACTTAGTGAACCTATTTTTCTTTTATTGAGCAATTTTTTCTTTTTAATAATTTCATCCATATTTACTCTTTATTCTTCATCAAAAATTATTAGTATCATAAATGAATTGAAAAATTTTAATATTAAGTTAAATTGTTATAAATGCAAAAAAAAGTCTTACTTTATTTATTTACAAAAAATATCTTCAATTAGTAAAACATAGGGAAAAAACTAAGTTCTGATATGTTAAATTCAATTAATTAATACTGAGGTTACGGTTTGACAGGGTTACGGTCTGAACAACCTAGAGAATAGACCGAAAACTTTACTCAGATGCAACGCAATGCGATGCACACAACACAGAAAATAAATTAGGCAATGACAAACGTGTGATCAAAATTTTGATTGATTTTAACATTTACTTTTTAGATCTACGTCTGATTACGGTTTTGACATCGTAACTATAACCTCACCGAATGACAGTTAGTGATTTTAAACCTAGAAAAATTAGTTCAAAAATTTTAATTTTTTGTTTATACTTGTAAGGGCATCAAAATTTTCGATGTTCACGATTATTTTCTGATATTTTATACATTTTCAAACAATTCTGGAGGTGTAAAAATAGTGTGCCTATTATTTTTTTTTTATTATCAAAAGATAAAGGTTTTAGAGATCTGCCCATGTAATACTTAGACTTAGCGTAGCAGAATCAATTGAGAAAAAAAAAACTCAAACTAATCTTATGCCATTTAAAAAAACTAATGTAATTTTATTTCAAATGCATTCTTTTTTTTAACAGTCTTTTTACTTTATACCATCTGAAGGAAAGTGCTCGAATTATTATGCACTCCAGTGTCTTCTTCCAAGTGAATATAATCTAAGAAAATAAACAAAGATGGAATGACAAAACCCTCATTTCCAAAGTGTGGAATGTTCCATTTCTTTTTCTATCCGAGAATTGGCTTTTTGTTTTGGCAAAGCTAAAGTTGTATCGTTCTTATAAAGATTTCCCATTAACGGAGCCTCCAGAAGACGCAGTGTTTCCGGGATTAGTGAAGTGCCCACCCCCTCGCACACATTTCCTAGCCCCCCCCCCTTTTTCTTGGATGATAAAGGGGGGCAGGCAATGTTGAGACGATGACCAACAGGCTGGACGGAAAGCACTCGTTGCCATCTTGCACAGAGGTATCTTTTTAATTAACGAGGTTTAGGCTGCGTCAGCGTTTGGGAAAGCAAGGTTCGAATGAAATGTGGCGTTGTATTTCGGGGATCTATTATCTTTCTTCTTTCCAGCTTATTGGGTGTCTTACGTTATGTCCATATCGTAAATTGCTTTTGGATGGTTTTAGTACCCAGAGATAGGGTTAGGACCTATAAGTTACCATCGGGATTGTCCTATTCCAAACAAAACAAAAAAAACAACCAATTCCTCGAGATTTGAAACGCTGTATTATTATTTGGCGAAAGAGAACAAAAAAGGATAAAGTTAAAGGAATGGCAAGCGAAAACTGAAACGATAAAGCATTACCTAACGTTACGATCGAAATTTGCATTGACAAGTTTTAATCAAATATCTGAAAAATATTTTCTTAAGTAAGTAGCTTTTATACAATAAAAATTGATTCGATTCCAAAATAATTACATTTAATTAGAACTGTTGCATATATTTTTTTCCTTTTGCAGTCTGTTAATTGTGACATTCAAAACGTTGTATTATAATTAGGCAAGAGACAAAATAATATAAAGTTGCTGACACAATTACATGCAATTGAAATGCAATATTACGTTGCAATTCAGATTTGCCAGTTGCTAAAACATAATTGTAATGTATTCTTGTGTTAAGCAGTAGTCTCGTATTCCCATGACTACAACTGTCTGGCATTTCGACACTACACGGACAACAAACTTATACGTCCTAAATTATTGAAAGGAGTAATAATAGTTGGAATAAATATATATATTTCTCTTTTGCATAAAAATGTACTGAACTTACAGAGTAAAAAGAACGTGATCCTGTTTGTTTCCAGCAAAATTTAAATTTAGATGTAGAAAACTTTTCTGACTTACAGATAATATCATTCCGATATTTGTTCCTTACTTATAGCTGACACTTGGTAGGTATCAGAAATTAAAATTTAGCAAAATATGTTAAACAAACTCCTTCAAATAGGTTTCTCCAAAAATGAACAAAAATTTTTAAAAATCTTTCAGTCATGTTAGGTATTTGCAATTTGTTAACATCCCGGCATTTTTTTTTTTTTTTGGAATTTTGTGTTGATTTTGTGATATAGCCGGTTTCGGGAAAGACTAATGCTGTACGAAGTGAAGACAATGCAAATTGTCAGAGTATTAAAATTTCTTAGTTTTTCACATGAGCCCAAAATTATAAGATTTTTTTAAGAAATGCATAATTGTTTTTGAAACAGACTCTCATAAAAAATATCGAAACTAAAAGATAATATATATTAACAACATGAAATAGAGTGCCTGCAACCTTCTTGAGTTGGGTTTTATTTCCAAACATTTTCAGTCAGTTAACAAATTTCCAAAAGAATTTTCGAAGCATGCATAAATCATTATTATAAAAACAGTTAAACATTTTCATGCTGATGCTTAATCACCAACCTGTAGTAGCTAGAAAATTGATTGTTAGTTGTAAAATGATATTATTTGTAACTGATGTTAACTTCACGGTTTAAAAAAGGTGGTTCATGGTGACTTCATGGTTTCTGTATATTTTTTATCTATGAAAAAAAGAGATGAATGATTGGAAAGAAACTACAAAAATTGTTTCGTGTTGGCAAGTGACTTATTAAACTATTAAAAATGAATATCAATACTGCTGCCAGATACATATGAAATAATCAAAGAAAGATTGAACGTAGTCAAAAGCCAGTTTTTAGATTGAAACAATGCAGAGATCATAGAATTATCACAAGGCTAAATGCCTGTGTATTTGAGAGAATATTGATGAACATTCGTGTGGGACTCTCTTTGTTTACACAAATTTTAAAGATTTATTGTAAGTTTACGAATATTAAAAAAATTTATTTTTTGATTTAACCGAAAAATCGAATCGAATTTAATGTGGCACTTCGTAGCTCAAGGATCAAATGAAGGTCAATTGTCTGTAAAAACAGAAACTGTCGTCAAACAAATATCTGAAAAAGAAAGAGACAGAATTAAGGAAGTCAGGCGACAAAATCAATGAATTAACTAATTACGCAATAAATGGAAAATATTTCTACGGAAATTCAATGCTGAAAAATTTCGATGAATTTTACATTCAAAATATTTACGCAAAACGCTCATTCTGTCTCGAGTCATCAACTAAATGAAGCTTCCTGTGTGAGATGGGTTAATATTTGTATTCGCGTGAAAGTAAAACGAAATTGCCCTAAAGTATTAACTTCAAGCTTTACAATAAACTAATTTTTCTAAAGTGTGCATTAAAATAGTGGACCACACTGTTGAGATCTTTTGTGGGTGGCCATAGTAATTTTTTTCAACACCTAGACATAAAATTGATTTTCTCAAATATAATTTCATGTGCTAAGAATTTTTTTAAAATCATTATTTATTATCTGTCTGAATTGAATTTGTAACTATAATATCGTACGTACCCAATGACTAGCGTGTTTAAGGTGTCCTCCTTAAGTCATTAAGTTCGTACTCTACAATTTTAAAAAACACCTTTGAGCTCATTGAACCATGATATTGTTAAACTTTTTTAGCAACTTCAATATGGTACCAAATTAAATCAAATTATAATGCAAATTGGTTCATCTTAAACTTGATTATTCGGTGCTGTTGTTCATTTCTAATGGCTATATGATTCAATGTAATACCTTACAATATTATGAAATTATAAAATAATAATGTAATGAATTACATTATAAAATTTATGAATTACATAATAAAATATATTAATTATATTATGAAATTTGAATAATGTTATGGTTCAACGTTAAACCACTATTTTTTATAGTGCAGTAAGCATAAATCAGTTCATTAGATCAAAAGTTATTCAAGATATTTGATAATTTTATTTTGTTGACTATGTAACTCACCGTCTACCTAGAATTGGTTATTTATCTTTAAAAGAAATAACACGTTTAAAGAATTCCATCGATAACTTTGATTTGTGAATTTAGTTTACTTTTGTCGATTACTTAAATTCTATCGATTACTTTGGTGAATTTAGCTTACAGAGCAAAACAATTAATTAATAAAAATTAATTACAATTAACATATTACGTTACAAAGAGTGGGAAGATTTAAGGTCTATTGCTTAAGGTCTATTGAATAAGAAAAATTGCTTAAGGTCTATTGAATTTGTCAAAATTAATTTGCATTTTAATATTAATAATATTTTTAAAAATCATGAAATTCAGCTTATTAAATTCTTTCTCTTTACTTTTTCAGGAAAAAAAACTGTTGATGGGCAAGAAACTTGACGATCTCGACTAACACAGGAGCTTTACGCCAATTATTAAAATAAGATTTCAAAAGAGTATTTTTAAAAAAATGTGATGTCTTCGAGTAGTTTCGAATAAATATAAACAACTCTATCTTTAGTTCAGCCTTGCTGTTTGATTGCGATTTCGAAAAGCAGTAAAATGAAAAAGGAAAATCGGAAGAACGATTCCGAGAACAAAATCTAGAACCTTAGGTTAAAAGAATATATTTTACTTCGATTAAACCTAATATTTTATAGTTTTTTGAAGTGTGCAAACGCTTTTGTTGGTAATAGTCTATTAAAGTTAATATATTCCATATTTTTGTATATAGTGTTGCAAAATCTGTTGCAAATAATAATATCAAAATATTTTTGGCAAAGTAGAAACTATTTTTGCTGACCTTTTATGTTGATGGGCTTAAGATCTCTAGTCCAGTTTTGGGTCTACAACAGCTTTTCTATCCCCATATAAGACATTGTCACCTCCTTCCACCCCTCTTTCCTTCTTTTCTTGCGTCTCTTCCCACCCTCGAACACTCGTCACTACTTCATTCCCTCAGAAAAATGGTGGCTCCGAAAAAGAACAGAATGAAATAGAAAGAAAGGCGAAAGTAAAAAAAAAAGTACATAAGAACAAAAGTAAGAGAATAGAGAGAATAGCATCGATTGCAAGAACTAACAGAGGCTCGTGAGCGGGGAACGTTATTTTCTTCCTTTAGCCCCCTCGTCTAAGCGCACCCCTCCCCTTCCAAACCTTATTTTTTATTTATTTTTTTCTTTCCCTCTTTACTCTGTGAACGCCCCCATAAGTCGCTGACCAGAGGAAGATGGAGATAGCGAAAAAAGTAAGAAAAATAATAGATAAAAAATAGCCCAGCGTGCGGGGATGAGTTGGAATCCCCGGATTTTCCTTCTGCCTATAGCATCTATAAGAAGAGCCCGACGCTTGGACGATCTTCCAATATGCAAGAAGAGTAGTTCTGGTTTTACTTTCTCACGTTCTACCCCCTTATAACACATTAAGCCTTTTTTTTTCTATCTTCACCTACTTCTGATTCTTTCTTTTTAGCGAAGATCTGCAAGATATGATTGTGTTAGAACATACTCTGAATCATGATTCATTAAAGCCATTTTCTGTATTCGAAACAAGTAGAACACATATATTTTTCAAAGCATAATTGATATGAATTTAAGCAACAAATGTCGGTAATCTCCTTCACCCACATATTAGATAGACGCTCCAATTACATTTTTACCATGCTGGTAAAATGTAATAGGATGCATAACAGTTAAATTTTTGTTGACTGAGTCTGTTCTTGTTGCAGAAATTTACTTTTACTGAAGATTCAAATTTAGGATCTAAAGATGAAGTTCAAATTTAAGACATATTGGGCATTTTTATCAAGCATCCGACAAGAATGTTAAAATATAGTATACAACATAATAAACAAAATAAGTTAAAGGTGCTTTAATTCATCAGCAGCTAAAAGATCCACATACTTTTTTTGCAATGTAAAGTTTCGTTAAAGCAACATGGCGAACAGAAAAAACTGAAAACCATGTTGCAATTGGCTGCATAGAACATAATGAACACATTCGGAATTCTGTTTAAATAAAAATGCAAAAAAAAAAGATCAATCTGAGTTTATTTTACAGCCAAATACATTTCAGATCGTCCATCTTCAATCCAATAATTTTCTGAAGGCTGTTGTTATTGTAGTAAATGTGTTGAGTGGTCTAAAAAGTATTTGGTTAAAATGTTTTAGCTTGCTCTCTTTCATTAGTTTTATTAATTAGCTAGTGTGTTTTTTATTGTGTTATCTTTTCTTTCATTTTTTTATTGTGTCTTCTTTTCAGTCAATAGTGTAGGATCCAGACAATTGTTTATGGTCTACAGCTTTTGCTGTTCGTCATGTGACAATAACGAAACCTTACACTTTAAAAAGGTATATTTATATGTATATTACACTAATCACCAATTTGACAGTAGATGCTTTACATCAAGCTAATCATATGCTACTAAAACTTGAACTACGTTAATGTGATCTGTACTAATTACTCATTATTCCTTTACATTCATTTTTAAAAGTTTCAAGTTTCAAGGGGACTGCTTTATCAGTTTATACAATTTATGAATCTTAAATTATATCCCTATGAGGTAGCGCTGATTCTATCACCCATATTCAATTTTCATTTGAGAAACCCATATATATAAAATTAGTTCATCACGATTGTTGAGAGCAGACAAACCATGAACCTTCTGTTTTAATCATCAATAAATATTCAAAATGCATTACCGTGTTTCAAAAGTAAGTAATATACCTTATGCGATACTAAGGGAGACTTATCAGAAAAGAAATAAAATAAATGATAATTAGTTTTGACTAAATTCGCATATTCAAATATTTAAATAATTATTCAATAAGTTCCACAACAAGCAAATGCAATTAAAACAATACAGTTTCATTGAGTTTAGTTAGAACTCTTTATTAAATCGCGAGTGAGAAAACTAATTAAAATAACAAACATTACTGGCGTAGTCAAAATAATATGTTTTAATTGCAAGTCATTGTTATGAAATTTAAGCAGATTTAAGATAAAAGAACAAATTTAATCGAACTACTTAAGAGCTCCAGACTTTATTTCAAAAGCTAAAAATCTTTGTTTCGAAAGTTTTTAAAACTATTAAATTTATTCTATTCGCATCTATTAAAAGACTCACGCTGTACTTGCATTAATTGCTTAAAGCACTAGAGACTTAAATGTTTATTCAAAACAAATATTTTTGGTTAAATTAATACCAGACATATCAAACCATTAACAATTATCTAATACATTTCTAATTATATTAAATGAAAGCTTCATTTCCCCCGGTGGTTTGAATGGCTCTTTTAGAGTTACCCAAAGAGATCTTTCCGTGGATTTGGCAATTTATACATCATTAGATAAACATACAAGCTGACATCATAATAACTTCTCATGTTATCCAGACAAAAGACATCCCTTAATTACCCCGAATTGAATTCATTTTAACTACTGAAGAAGATAATCAGTCTAGATAGCAACTACAGGGATAGTGGAGGAAGCGCAATAGCGGGATGAGGATCACTCTCAAAGTCAGCAGCATCTTCCCCATCCTTTTTTTTTCTTCCTCTCCTGAAACAGGTAAAGAAGATTGGCGATTGAAGACGAGAGCAAAGGGGAGAATGAAGAAGGCAATGCCACCTCTCCTAAACATGTCAGCCCCCTCTCCTTAGCTAAAAGCCAGTTAGCAGAAGATCCCTAAGGGGGTGCTCGACACTGTTTGCCTCAACTCGAATCACGTGAGCCTCAGCCACCCCCTCTCTACACCCCATAAGAGCTCGATCGGCCTATTGTTCCTTCGAAGCGCGTGCAATTAGGCGACCATGCGTTGGAAGGCAGAGCTTTTACGATGCCGATATTCCTGCAATTGCTTCTTCTTCTCTTCCGGAACATTTTGTTCCTTTTTTTTCCTTTTTTGCCTTTCTTCCTTCATGCCCGTCTTCTTTTTCTTGCCTTCGAAAAGCTGGTGAAGATCTAGAAAAGTGGAAAAGCTTTTGGAAGTATGTCCTGACGAACTATATGAGGTCCACAGCTGCAACCATGGTTGACCAGTGGTGATTTGGGACCAGTATTTTACGGTACTTGTTGAGGAAATGAGTCAACATTGGAAATGACCTAGAAGGAAAGCAAAATATTTTTATGAATACAGCATTAATTTCACCTAAAATAAAACACATTCAAACATGAAAATCGTGTTTAAAACCATGATTTAGAATAAAAATTTCGATACTTTCAATTTAATTCGTCTAAATCTCAAATATGCTGGATTAATAATTAAAATTTTTATTTTTTTTCTCTCCTTCGAAAAGTTGGTGAACATCTAAAAAAGTAGAAAAGCTTTTGGAAGTATGTCCTGACGAACTATATGTGGTCCACAGCTGCAACCATGGTTGACCAGTGGTGATTTGGGACCAGTATTTTATGGTACTTGTTGAGGAAATGAGTCAACATTGGAAATGACCTAGAAGGAAAGCAAAATATTTTTACAAATACAGTATTAATTTAACCTAAATTAAAACACATTCAAACTGTTGTATGAAAATCGTGTTAAAATGGAATAAAAATCTCAATGGTTTTATTTTACATGTCTAAATTTCAAACAAGATGAATTAATAGCTGAAATTTTTAATTCATATTATTTTCGCCGTCGAAAAGTTTCTGATGATCTAAATAAGCATATAAAGTTTTAAAAGTTTGTCCAGGCGAACTACACGAGGTCCACTGCTGCAATCTCGGATGACCAGTTGTGATTCGGGTCCAGCATTTTACAGTAATTGTTGAGGAAATAGTCAACATTGGAAATGATCCAGAAAAAAAGCAAAATAGTTTTATGCATACATCATTAATTTAACCTAAACTACAAAACAAAAAAAAACTGTTATTTAAAAATCGTGTTGAAAACCATCATTTAGAATATGAATATCAATAAAGAAAATATTTTAATTATTTGAAAAAATTTCTTCCTTGGAATAGTAGTGGTGATTTGGGACAAATATTTTACGGTACTTGTTAAGGAAATGAGTAAATATTGGAAATGACCTAGAAAAAAGAAACTGCTTTTAGGAATACATCACTAATTTAACTTAAACAAATAGACATTTAAACCATTATATGTTTGAAAATAGTGTTAAGATCCAACGTTTGGAATAAAAATCTGAATATTTTCAATACCGGTGAAATTATGTGTGATTGTTTACTTACTTACATTGAAGTTCTATTTCTCAAATTTGCTTAAGTTGTGCAGCAGTTTAAAAGTTTTAATTATTTCTAAAATACATATCTTAACTGGCTCATTTTAAATGAGCTTTTATTGGCGCAAAAAAAATATCAACTGTATTTTGATAATCATTCCCGCAAAAAAGCAATCAATTCATCAAAACTGTCATTGAAACTGAATGAAAATTGTTGTGGAATACGAACATCTTACGTACTACTCGTCAGAGAAATTTATAAAGACTTTTTAAGCTCCTTTTATTTTCAAAATATCAGTCATTTGTTTGTGTTGCAAAATGCTCTACATTTTTGTAAAACGCACTTGAAGCTTTTTATTCACTGCGAAACTTTTTTCTAAAAATAATATGAAATAATTATTTTATATCATTTTGAGAAAAAAAAACTTTTTATGAAATTTCTTTCAATTAAGGTCAAAAATCAGTTATTCCATCAATAGATTTAATATAGATTTACTAGAATCAATAGAGCAGAGTTAAATTCTCATTTAAAAATATGAAACCAGATACGAATGACTCTAAAAAAATTCAATGATTTCTAAATAGTTAAAATTTATACATAATTTTCACAAAAATGCCTTTAATTGAAAATGCCTCTTCGTTACACACGTAATTGAAATTTTGAAATTACAAATACTCCAATAAAAGAAAATTAATTTAATTCCAAATGTGTTCCACATTACATAGCATATTATAAATTTTAGTAATTTTCTACCGATATAAATGGAAAAATCTTTCTTGTTTCATAGATTAAATTCTGTTAAACTTTTGATTTGTTCTAAAATTTCAATGGACTGTATATGTAAAGAAATTAATTAGTTTACAAACATAATTAAAATATTATAAAGCAACAAAATTAAATTAATACAAAATGAATACTTTAAGGGGTTTATGAAACTTTTCAAAAATACGTTGTTTTGAATATTTTAATACTATTGTATTTTACATAAAATGCGCAAAAATGCTCACAAATCTGACATTTTTTTAATAAAAAAAATTGAATTTTAATAATATTAATGTTTTTAATTTTGATACGATTGAAAATATTATGAAAAGAACTAACATAAGTAAATAGTTTTTTTATGCACACGTGTAAAGAACTAGTTTTTGTGTTTTGTCACTGCAGAAGGCTCTTGTTTATGAAACCGAAAGTATAAGTATGTCAATTTTTGTGCCATTATTTGTGCTGTATATATACACAAAATATATCGTATCTTTTTTTGAAAACGTGTTTCGATTTTAAAATTTTTCTTCATCTTGGAATTTTTTTGATATTAGTATGTAAAAGCTTTTAAAAAATTCTAAAATTAAAATTTATTATGATCTTTTTTTATCGTTTTTTTTTTTAACAGAATTATAAAACAGCGTTTAAAAATGCTTTACTTATTTCCTGAAGATAAAAGGAAAAAACTAAACGTAGTCATATTTGCGTTCTAAATAGGATTTAAATATACATTTTTGACCCTTTGAAGTATCATAAATTGGTTTTGTATTTAAATAATAATCATGGTTTTAAGATTCATGGTGTTTGGGACCCTCTTATAACATTGAAATTTTCTTCGCGTAATAATTTTAACTCTTCAAATTTATTCAAAATTGATTCAAGTTACATTGGTTTAAATTTATTTAGCACATGCTATTATAATTATTAAGTTATCAGACTCTAACAGTTTATGAAGTTTCTAACAAATTCAAAGTACTCTGCAAAATTCTTTAAAAATACCGAGACGAAACCAAGATTCTCAGTTAAATTAAAGTTTTTGAAGTTAAATTACGAGTTTCACATTAACAGAATTATGAAAAATACATTGTATCCAAGTTCCATTTATCTATATTTTAAATATTTATTTTTTTTATAAGCGGCGTTAAAGGACATCCGACCCAATTTTAGGCTTATCACTATCAATGATCAACTCCTTGGTCTTGTAAATTTGAGTCCAGCCCAGAAGACAAGGAAACTTCTGGATCAAGGTATTGGGACAATCTAGTCCTTCGTGGAGTACCTTTTGATGGAACTAACAGTATTTGTATTATGTTACACTGCGTTTGCATTATGTTATGTTATAATATGCATTGCAACTCGTGGCAAGAGGATTCTAACTCATGACATTGAGGATAATTAAACGTCAGGATTGCGATCAGTGGGGGTTTGTTGCAAAAGCGATTCGTTAGTGGATCACCTCACTAGAAAACGTATGTTTTACCCTCTGAAAACTATCCTTCTGCATGGAATTTCTTTCTGATATTTCAATGTATTGAAATTCAACACACAGTCAATTCGGTATGGTTTATGGGGTAATCGTCTAACACAGCTTCGGCCGGGTTCAATTTCCTGTGCTAAAATCTGGATATCAAATTGGATTGCAATTTTTCTGATCGTGTCCAAGTAGTCCACTCTTATATGATGCCCTCGGCGATTCAAGATTAAGCTTTAGGCCGTGAAGCAAGATTACAAAACAGCAAGCGTGCAACGTTTGTCCTTTAATTCCAAGATATTTATTTCCCTATAAAAGTGGTCTGCTTTCTATCTTTTGCATGCAAAAAGAGCTAGGGGATACGAGAGAAGTTTTTTTTCTAAAACAAATTTAGAAGAGATAATTCTTTACTGATTTCTGAATTTTTAAATTTAAAAAAATTACTTTTCTAACAATGAAATGAGTTTGAAAGCATTTCAGCCATACAAGTTAGCCACACGTTGCATGAATTTGTATCTTATATTATTAAATTCATTAATTTTTCTTCAGTAGTTGGGATAATTTTTTTGCCCGGGGCTGCCAACGAATTTAACTCAATTTATATTAGTAAAAATTTTAGTGTATGAAATGCTTGACAGTTTTCCTTACACTTAAAACGTTAGTGTAAGTAACACTGGAAAAGTGTACATCTTGCAATGGCACTGTTCCTTAAAAAAGAAAAAAAGAAAGAAAAGAAAAAAAAAAAACAGTGTTAGAAATACAACACATTTCCTACCTTCCAAAACCTACGAAAGAAAAGCAACAATCCACTCTCCATAGGGAAGCACCTTGGGATTGAAGGACTAGCACTGCACATCTGTTGATTTGTAATCTTGATGCCGCAAGTAATTAAAAATGATAGCAAAAATATCCGTAGCCGTTTAAAAAAATCAACTCAATTAAACAATACGAAAATTTCTTGAAATCAACTTATTCTCTATTATTTTTATTTTCGAAGTCTATACACATTTTCTTACATGTACGACAAAATATTCAGAAAAATGATTAACTTAAATAACTATTTCAGTTCTTTCAATCTTGAGAAAGTGAGTCAGTGCATTAAATTTGAATATTAATAAGCTATCATAATGAAAATTAGATGAGTTATTTTCAAAATGTATCAAATTTGTAAACTTTGAAACAAAACAGTGATTTTATTTGAAAATTTTTATAAATTTCAAAAACAATGAGGCGCCAAAAAGTCTTAATTTTAAAAAATTATAAATTATTTTCATTTTTAAAATAAAGTCTCAATTTGAGCAGAAAAATGTATGACTTGTCATTGTTTGAGAATATGGCCTTTAGTTTTTGCGTCTGTACATGCTATAATGTCATATGTATATTTAAAATGTTTGATGATTAAAAAATAGTAGTCTACTTTAAGTTTCTATGACTTTTACACTATAAAAAAATCTGTTTCAAATTACGATTAAAAAGTACTGGCTCCATGATGACAGCTTCCGTAAAATCAATTTCTCTCTAAAATTTTTAACTGTATATTTTACAGTGATATTTATTCAATTGCAGAGATTTTACCATGAATATTACTGTAAAAATCACGGTATAATACTTAATTTTTACAGTAATATTTCATTACGTCTGTGCATGCTTTAATGTCATATGGTTATTTAAAATGTATGACAATTAAAAAAAATAGTAGCCTACTCTAATTTTCTACGACTTTTGCACTATAAAAAAAAATCTGGATCAAATTACGATAAAAAAGTACTGGCTCCATGATTACAGTTTCCGTAAAATCAATTTTCTCTAAAATTTTAAACTGTACTTTTTACAGTGATATTTATACAATTGCAGAAATTTTACCGTAAATATTATTGTAAAAATCACCGTACTTAATTTTTACAGTAATGTTTAATTACAACGATTTTACAGTAAATATCACTGTATAAATATTACGATACATTAGATTTTTTGTTCTGTAACACTTTATGATAAAAATTGACATCTGGTATTTTTTTATCTGGTATTAAGTGATGGTATTCTTTTACCGTAGTTTGAGCCGGAAATTTTTGCAGTATACACTGGTCTAAAATTATGTTCGACTTTATGTAAAAGAATTTTGAAATCGTCACCTGCTCATATCTTGCATCACCCTTTCCCACCCACATCTGCAAGCGATGACCATCACAACCAACTGACCTTCCCACCCTACCTCGTGCCAGCAACGTGAGTCCGGCCTGAAGCTTTACAATTAGAGTGGCCATAGTCTCCCTCCCTTCCCTCCCCTTCGGTCAGTAATATATCATATCAATTTTCCAAAACCCTACAAGTATTGATCGAGAGAGAGTTCGGCGCAGGAGCGAAAACACACTCCTCACACATCCACACTCTTCCCTACGTGGAGAGAACTCTTTCTTTTTTTTTTTTCATACTTTTTTTTTTGTTCCATTCCACTCCCTCCCTTTCCTTCGCTTCTTCTCATTTTCTTTGTCGTTCTTTCCATCATCATCTTCTTCCTCTTTTGCGTCTTCCAGAAATGAAAGTGCAACTCTTGGAAAATAGGAAAATGGAGAAAGAGCGAAGGCGAAGAACGTAGAATGTTTAGTGTCTTTAAAGATAAAAGTCCGTTTTTTTTTTTGGCTGGCGAAGGTCAGTTGGCTATCTTCGATGGCCAGTTTGAGACTTAGATTTTAGCAAAGTTCGTTTTCCAATCTGAATGAATGTTACGAAGAATGCAAAAGAAAAAGGAAATAATGATGCATATAGAATAAATGTTTCATTATCAATCATCGAATATATCTCTTAAGAACTGGCGAATTGAAAAACAAAAATTCATTGTAATTTTACAATAGTGTCGTGTTACAGCCGAAAAAAGTGTTGGAATGAAATAAAACAACCTAACGAATGGGATAGGGTGTCAGAATAATATATATATATATATATATATATATATATATATATATATATATATATATATATATATATATATATATATATATATATATATATATATATATATATGCATACCGTCTCATTTATGTCTAGGTTTATGGCATTTTAAATTTTGGCAGGATTCCATTTTAAACAAAATACAGAAAAGATGCATATAAATATTTAAATTTTGCTTTAAAAAACATTAAAAAAATAAACTTCGTTTTGAAGAATATAAAAAAGAAAACTTTAAAGTATACATAAATTTAAAGTATATATAAATTTGAAAACTAGGTTAAATGTAAAATTATGTTGTGCAGCTTACAACGAAATATTTAGTCATATCAAATTTGATTTTAATGAAAGGACAGATTTCATGGTTTATTATGACTTAAATATTTACTTTAGCAATAACAAGCAATTTAAGCGCAAAAGATTGCGAACATAGAAATAAAAAAAATATATTAAAATAAAAAAAAGAACGCTCAAGTTCTTCTAAATATACATTGACGCTGATTTGAGAATAATTTTGTCACTTATTTGCATTCTGACTTCTGAATCTATATGAGCGCTTGAAACATGCCGACGGGTAATTCCTATTTTTATATTTTTGACGCGACTGAAGTTTTAATCAAGAAATATCTTACCACTTCAGTTTCTTAGGTCTATTTAATAACACCGTTAAAGACTGTATCTCGAAGACTCAACCCTCAAATTAAACTACACTTTTAGTGAATAATATACTTTTCTTAAAACTGCTGTTGGTATGTATTTCTCTTGACTGTTGAGTTAAGTTTCGTTTAACGCCTTTATATATCTTTAGTCATCACCTTTTCTTCAGCCATTGTTATCATATATATATCATATCAGTGCCTATCTTTAGACAGTACCTTTTATTCTAATTATAAAAATGGCCCAAAATGTCATTAAGAAGAAAAGCCCCAGTTTCGCGAAGATGAAAAACATTTGTAATTTAATTTTTTAACAATTGAAAAGTTACTCCAACTTTGCATTGCAGGCTCATGAAAATCTGTGAAAATTCTGAATTATTCAGTTATTTTTTTATAATTTTTTTAAGAGGGGGAAAAAGCTTGCTAAACTAGCAATTACATCTTTAAAGAAAGCATAATGATTTTTAATACATTTTTATTAAATAACTATCTTGCGAGAAGAGATTCTAAAAGGATTTTTAATCAGTTTAAAAAATTAAAATAAAGTTTTGAAGATTTTGGTGGGATACAGTATGTATGCCAATAAAATTTAAAACTCATCCCAGTTGTCCTCAGCATGACAAAGTTTATTATAAATAATTTATAGTTTTAAAATTCCTGATAAATCTAATTTTTAAATTTAAATTTATAACCAAAATGAGTTTTAGCTACGTAGGAATGACATATTAAACAATAATCATTTCACTTTTATAAAAAAAAGTACAAAATTTAATGTGACGCTTGAAACATGTTTACCTAAAATTGACGTTTTATATCTTAAGAACATTGTTGTAAGAGCAGTTTTATAAGTTTCGTAGAAGTTACCACTTCTGTATTTTGAAGGTTATAACTCGACAAAAATATTTTTTAAACCCGACAAAATTATAGGTTGAGGAAAATGAATTATAACCCGACAAAATTCTACTTAAATTTAATATCCATATCCAAATTTTCAACTAAAAGCAAAACTTAAACTCCACAAATGCACATTGATTAAATAAAGTGATTTCATGTTTGTAAAAGTATTGAATTTCATTTGTGAGACTTAAAATAAGCTTGCATATATGAATGTTATTTCCTTTTTGAAGATTGCGGTAAAATCAATTTCGTCAAAATTACCACGGCACTATGTGGACTAACCTAAAATACTCTTTATAACACAAAACAGTTTGGAACTGCAAAATAAATATAGTAAAATCAAAATATTAAGCCAAAATAGATCTTAAATATTTTTATAAGATTTTTAAAAACAAAAATTTTTTTCTAAGGTTTAAAACAATCTCGACTAAGATAAGAGTTATTTCATTTGCACCAACATTCATTTTTATTATTTTTTTTCCTTTCAATTTCCGTAACTAGGAATCAGAAAGGATTCTTTATCTGTTGAACAAAAATAAAAACCAAAATTCATTTATGAAGATCGCTATAAAAGCAATTTCGAAAAAGTTACCACTCTAGATATAA
Organism: Parasteatoda tepidariorum; assembly: GCF_982258835.1. Taxonomy (NCBI): domain Eukaryota; kingdom Metazoa; phylum Arthropoda; class Arachnida; order Araneae; family Theridiidae; genus Parasteatoda; species Parasteatoda tepidariorum. The sequence goes on from NC_141761.1 coordinate 54,966,848, forward strand.
TTCTAAACTATCAAAGATAAACACAAAAAAGTATCAGAACTGAAATCAATAAAATCCACAGCAAACTACCAACTTAATATAAAACTTCGCTATCAGATCTCTAGACAAACTTGCATCGACAAAAAAAATGAAGAAAAACTTTTAACAGCCAATCTTAACTCCGTCAATTTCTTTCGAAGAAAAACTTTCTGTTTATTTTAAGCCGGGCAGTATAAGCCCGCCATCAGGTTTTATTTACTCCCAAACTCTTATGAACGAAAATTGGAAAATAAAAACTTGTAAAAAAGAAACAATGAATAACCCGGTGATATCAAAAAGAAAAAAAAAAGAGTTAAAGAAAATATATATATAAAAAAATTCTATTGGAACTTTTATAAGATATCCAAGATAATATATCTATATAAATACAAAGACATCATTTTTTCAGCTTTTGTCTTGATTTATGTTTCAGTTCAATTTTCAGTACAGCATCACGTTTTCAAGTGTATATCTCTATTATCCGTTTTCTAGTGGTTCTCTATATCCCCACGAGGATCAAAATCTTTCAAGTTGTCTTTCATTTCATTTTTTTATCTTTCTATTTTATTTTTCATTTCGCTTTACTCATTTCAAACTGTGATTTTCTTTGTTTGACATTTGAAGCTTTACGGATAAATCGACACCTTTAACCGCACGCGAGATAAAAAAGAGAAAATCGTGGATTGGGGGAGGGAAAGGAAGTTGTAAAAAAAAGTGCCAGTGTCGGAGTGAAATAAAAAATTGATACTGAAAAAACTGAGTTTTCAGTTTTTTTCGTTTGTTTCTTTTTTCTCATTTTGTGGTATCGCCAACTATCGTCTGCCAAATCTCCCCTTTTTTTTTAAATCCAGAAAAAATCGTAAAAGAATACCACAGGGAGAAAAAATCGTTTTCAAAATAGCGAGATATACTTTTCAGCAGCTTTTTTTCTATCTTGAAATTGTGGTTTCCGATTTATTTTTATTATTTAATGTCCCTTCCGAGTTCTTTATACCTCCCATCTAAGTTATTTCTGTAAAGAAATAAATTTTGATTCTACTGAAGAGACTTTAAAAGGAAATATTTGGAGACTAAATGGTAAGAAATATTTGAGCTATTTTAAGCTTGATTTAGTAGAAAAATCTCCAACTCCGAACATTCCTTTTTTTTTCATTATCATTAAAAACATGAATATGTATTTGTTTTAATTTTTTTAAATAATAATACTATTTTGTTTAGCATACATACTTTTTAAAAATTATTTTTGGATGTAGTTAATTTTCAGAAAGCGCCATATTACTTATTTGATTATATTTGTGTTTAATATTTCGACTTTCAAATGCATCATTTAATTTGCATATTTATAATAATCTTCTCCCCTCCCTTTCCATAAGTTATTTTATGCTTTTAAAGTAAAAAAAATAAAAAAGCTTCAAATTTTGGATTTTTGCGTGGTGAACTTTTTCATAATTCAACTGAAGAAAATTCACATTAATGACTTTTTTATTTCATTATTTGTGTTAAGTTTGAGTAGGAATCTGCTTTTAATTTTAAACACTTTTACCAATTTTCTTATGTAAATTTTGCAATGTGGATGAAAAAATTCAAAAAAATTTTTATGCTTAAATAACATTTATAATGTCATTACCAAGAATTTACCAAGATGAACTGATTTTTTATTATTATAATTTTTTTAAGTTTAGAAGAATGCATGATTGATGCTTAGTCATGAACTAGATTTTCAGAAAAAAATAATCCAAATCAGTGCACTTGTTTGAGAGTTATTAGAGTGAAAGTAAATTTGAACATTTATATATAAAGCAAAAAAAAATAGTTGTACTTTGTAACGCATATTGTGCTAGAGTACCAGCAAATATAATCAGTAGTCGATATTAATCAAAGTCAGAACTAGGGAAAGGAATTATTTGCGTGTTAATATTTTGCAACAACATTAGTTGACAACTAAGAGCATCACATAGTTGCTCCTTTAATATAGTTGGTTACATATTAATTTATTTATGACAGCTTTTGTTGATTATAAGTACAAAGTCATTTGAAATAATAATGAAATATAAATTTCAATAATCCTTGCGTGTCAGAGAATGCCCTTATGAAGCAAAACTTGTGTTTAGATTGTTTGGTTGATAAACGGATTTGTTGGAAAACCTTCAATCGTTTCAACTTAATTTTAGTAAGTTTTGAGTTTTTGGAAAGGTTTACGAACTTATACGAGGTTGAAATGCTGTAATACTATGAATATATCAATTTTAAAAATAGACTATTGCATATTATTCTTTCTATAGACTATTACGAATTTTTTAGACTATATTTTCGTAAAAAAAAATACAAAAAACTCGCAACAAGGAGAATTTTTATTTGCCAATGTTTGATTATTAATTTAATTCTGAAATACTTTATATACATAAAATATATTGACAATATTATATATATATTGACAATTATATTTACTTTTAAGGTGACTGATTTGACCTATGAAACTTTTAAATAATTAGATCACTATGAAAAGAAATGGAACTCAAAAACTAAAATTTCCATTCGATTTACATTTTAATTTCTCACCTTTATTAATTTATTTATTTTAAATAAAGGAGATTTCCTTGTTTATTACAAATTTTAGCAGATTCATATAAGTGTAGCAAGTAAAATAATGTAAAAATAAGTTAGTGAAAGCTCTGTAAATATACTTTTGCTTCTATAAAGTATGGATGTTGTAAAGTTAATTATTAAATTAGCTAATTGAATGAAAAACATATTCCTTTTAAAATTGTTGGAAGAACAGTGTAGGAAATAAAATAGAAATAATAAAGGTTTTAAAATTTTTGGTGAGGCTAAAATTAATTTTAATTGAAATCATTTAACAACTATTATTTAATGAAATAAAATTACCATCTTTCCATTACTTCCCAAAATAAAAAAAACTGGAAAAGCCAGTTAATTTTTTTTTAGAAAAATCGTCTGCCAAGAAAGAAAATTAAAGTAAGTCATAAAAAAGCGAAATAAACTGTTTGTATTGACACTAAACTTAATCATAATCAAGTTGGAAAAACATTAAGGCCCCCCCCCCACAAAAAAAATGAAAAGCAAAACAATGGAGTTAAATATCTTCTTTATTCACTTAACGCCAGAAAAAAATCGACGCTTTAAATACTTTGAAATACTTTTAACACAGCAACTAGGTCTAAGTCAACAAAGAAAAGGAAAACATTAAACAAAAACCCCGAATAAAAAATTTAAAAAAACGTTTTGAAGCAACAGTTAAAAAAAAAAATAAGGAAAAAAAAACAGCAGACGATCTTTTACCACTCACTCCTCCACTCAACAAAACGATAAAAAATATCACTGCGGGGAAGAGATTTAAAAAATAAAAGAATAAATTGAAATGAAAAAAAAAAAAAACTTTGACTCTAGAGATTTGAAGTGATGTCGAAACGATTTCCCCTTTAAACCAATTTAAAAGTGTTGAAGTGGCGGGAGTTGACCTTTTGAATTACTTTCACTTACTCCCCACCCCCTTTTTTCCATCGTCTGCTTTTTCCCACCCGCATGTTGCCACGGTGCGGGTGTTTAACTTTGGAATTGATACAAGGATTGAAAAGGATTTTATAGCGAACTTCTTTTATTCTTTTTTTATTGAGCACACATTTTATTCAGTTATTTTACTTTGTATTTTATTTTTATTTTTTGAGGTTTGTTAAATCGAAGATAAAGTAAGGGATCTCCACCGTTGCGATGCTTTGTTTATTTTTTATTTTTTCAATTTTTTTTTGGAAGGGAAAAAAAGTAGTATGTACAAAAAGATTTAAACATTTTATTTCTTGATGTTTTTTTAGCGGATTCGAATTTTATGATGTTAGTTTTTGTTTTCATGGCTTTCCTTGTATTAAAGTTGGAAAAATAAAATTACCAGGGAACAAAAATAACTGCTTTATTAACGAAATTAAATTTACTTAAACAAATTTGATAATGTAATTAAATGGAAAAGGAAATAGATTCTTTGAAATTTACTGCAGTTTAAAAAAGTTTCCTTTAATCTTTTTTCTTGCAACGTAGCACTTAAATTTTAACAAAAAAAAAAAATAAATTAAACACTAATCAATATTTTAGTTCAAATTTAAGTTTGATTTCTATTACCTTGCATAAATTAAATACCTAGATTGGCCCTCTCGGCTAATGTGGTTTTTCTTGTTCTGTTTTTCATCTTTTTCTTTCTCTTTCGGCTACTGTGGTTTTTCTTGTTTACTTTCTCACCTTTATTTCTCCATTTTTCGTTGGCAACTTTGCAATTTTTATTTCTAATCAATTTTGTTTTTTCTTATTCACGTCTGGTAAATTTTAAAAACGGGTGCCTATTTTTGAAGTGCTTGAAACACGTCGACTGTTATTTACTTTTCATGCATTTTTAAAGTGATACTACAATTACTCCTATACTACAAAGGTAATTTTTTATCTTGCAGTGGAGTACATTTTATTTTACTTTATAACCATCGTTTAGCAGCAGATCCAAGTTTGAGTTTACTGCTACCAATGTTCAACTCCGCAGCCTTGTAGTTTTGTACCCAATCCAGAAAGCACGGGAAATCCTGGGTCAAGTTTTGTGAGAAATTTGCCTTCGTGTAGGACTTTTCAAATAACCAACCCGCATTTGCGTTACATGGAAAGAAAAACTACGACAAATTCCCACGGTTAACCGGGTGGCAATGGTACTCTAATCCATGATCCGTCTACCACTGAGAATATTTTACGTCAGCTCTGTATTCGATGCAAGCCGGATGCAAAATTCGTATCAACCATCCATCTCTTGAATTCGAACCATGGTGTCCTCATTGGGAGGCAAGCGCTCTATCACCTGATTCACCAAGGCTCAGGTTCATGAACTTTTGTTTGATCACCATTGTTGAACAGCCGACCCAATTTAGGGTTTATGACTACATTTGTTCAACTCGTTAGCCTTGTAATTTTGAACCTAATCCAGAAGACAAGGGAACTCCAGGATCAAGAACTGGGAAAAATTTGCCTTCGTGAAGGATTTTTTTATGTAACTAACCCGCATTTGCATTACATGGAGAGAAAAACCACGAAAACCTCCCACTCAGCCTGATGGCAAGAGGACTCTAACCCATGATTCGTCTACCACTAAGGATATTTTACGTCAGCACTGTGGTAAGTTCTTTAAATTTTATTTTATTTTATAACCGTCGTTGAACAGCCGATTTTATGGGTTTACGACTACTAATGTTCAACTCCGGTGAAGTACAATTTTGAACAAAATCCAGAAGACAAGGGAACTCCTGGATCGAGTATTGGGAGAAATTTGCCTTCGTGGAGGACTTCTTGATGGAGCTAACCCGCATTTGCGTTACATGGAGAGGAAGACCACGAGAACCTCCAACGGTTAGCTAGACGGCAAGGGGACTCTAATCCATGATCCGTCTATCACTGAGGATATTTCACGTCAGCACTGTGGTCGGTGCAAGCCGGATGCTGCATTCGTATCGACTGGGATTCGAAGCCGGTTCGCCTCATTGGAAGGCGAACGCTCTATCCCCTTAGCCATCACGGCTCAGTTCTTTAAATTTACCATTATTTGATTCAACAGAAAATTTAATTTGGTTTACAATGCATTTTTTATCTCTCACCATAATCAGCTCCTTAAAATGTTCGCTAAAATTGAAAGATCAAATTAGAGTAATTTTTAATAAAATATAATTTTATGGAATAACATATAGAGAAAAGTTATAATTGATGAAGAAATGTCAAAAATATAGGCCAAATTAAGTTTGGTGAAAATTTTATACTTTCTAAATTTCTGAAACTCATTTTCCAAAAAAAGTACTACAAGGTGCCTCACCTTACTCCATGATATATTCATAAATTCCCTACTATCTAAATGAACTTCAATTGTAAATCAGTTGATAAATAAAATTTTTTCCTTAATTATAAGAATAATTAAAATAATAATAACTGAGCAATTGCAAGTCGTTTTGGTCATTCTCCCGTTTCTTACAAATATATCACTATAAAATAATTTTAAAAAAATATGTTTTATTGTGTTTACTTTTAAAAAATATATAAACGAAAATTATAATTTCAGTAATGAGATTCTTAGGATAAAATAACCCCAAAATTTCACTTTATTAAAATCCTTACGGAATCACTCTTAATTTTCTTCTCATTCTTCGGTATTCAAATTGTCAATTAAGTATGACGAAAATGTGGTGTTAATTTGAGGTTGATGGAGAAAAATATTTAATGTTTGTTTTACACATATTTTGATGTATATGAAACTGGCTGGTAATTATGTATTTTTGGTATTCCACCTACGCATTCCATCATAATATTTGTTAAAAAAATTAAAATATAAAGCGTATTAAATATACCCAATTTTTAAATTACAAAAAGCTTGTTTTGAAATATGATTACGTATAAAAGAATGCGTAAATCGAAATTTCTCCTCTGACAAATTCGCTGCTTAGCAACTATGGGGTAAATAATTGTATCAACTGGAGAAATGAAATGAGAATTAAACGTTTGATAATGGAGAGATATAAAAAGCTTTTCAACAAATAGGCTTTCTACTAACAAATTACAATATTTTAAATAGAAGATTCAACATTTTTTGAAAATGCAAAAACCAAAAAATAGAATATTTCAATACATTGTAAGAAATAGATACTTTCTTCGTGTTTGTCGAAATCGTGTTTGTTTGAAAATTTTTACTTGGAGCATATACCAAGAAATAGTATATGCTCCAAGCAAAAATTTTTCAAATTAACAAAATAACTATCATCACTTCTTCGAGGAAACGAATTTCGTTAAACAGATAATTCGTTACGCTATTTTTTACACGAAGAAAAAAACAAATTTCGTTGGGAGTAATGTATCTAACTTTTCTCATAATCACTTTAACACCATATAGGTGGATAATTGTTGCCCAAGCAACGCAAGAAAGACTGATAGAACAGAGAGTTAAACTACAACCATGTAAGAAGCAGGTTCGAACTCGGGATCTTCTTAGTACGAGGCCAATTCATTCTAATCATTCTAGTTAACAATCTCCCACAACGCACAGCATTAAGTTTCTGTAATTGAGATTATATTTTCGTCATATATTTGAGAATTCGCATCTCGTCACAAATCACTTGATTCCATGACAAAATGATTCTCAAAATTAACAAATTACAGCTTAAGGAGTGCTGAATCGTCAAATGTGAGAGTTTAATTTCTGAGATTGCAATAAAAAATTAATTCAGAGCTAATAAATGTATGATAAACTATTTCTTATAATTTCTTATCTGTATTTTTATACTATCCTTCTTCAAAATGGTCATAAATGTAATTTAAAATGTGATCCAAACGAAGTAAACAACTAAGTTATGATCATGATAAGATTTCAGCATTAATAAAGTAAAGCATAAAAAAAATATAAAAACAGCTATTTTAAAAGAAATATCTTCCTCTAAATAAATTGCACATGAACAATTCAAAAATAAAATTTGGACAGATAACTCTCAAAATATCGAAAACTTCTCTATTTGAAGTCCAAATCTTCAATTCCATAAATCAAGACCCAAACATTTGAAGTAGAAAGTCATTTTGAGACTTTGAAAATCTCTTTTAAGTGACTTTAGAACTTATATCTTCGGTTTTACTTCCTGACAAGTGTAGTTGAGATAAATCTCCACTTCTCAACGCGGTTACAGTGAAATACTCTTCCCCATCATTTATCGTTTGTTGCGGTTTTATTGGAGGAGATCTGCAGTGAGACTTTTTTAAAGCCCAACGGCTCAGCACGATTCGAGAAAAAATATATATAAAATGGAGTAAAAAATATAAAAATTGTATCCTTTAAAACCGACGGATAAAACATTTGAGGTTTGCTGACAAATTTTTTATTTTATTTTTATTTCTTTTATTCTTTTTTCCCTCGGGTGAATTTTCCTCTTAGCGGTTCCAAGAAAAAGTATTACTTTTTTTTGTGTGTGGACAATAAATCTTTTTAAATCCCCTGATGCTTTTTGGCAACGAGCATAAAACAAGCAATGAAATTTCACGGTTTTCAAAACATCACACTGGATTTGGACACTTATAAAGTTGTTCGGGTGTCAAGGTAGAAATTGAAAGTATCAAAGTTCAATTTGATACTATATTTTTCTTTCAATAAAAATGTCTTTCAAACTTTGAGTTGCAACATTTTTTAAAACGTCTTTAAAGAAAGATTTTTTTTTTGAAGAAAAATGTAGGAGTTAAGGAAAATGAAACATAAAAACTTCTGAAGATTTTTTAAAATTAGTTAAGTTTTGATGATTTTTTGTTAATTATTTAATTTTTTTTTATTTTTCTTATTCTTACTATATTTTCTTTATTACAATGAAAAATATTAATTTATAAATATTTTTCATTGATTTAATTATTTGATTCCATTGTTTTAATTAAAAATTTTAATTACACGGTAAAATAACTGAAACTACATATTTTATAGTAAAACTTGAAAGCATATTTTAATGTTGATTTTAAATAATATAAATTACATAAGAACATTGCTGGAGCAGTGCAGTTTGTCCTCTTATATTAATTAAATTTAAATACTTTCCTTTAAAACCATTTTTTCCCCAGAAATGTAACATTCTGAATTGCTTATAATATGATAGAAGTTATTGATTAGAATTATTGATAGAAATGATTATTGATAGAAATTTTTAAAATGTTGTATTCGTTTTCTTACATTAAAGAAGTATGTTTTGTTTTTTACTTCGTTTAGTACTTTAATAAAGCAAACCCTTGTGATTTCTTTAATTTCGAAATTATTCTTGTTCATTTACCTAAACTAAACTAAACTCAGTAGCGCGACAGCCCAAAGAGGGCCAAAGCCTACTGTGTCCATCTCAGTTTACTTGACCTTAGGCTCTGGGGTGCAGGAGCAGATGTTCCGGTCAGGTGGTCAGCTGAACGCGGAACCCCCAGTGTTTAGTTCCCAAGCATACTTGGTACTCATTTATCGACCCACTGAAGGGATGAAAGGCTGAGTCAACCTTTGCTGGCCCGAGGATCGAACCCAGTACCTGTGGCACGGGAGCGCGAAGCGCTACCACTCAGACTCTTGTGCATTTATATCTACATTAAATACCAAGGTCGATATTTAGAAAATGAATTATTCTGATTGTCAATTTTACTTCATTTTTTCCGTTTTTTAGAATCTTAATATTAATGCTTAATTTCAAGAAAATATTCCGTATTTATTTATATCATCTGTCATAGTTTTTAAAGTATCAATTCATTCTATAATAATAAAAATTTATGACTAAAGTAAATCTTTTAATATCGGAAGAAAAAAAAAATTTTTTTTGTAAAAAAATGTTTTATATGTACTTAAAAAATGATCTCGGTTTTCCATAGAATTACTATAATATTAATGCTGAAATAGTAAACTGAAATCTATTTAAATCGACAATCAAAGATTTAATAATATTTGATTATGAAATGAAAAGCTGAACAACTAGTAAATGTTATTTGAAGCCAATACTACTTCCGTAATTTAAAATGAAGAAGTGTCTAGATTAGAGGTTGTTGAGTTGGAAAGATTCAAATTACTTTTAGCTAAAATTATTTACTCAAATTACTTAATTGTAACCCAAATTACTTAAATATAAAGGTTTTTATTTTCTTTCAGTAGCAATTTTACTTACACAGTATTTGAAAGAATAAAGATAAATTATTATCATGTAAATAATGCTTTGTTAAATCCATTTATACATTACAAAAACAGCTTCGATATTTCTTTTTCCATTGGTATTTAATATAATTTCAGTACATATTTTCAGAACATAATACCCAATAATCACCCAAGTTGCGTAAATTAATATAAAAATTGACTTGAAAATCTCATTTAATTATGTATAAGTATTGTAAACGTCAAAGAACTATACTTCTTCAATATACATGAAAAATATTGCAATATAAATACCGTGATTATTTTATTATATTTCTGTTAAATTAATTTTAAACAATGATTAATATTGATTTTAGTATCGTCGGAGATGAAAAAGAACTAAAAGTCGATTCTTATCAATATGGGAATAAATATAAAATTATTTAAAAAAACCATGCTCAAATATTTGTTCGACAATTTTTAAATAATTATACGTAATTGAATTTTATGCATAAATTTTTGATGACTGTGCAGATTAAACATATATTTTAAAAAAAACTAAGACTGTTGCATAAATATCGTATTCGTTTAAAAAAATAAAAGTAACTGAAAAGAAAGATAATAATAAAAACAGAAAATTTATTAAATTGTTTATAAAATTATTTCAAAGCGGCAAAAGTTATTTATGATACATTTAAAAAGATTTTTAAATATAATAGTCAATATTACTTTAAATAAATTGTTGCTTCAAAACACATTTAATATTGAAAATCTTTAGAAATACAATTTGCACTTTAAAAATATGAGAGGAGGAAATTTAATTTAACAATATTTTTGAGATATTTGATAACAAGAAGAAAGCTTTTGATTTCAAGAGAAGGAATCGAATGATGTTTCAAATAAAGTTTGAAAAAATACTAAATATAATTCATCTTCAATTAGAACATTTTAAGATTTTTTTTTACTCTAAAGCATTAAATATTAAAGTTATAAACTGTTTTTCTGGGGGAAATTATTTGAGTCATAATTTTCAAGACTATAAAATATTAAAAGTCAATAATTGAGTTTGTAAGAAATGAAGTTGAAATTTTAAGTAAACTATCCGAAATTTTGGTGAGTCCTCAATCGTAATATCATTCAAATTAACTGTAACTGTCAAGCTCAATCTTTCTCGGTGTTAAGTTCAACCACTTGTGTACTTCTTACGCTTGATTACATGATTTAAAGATTCTTGAACTCGAGCATAGCTAACTTTACTAATTACATTTTCGATTTCGCATCGCATTGTTCTCAAGATACTAGCATTAAATAAAATAACTGCTTTTCCTGATAGTTCAAGATTTTTAAAGAAAACGTGAAAAACTGTAAAGAGAACAGTATTTTTGAACTTATCTCCAAAAAGAAAGAAAATGCAACTTCTTTATTAGCCAATGTTTGACTATTAATTTAATTTTATGATAATGGTAATGTATTACAATATATATATATACATATATATATAACTCAGTAGTATAAAACTGCAAAACAAAAAATAAGTACAGCTCATAAAGCTGTCCTGAAACCAAAATTGATACGTTCCATCAGGGATCTCTTCCCCAACAACGCACCATTTATTTTTCAGCAAGAATTAAGCTCCATGCCACACAGCAAAAGTATGCAAAGCATGGTTTTAAAATAAAGGCATAGATATATTACCATAGCCAGGAAACAGCCCTGATCTCAATCCAATTGAAAATTTGTGGCGACGTTTGAAAATTCTTGTACGAAAAAAAAGTCCATCCAATAAAAGACAACTTACTGATGCTATAATTAATTCTTGGCACCATGTGATTACGAAAGTTGAACTCCAAACACTCGTTCACTCGATAAAAAGACGCTGCGAAGCTGTCTTAAAAAATAAGGGTTATCCTACTAAGTATTGATTGTGTAAGTATCACTTTAAAAAAATGCAAATCTAAGATAGATCTTACTATTAGTTGCCTAATTTTTTTTGTAATAGAGATATTGTAATATTGTATTTATTATTAAATTCTATATTAAGTTACTTTCAATTTGATATGTAAACGTTTGTATTTAAGTGAAAATTAATACATTCTGCAAGCACACAAAGTTGAAAAACATGAAAGTTTAAAAGTAAGTCCACACTTTTGTTCACCAATGCATATATATATATATACTTTTTTCATACTTTGCCGGTAACACACATATATATATATATATATATTTAAGATCGAAAAGTAATTTTCTCTAAAAATTGGCAGATAAAGAAGAAACAAATAATGAAACGAACTCTGATTGTAACTAAAAGTAAGAGAGAAAACTTAATTAAAAACTTTGTAACTTTTAAGATAAAAGTTCATTTCTTTACACCAACCTAAAAATGACATCCATAACTTTATAAAGGAGCAAATGTAATAACACGCTTGAGAGGAAAAAATAAATAAAATAAAAAAAAAATTGAAGGAAATAGGGTGGACGAAGCTAAAGAGTGTATAACCAATGGTACCCCGGGGACTATATAGAACACAAAAATAAAATAGAACGGTACTCAAACTATAAAAAAAGTAATAGATTGGAGAAATAGAACAAATAAAAGTTACTGGGAGAAAAGGAAGAATAAAAATAACATTTTAAAAGCAACAAACTATTCGTGTCAAAAAGTAAGACTAGCGCAAGTCGGTAGAAATAAAAAATACGAGCTCGTTCCTAAAGAACTGAGTTATTGGGTTTTGCCACCTTCCAATCAATACATCGCTTCAAAAAAAGGAGAAGATAATAGAAAAAACTGAAGAAATAGAAAATTATGAGAGTCAAGTTGTTCTTAAAGTAAAAACTTAAAAACTGAAGATGATTCTGATAGGAGAAAATGAAAAGAATTGATATAAGTTTCCTTTTGGCCGTTTTGACAATTGTCAACAAGCCTTCGAGGAGAAAGATGATTATCCTGTGATGAAAGGTTATGATGTAAGCTGCATTCAGTTATAACGTTGAAGATATTTTTTTTTATTTATTATCATCTTTTTTCCCCATTTTTGGAAATGAAATGAAAGCTCGTTTTATATATGGCTTTGTTTTGAGCCTTTTTTCTTATTTGAGAAATAGGGCGGGCTTCCTTTTATGTATACAGAAAAGAACCAATGGTCATTAAAACTAAAAGTAAACGTTTTTAAAAATATTTTTCTCACTGTTATTAATGAACGATATTAATAAAAAGTGGAGTTAGTTAATGATATTAATTAAGTGAAACATGTTTCTATTGTTATTTTTTTGGAATAGTACACTGTGAGAAATTTCGGAGAGTGTTAAACCATAATATAGTGCACGGAGAAAAAAATTCTGGCAAAATTACTGTACTGTACGGTAATGACATTTCTGATTAAAAAAATCATAATTTAGTATTAAAAACCAATATATATGACACTTAAACAATTCATTTGGTAGTTTTTCCATTTGTCATTGTAACGGTTTAACGGAAATTCTAGTTTTCAAAATTGTAGTTCTTATTACCATACATTAAGAAAAAATACATAACTGAAAAGTAAATTTTACCCAGTAAATGGTTTGTGTGCTATGCTATAAGGTATCATGATAAAACTAACAAATTTTACTAAATTTTCCAAATGTTTTCACATATTCTAAAGTCATTTCTTATTGCTTATTTTGGAAAAATCTTTATCAATGTTCTTCGGTGAAAAATCATCGAGCTTTTTGATAATTCCATAGCGCCAAAAGCACGGTAAATTTTACCACATTCTGGTATTTTTGCCCTTACTTTTTTCCTTTGTAAGTACGCAGCAACCTTAAGTAAGTGCTAAGTTGTCGAACTACTTAAAGTTGATTACATGAGATTAAGGTTCAATTTAAATAAGAACATGGTCCAATTTAACTCCTCAATAATAAATTTGCAGCAAATTTGCATCGTATCATGGTTCAAGGTATCAATATGGAGGTTCAAGGTTATACCAAAGTTTTGCGAATAAATTAAGCAAGATATTAAGCATTTTTTTTACTGTTAACACAATGCATCAGCGCTTACACCTCAAAATAAAACTTTAATTGTTGCATTTAATTGACGTTCGCTTCGTAACACATTAAAGCAAATTTTCTTTAAAATATTCAATACGGAAAAAATATTTTCACAAATTTTAAGAATCTATATATTTCAATGTTTTTTTAACAGTTTTATCTCACTGGATTGCATTGATTCTTCAAATATTATAACATAATATTTTTGGCTAACACTGCTGTTATCTTTTTACATGTTTTTAGCCTCCAAGAACTTATTTTTACAGTATTTGTCATCCAAAAAATCACACAAAAATATGAGCTTTGCTTTTCATAATACAGCAATATTAATTACTTATGTAGCCATTAGATTTTATGGTGATTATAAATGTAATTCTATAATGGTGAACTGTTCTTCCATAAAAAAAAGTCGACTAGTCCTAAATTTATTTATTAACATGCATACAATGAGAAGCACAGATCATTAGTTACAAAATATAACAAAAGACAGTGCTTACACGAAGAAAATATTACCTGATCATTCAAAATTTAAGCTCGAATCACGGAGTCATAATATGGCAGCTGGATCTCGACTGCTGGTAAATTGTTCTTGCCCTTCTAAATGGTGTTTGATGAAATAGATCTGTTACAATGTTACAAATAAATAACAAAAACTGAATCTCAACTAAAATAAAAAAACTATAATTAAAACAAAATATATCTGAAGGAAATCTTAAGTAATACAAAATCCAAACCGAGTAGACATATTTTAAAACTTTTTTTAATAAAATTTTAAGATCATTACAAAAGTTTCCTGAATACACTGCAGTTATGAATTTTTTTGTATAAAATTATCCTTAGTATTTTCGAGAAATTCTAAAATTTCAGAATTTAAAAATGGGATTACTTTTATCTTCATAATCAAATATTATTTTGCAAAGGCAATAAATATGAAAGTAATGAATATAAAGTCAACATAGTTGAATAAATAAGTCATTAATTGGTAAAATGAAAAGAGCAATTTTAAATGTATGAAGCAATTGAAAAATGAAATAATAAAATTCTCTCTAAAAAGCTTTTGAATTTAAACATTTAATATTTCTGGGTTTCATTTCTCATACATAAATATATGAGTTTAAAAAGCTGTAAAATCAGAAATTAGCACAAGCCATTCACGTTTTATAATAAAAAATTGCTAAAACAGTAGTTTTACTTTAGTCCATACTCAATTGTTTTTCGTTAACATTTGTCTTTAATAGAAGAAAATTAACTTAGTTGTACTTAATTAAGTATAATTAATTAAATATATTTAATTATCATTTAGAAGTCAATAAGATGTTTGAATACTTTTAGAAAATCTTACGAAATACCTAGTTTTATCTCCTTCTATGCGCTTTCTTATTTTAATCACAGTTTTAGGAAAAGAATCCACTTGAGTCAAATGTCTAAAAAATCTTTCTTTTGGGGAATTCTGACTAAATTCAATTGGAATTGCAGTAAATTAAAAACAAACTTGAAAACTACAAATTCAACTAACACCAGTTTGTAACTCATCCTATGTCTACTTACAAAAGATATTTCGCATTAATTAAATGCTAAGGGCTAAACAGTAATATTATACTTACCCTGATTCGTTGCCTAGATTTGATCATGGGTTCACTGAGTTAGGAAGTATCACTAATTTATTGAACTATTTCGAACCAAAAGTGACTCATTATATTTCTAATTAAAAATTATTTTGTATATTTTGTTCACTGGGTTAGGAAGTATCACGATTCTATTGAACTATTTGAAGCAAAAGTGACCCAATATATTTCTAATTCAAAAAATATTTTGCATATTTTGTTTTTAAATTATCACGTTTTTTTTTATTCTTTAATTTCCAACGTCAGAGAAAGAAAGAAAACCAGCAATTCTTGCGCCAAAAAATAAATAAATAAATCTTTTGTAATCGTTTCATTTAAATTAGTTAGTCATAAGTAATAATTATGCTTCTCATATCCATAAATTCTAGTTGAATTAAAAATATAATAAGTTATGTTAATAATTTTTTTCGGAAAATACTATACCTTGCAATTAGTAACTTCGATATTTATATTCATTAGGCACCTATTTATTTTATTAGCTCATAATACTCGTATAAATATTTATTTTACTCTTGAATATATGTGGAAATCGTGTAAGGTTAAATCATAATTTAACTAAAACTTTACCATAATTACATTTTTATATTGATAATATTAAAAAAAACACTTCCTGAATGTTTCTTGTGATTATTACACTCAAGCATGTATAATGTCCTAAGATTTGTATAAAAATGAGTAAGAAATGTTGTAATTAGAATTTTTTTGCATTAATAATATGCATTAAACATATCGATGTACGATATTTTGCGAAAAATTACTCTCCTTTTTTTCAGTTTTGAAACTGTAAAAAAAACAAGAACCAATATTATACCCCTAAATTGTTTCAACTTTTTTTTAATGTTTCAAATCATTTATGAGGAAGATATTAATACCGAGTAATTTATTTTTTTAAGTCTCTTCCTTCGAGCTGAACTTATTACGCTTCTCGACCTTTCCATATTAAAAGAGAGATTACCCCGCCAAAAAAAATAACTGATCAAATAATGAAGCCAAAATCGTATTTCTTAAAACTCACTTTAGAGAAGAAGAAGTGAATATTAATCCTCTTATATCAATTACCAAAAAGACTGTTTTGAAGTGATTTGCTTTTAATGGCGACTAAAGTGTAGCCAAATGGGTTGAAAAAGGGCTAATTAGAGAATTATTAAATGCGCCAAAATTGCGGTTTAAGCTATCTTTGTAATCAATTGCTCAATGTCCTAATGATGATGAGATTGAATTCTGCCTTATGATGATTTTTTTCCCTCATCATTTTTATTCCTATAGTAACCCTCCCTATAATTTCATTTTACGATAGCGGGATGACTTTCTTTAAGCGTCTTAATTCCTAAGATTTTATAAGAAGGGTTATTATTTCTTGAATGGGGTAGTGTATTTTTAATTCGATTGTTGAAAAGATGGATGAATAAATTTTGTTTCTCTTAAGGAATCTAAAAGTTCTTTTTTTTTTAGAATTTTTTCTTTCGGATTAATTTTAACCAAACTCATTGAAGTGGATAATTTGGATATGGCGTTGGAATTAAAATAATGTGCATTGTTAGAATTCAACGCTAGATTAGGAAGACCCTTTAAGCTTAATGAACGATGAACGGAATTTTTTGCAATTATTAACTTGAATGAATTATAGTAGTTATTTAAAGGGATTTAAATATTAAGCAATGCAACTTTGTTTTAAAAAGTTATTCATTTTTTGGAAAAATACATTAACTTCTTTAAAGTGTGGTATTTATTTTTCGTTGAAAATTGCGATGTTTTCAATCAAAAATTTCTAAAGAAATCTACTATTTTCAGAAATTTTTAATTTTTGTAATTTTGATTAATTTTTCTACTCTCATCGCAATGTTCTTGCAATGAAGCCATTAAATTTATTTGAATGCTCATAAAACTATGTGTTGTCAGTAAACAGACAAAAAAGTGAATAAATGAATATAACTATAACAGGGAAAAGTGAATGAAAATCGCAATTACTTACGCTATAAAAATTTAGCTACCTCCACACGAAAAATGGTAGTAACTAAACAAAAATTTATTTTTTACAGTGAATTTAATTAATTCCATTGGATTCCATGGAAATTTTTGATTGAAATTGAATTTAGTTAATTCCATCAATTTCAACAATTAGCAAAAGCAAAGCCGTCATCTGTGTCGGAATCCTTACTGTCTATTTAAACGATTCTGTAAAAATGGAGCCTTTTATCACTTTTTAATTTTTTAATTAAATTAAATTTCTGAATTTTTTTAATTAAAAATATTTATAAATTATAAAATTGACTAAAATTTAGAATTTCCTATTTTGTATCCCATAACAATCGCATATTAGTTTTAAGTTGATATTGTTATTTTAAACATAATTTTAAAAAGTCT
Organism: Parasteatoda tepidariorum; assembly: GCF_982258835.1. Lineage (NCBI taxonomy): Eukaryota > Metazoa > Arthropoda > Arachnida > Araneae > Theridiidae > Parasteatoda > Parasteatoda tepidariorum. The sequence continues at coordinate 54,984,527 of NC_141761.1, forward strand.
AAAATTTATAGAAATTCGAATATATTTTTTTTACTGTCCATCCGATTTTATAAGTTCCTATATACAAAGTTAGTACCATAGAGTCTTCCTTTAACTGAAAACAAAAGTAATAGGAAAAACTGTTCCTGTCAGTATTCTGACGGGTATAAATATTATACACCTAAATGATAATTCTTACAATTTGCATTCGTTTTATCTAAAAAACTTAGTAAGCTGCATTTGAACTTCTATGAGAATCCTAATGACTTAATCCTAATTAACTTTAATTGAGAATTTTAAGATGTTGCTTCCAATATTCTTTCACCTTTTGATTCAAATATCATACATTTTATGGAAGAATACTTATGACTAAACCATTAATCAACACTACTGAAAAAATAAAATAATGCTATCAATATTCTGTCACACGCTATTTTGAATATCATGTATTTAATTGAGAATTTTTATAATTCAATCAAGTAAAAATTCGTAATTATCCTTTACTAATTTTAAACTGAGAATGTAGTATGTTATATTTTTGGCAAATTATCCTATGAACCCTTTCTTTCAATTTCTTCTCAATTTATTTCAATTTTTTGTCTTGTACCACCAACAGGTTGCATCCTGATGATTCCATACTAATTAATAAAATTAATTAATAATTAATGCTTCTATATTAATAATTCTAGCGTAAAATTTCCTTGGCTTATAATCGTGATAATTTTTTCTTTCAATTTCTTGTTTTTGTGTACTAAACATTACTGGGAATTTTGTCTGATAGACATTGTTGCTCACTTTGGAGATAAAGTTTCCAAACTTGATTTAAAATCTTCTAGGGTGATATCCTTGGGTAACAATCCAAAAAAATTTCACCTTCAATTTCCTGTCCTCTGCTTAAAATCATTACGAATTCTGTCTGATAGACAAACTATTCACTTTGGGGGTAGATCTTCAAAACTTGACTTACAGAACCATATCTTTGGCTTATGATCCAAACAACCTATTCTTTCAATTTTCTGTCCTCTACTGAAAATTCTTCCTGTTAGACAAACTATTCACTTTGGAGGTAAATCTTAACGACAATTTTTTTAAAAATCATATACTTGGCTCATAAATCTAACAAACCTGTCTTCTTTTTCTGAAAATTATTCCCAAGTTCTGCTTGATAGACACTTCGGAGGTAAATCTTCAAAACTTCCGATTCTCTCACGAGATCTTTCATTATCAACTGCCAGCCAATGACGCCAACCTGAAACCTGCCAATCCATCGCTGAAGCCAGGCAAACGGTCCGCTTCAGTCAACGTCAATCGGATATGTTGATGCCTCTGGAAAGACTGATAATACAAAAAAACCCTTGCGGTAATGTTAAATGACAGGCTCGGCCCAAGAAACGTCGCATTTACAGTTCAAATTCCGGTCCAAACGCAACATAATGATGATGTATTGGCTCAAAGGGAAGAAAGAATTTACTCCACAAGCAAAAAGCGAACAACAAAAATGAGAAAGAAATCGTCTGCAATCCATCTTACTTCTTCGATACCCACCCCCGTATAGTCTGCTATCCTGTATATCCATAAGTGACGACCCCCCTTTTCTTCAGAACAACGCAGGCACTCCCACCGAATACCCGTTACTTTCTATCTATTACTAGTTTCCTTTCCTTTATACTTTCTATCGTTAAGGTTTCACGTGTTGAGAGGTTTTTTGTAGAGGAGGATGTAGAGCGGTGATTGGGGGAGGTAACAGTGAAATATAAACAGGAAGGATATTAGTAATGAAACAAGTGAAATACAAAAGTAGATCCGGCCAACATGTTTTCTTTCTAGAGCTTGTTTTGTTGTTTCGTTTCAAAGGTTGATTATTTACGGTGAGAAAATAATTAAATGATAAGAATAAGGATAATAAATAACAGTGGGGGAAATAATTGACAATGTATGTGCATAAATGTGCTAAATAGGATTTATGGTTTGTCGTATAATTGGAAATCGTATACTGCTTTTTAAAAAAAGAGATAATTATGAATTATTTTCATATTTTATAAAAAAAATCACGAAAGCATAATGAAATAAATATTAAATAAACAAATTTTCCTTTAACAAAACTATCTTTTTTTTTAAAAAAAAAAAAAGATAGTCTCAATTTTAGTTAAAGTTTCTAATTTTTAAGAAACCGAAGAAAATATTATATTTTTTTGTGACTCTTAATTAGAAGATAGCAAGAGACTAAATGAGGCACAATAAATAGTTAACACAAACTCAAAATTCTTAACCTATATCTTTGAATTTATTTGGTATTCAGTTAAATAATAAAATAATAATTAGCTTAACAACACTACGCAGATAAAAAGTATGGTCAAAACTACCAAAATATGGTAAAAATACCGTATTTTTGGGATCACCAAAAAGCACGGTAATTCCTATGGAAGGTAAATGGATTTTTGGTAATGATTTTGGTAAAATTAAGAATGAAATATGGTTTCTATATTATGCCTTAAAATTTGGTAAATGCGGTAAAATTTAGTGATTTCATCATGATACCTTGCAGCAGGGCATTAAAATAATTTATTCGGTTAATTATACTTCTCAGTATTGTATTTTTTACTAAATGTACATTAATAAGAAATAAAATTTTGAAAACCAGAATTTTCGATAGAACCATTCCCTATGAGCTGAAAAACTACGAAGTGAATGGTTTAAATACCGTATATTTTGGTTTTGTTACCAGAATAGTGTTTTTTTCTGACAGTAATGGCTTCACCATACAGTACGGTACTTTTACAAGAATTTTTTTCTCTGTGTAATGTGTGTTGGTAAAACGCTTCAACGATATAATTTTTTAACTCATATTAAATACTAAACATTATCAATATTAAAAAAGAAAACGCATTGAAATAGTCCAAAAAAAAAAGGTTTACTTACTTACTTAATATAATTTACTTAATATTATTTTGTACAATTCATCTAATCCCACAATATCACCTTAAATATTGTGTTTCAAAGTACATGCTTCATCTCATTTAAAAGATAAGCATTCAGAGACTATTCACTTAATATTCATGTTCCATATTTAAAAATGATTATCACGAATTTCTAAAATCTGTTGCTTCACAAAATAAAATTTTATAAATACTATAGTGATTTCATATACGAGTAAGTTAGTATTAATATAAGTTGCAATTTGCAAAGATACGGCAGATATTACAGTAACTTTCAGTCTCTTTCTTAAAGCAAATTTTTATAACTTTCTAAAGTATTATTCAATCTCAAAAGCAAAATTTCCATCTCTAAATGAAATTTTACAAAAATCGTAGTGATTCTGCAAATGCTTAAATTAGATTGATGAAAAAAATTTGATTATTTCTAGAAAAAATGTCTTCAATGAAAAATGACTAAATATTCAAAAAATATTTGTAAAAAAATTTTACTCCTGTTATTGCGGCCATTGAAAAGGTCTGTCGAAAATGTTAGATATTTTTTCTTAATAGTTGCAAGCTTGCAATACGTTTTTTTTTGGGATCTAATATCACATTACACATTATGATGGGCAATTATATGCTTAAATATTAAAAAAAAACTTCCGCATAGAACGTTGTGATGGTCAGTTATATGCCTAAATATTAACAAAAACTAACGCATCAAACCCTATGATTGTCAGTTATGTGCTGAAATATTAAAAAAACTATCACATCAAGAGTTATGATGTACAGTCATATGCTTAAATATTAAAAAAACTATCGTATCAAACGTTATGATGATCAGTTATATGCTTTAATATTTAAAAAAAAATACATAACTTCAAAAATTTTAAATTTATTTGATCTGGACAAATCATAAACAACATTTTACTACTGTTCACTATAACGTAATCATAATATATTCTTGAGAATTACATATTTTTTTCAACTGTTACTTTTAAATTAAAAACTTGAATTTGAATAACGCATTCAGTGATTATATTTTAAGAGGAAAATATAAACATTCCTCAATGTTCTTAAAATGAAGAAAATTCTAAAAAAACATCCAAAGAGGAAGATAAGTAAAACATTTCTGATAATATAGATGCTTCTAAAAATATATTACCTGCTCTGATTTCTTTAGATGAAGTACCCAACATAAAGCAGTGCATAAATCCAACCTAAAACAGTAATGTGGGTAGTTGTCACCTTCATATCATTACCTTCACATCTCAGACTTAGTAGCATATAAAAAGAGCTACCGCAAGGAAGTATAATTTTCTGCAGACCCATCCAGCTATTACGCACAGTTATGGTTGCTGCCTCACTTAGGCAGAAGGCCCTAAAGAGTTCATAACTGTCTCTATTAACGGTCGAGTTGCAGCACCCATAATAACTCTATCATCGCTACTAAAGGTAAATCTGATATATGGAACGCTTAGAATGTGGGACAAGGTTGAGATTCGAGAAAGTGGGAGCTCATAAGAACAATAAGTGTGTAATTTCAATTTTTGTGGATGTTACATAAATTACGAAAAAATGGGGATATTTATTGATAGGAAGCTATTCGTGCTTTTAGAAAAAACTATTAAACTAATATACGAAAAATATTCATAGTTTGCGTTAACTACGAAATATATTTAAAGCAGAACCCCAGTGGCAGGGCTCCCAAAGCTTTTAAACTGGTAGCATGATTTGTACTGTGAAATACATTGTCTAAAATGAAGTGGTTGCAAAATTAAGAAAACTTCAAATTGCCTTAATGAATAGTTTGTTACTATTTAAGTATTTTTGCGGACCCGTGGGTGACCTGCAGTAGTTTTTATAGAACAAGATAATTTTTAAAAAAATCCCGGGATTTAAAGAAGAAAATTTTTTTAAAAATTATATTAAATAATTGACGGTTACTTTTCGTAAAAACTGGGAAGTACATTGGAAATAATCTGTTAAATTTACAGAAAAAAATTGTCAGCTGGTGTATTCTGTTATTTAAAGATACTCTATAAAATAACTATGTCTGCATCGTGGTCTAGATGCAGGATTCGCATAAGATTCATACACGGATCACTTCATTAGGAGAACAAGCTCTGTTCTCTCAGCTACTTTAGCTCAAGCATTTGTCTTCTAAGAATGAAAGTCTTAAACTGTCTTTATCTTAAAATTCTTACATATTGGAATCATATTTTAGTGTAAAATCGATTAAAAGTATATTTGTTTATCCTTATAAAAATGTATGGCAATTTAACTTACCGAAAAATTGTATCTAAAGATAAATAGTTTTCAAGTAGAACATCAATTCAACAATAAAGTCGAATCACAAATTTATTTATACGATATTTAGAACCATAAAATAATTCTTGAATAGTATAGAAAACAATCGATGATCAATTGATAAATTGTTTCGAAAAAAGATAGATTAGAAAACGGTAAGAAAAACTGCTTAAAGTGGAATTTGAATTAAAATTCTTAATCCCTTTATGATTAGGGTGAAAAAACAGCGAAAAACTATTTTGTAAGAATCAGCTCTAAACCATCAAATATCTGTAAAAAAAACGGGCATTTTTTTTCAGCTAGTGGGTAGCGATTAAAAACAGAAAAAAAATTCTGTATTTAACATTAAACAGTTTTTTTCTGTAAAAATTATGTTTTTTTTTCGCTGGAATTTGCAGTTATTTTTTACAATGTTAAACCCAACTATTGTAGCAAGTTCAGTGTTAGTAATATTATGATGGCTAAATTTTTTTTAATAAACCTTCAAAGGAAAATGGTGAAAATTAATTATAATTTAAAAATATTCAAACTAAAAATATGTAATATTTTCATTTTTAGCAATCTTTCTGATTTTTGTTTTTTCATTCAAAAATTGAATTGGTAACAGCAAAATTTAAAATTAAACTGATAGATTTATTAGCAATAAAACTTATATTTTGGTATCGTGTAAATATAGTAGAATAACAAAGTATGCAATGTCCTTTCCTTTAACTGTATGCAAATCTGTAGTTTCGTATTTTTTATTTCCTATATTTTAACATGGGGAAAACATTGAATAATAACCTATTAGACAATAATTTAATTTTCAATATTTTAATATCGTTTGAACTCTTTGGAGTAACGATTATCTTATATTTTATTTTCTAGGTCTTCTCTACAAAAACAGTTAAAAAAATTTTATCCTCTTTTCCAATTCTTTTTCTTTGATTCAAAAGATCATTGTGATGGATTCTCTTAAGCGATTTTAAAATAAATATTTTCCTAACATACTTATGCGAATGATTTCAAACTCAATCGCATTGTAACATAAGTGATAAATTCAAAGAGAATTAAATAAATTTAACTTTCACCCACACCAAAATTCTCTAATTCTGATTTTTTTCTTGTTAAAAGGTATTAAAACATATATTGAATCATATAAATTTCTAAAATTTTTCTAATATTTCAATTATTTTTTGAAATCATCCGAATAAACTAATCATTACTATAATTAAGGGGAGAAAAGATCGATAAAATGTAAAGCAACTGGATGAGTTAATAGGACACCATACCACGGAAGAAAGTTTTCGTTGCAAATTCTCCTTATTCCTCAATACTTATTTAAAATTTAAAAGAAAGAAAAGTAAATTCAGGCATACCTATAAAAGGTCATAAAGCTTCAGCTTCTAAGAAAGAATACTTCAAAATATTAAAATGCAAACAAATTAAGAGAAGCGAACTTCACCGTTGCCTAATCCTTTATCTTCTCATAATTTATTTTAATTTGTTTATTTTAAAATTTTGTTTTCAGTATTTGAAACTTCATGGCTTACTCTAGGTTTGTCTGGACTCAATTCTTCTACAATTTAAATTTCAAATTAGTAATGAAGGAGAAAGAGAATTTGTGACGAAAATTTTCTCCCGTGGTATGGCGTCCTCTTAAGGTCCTGGTGGATCAGTGAACTATTAAACGGGTGAATAATTTTCAGCGAAATAGAAAAGCTTATAAACTTATGGAGTGTTGTAGTAGAAGACAAAATTAATTTCGATTATTGTTTTAGAAAATTTACAGCATTTTGGGGGAATTTTAAAAATCAAAATAAATGCTGAGAATAATAAGGAAAACTTTTAATATAAAATATTCGTTAAACTTACGAAATAAAAATATAACTTTTATACAGAATGAGTAAATTATTTTTAACGAAATTAATATGCATTTCATTGTAAAAATGGAAAACAAAGCAAAAATAATTTTTCCTCAAAGGGAAATCTCCAACTTAATCAAGTTTGAATTACAAGGTAAAAAAAATTAAAGTTTAAACAAAAATTACTTTTATACAGGAGACTGGAATATTTCTAACGAAAATAATTTGATTTGTATTATATAAAAAGAAATCATTATAGAAACATAAAAATAATGTTTCCTCTATGGGAAATGTTCAAGATATAACTTAACCAAGTTCAAAAAATTCTATGAACAAGCATTAACTTTACATAGAAAAATAGATTAATTTTAACAAAATAACTTTTGCAAAATAACTTAGATTGAAAGAAATAATTTTAACAAAGGTAATAGTAATTTTTCCACTAAATGAAGCCTTTAAATCGTAACTTAAAATGTAAGCTAAAAGATTAAAAAAAAAATTTTTAAAAAATTAATAAATAAATTACTTGGAACAGAAATTACTTACAGGGAAAAATAATTTTTTTAAACAAAATAACTTCAACTTGCATAATAAAAAAAGAAACCAACATAGCAAACATAAAAATTATTTTTCCTTTAAGTGAAATCTCCAAGCTTGAACCAAAACCAAGTCTTAACTAAAAGCCTAAAAAAATAAAGAAATCCAATGAAAAAATAGGAAAATGTTTAAATGAAATTATAGAACAATGCTTAAAGCAAATGAAACAAAATAAAGAAAAAGACCACAATCAAATCTTCTTGTTTTCACTTAGATTTCGCCATCAGTGCTTTTCAATACCGTACTTCTCGCAACTATCCGTGAAACTTTCCTGCCGAAATAAGACATCAGCGGCAAAACAGGTTTTACAGTATTTTAAGGTGTCGAATCTTGGGAAGGAAACCTTGAGAAAGGTTTCTTCCATTTAGGAGTAGATGGCGTGATTCATATGGACTGGGTCGGAGAGACATAACTCTAAGTTATCCATACATTCTTAATAATTCATAATTATTATCTGACGTAGATTTTTTTGAACAACATTTTTTTCTTTTTTTATATTTTGATGCTAATTTTAGATTTTTATTTTGGTGTTTTTCCCATACCTCATGTATGGACTTAAATATAACATTGCTTTCCCGTTGAATCGGTCTTTTTTCTTTTTTTATATTTTGATGTTAATTTCAGCCTTTTTATTTTGATGTTTTTCCCATACCTCATGTATGGACTTAAATAAAACATTGCTTTCCCCCGTTGAATTGGTCGTATTTTTTCTTTTTTTATATTTTGATGCTAATTTTAGCCTTTTTATTTCGAAGTTTTTCCCATACCTCATGCATGAAAAATAAATGATGGCTTTCCTGTGGAATTGGTCGTATTTTTTTATCAAATATACAATTTTTAATATTTTTACACAATTGTGGAATTAAAACAGACACTCGCATGCCAAGCGCAAAAAATTTCCCTATGTTTTTTTTTTTTTTTTAAAAAAAGAAAGACAATCAATTTTATTTTAGAAAAATTAAATATAATTTCATTTCAATATAATTAAATATAATTTCAAATATAAATAAATCTTATTTAATTTTAACATTTATTATTATTTTCTTTAATTTCAAATTATTTAAGGGCTAGAAATTTGTGTTAGTGTGATAAATAATGTTTTCGTACGATGAAAATATTATTTTGTTTTCAAACTTTGGTTCCTCAACGGCGTTACAACATGACGAAGAATTGCAGAACGCACGTTTTTGGTAAATGTGTGTGTGTGCGCAGAATATTTATGATTTTATATATCTCTGTGATAAGTATCCACAGTTATCTGTAATCTGTAGGTTAAAATAAAGTATTTTTCCCCAAAGTTTGTTACAATGAGAATGAATTGTACATTTTATATCATTTGAAAATTATTTCTTGGTACAAAAAAAAGTTTTATAAAGATAATATTAGTCTTACGAAAAATGCTAAAATTAAGTATAACAAAAAGTATTTAATGAATAAGAATTATGTAAATTTAAGTTTATTTTAATTATTTAAATATCATAGTTTTGGGAAAAAATATTTTAAAAATAGCAAGCATTGATTTAATTACACATGCGTATTAACCCGGTATTTATTTTTCATTAAATTAAAAATATTTATTTTTTGTTAAAATAATAAATATTTATATTTTTACTTAATTGAAGTTTTAAAAATGGGATAGTTTAATAAAAGAAACATTACGGAAAAATATTTCAAACGTAAAAAAAAATTGTGAATTTTTAGTGACCAGCGTAAGGATTATCAAACATGTATAAGTAAGCCTGTGCTCCGTTCTGTTTAGGAACATTAAAAATCTCCAATATTTTTACATAAAATATAATTTGCAAAAAAAATAAATAAATAAATAAATGAAAATGTACACATAATAAAAATGCACCTATAGCAGAAAATATTCAATAAATAACATAGAATATTGAACGAAGTTGGAATGGAGATAATGTTTTACAATATTACATTTAGATTTAAAGAAATTTTTTTATCTTTATAAATAAATCCTAAAGTAATCCTAATAACATAAAGAATTAAAAATATTGTTCCGTTTAAAAACATTAAAAATGTCTAACATAAAATATGATTTTAAGAAAACATAAACTAGTAAAAATGTACCGATTGTAGAAAATATTCAAAAAATAACATTGAATATTGAACATTGCCTAAATGAAGATGCCTTTTTACAATACTACAATTAGATTCAAGAACAAATTGTATCGTATACCCTTAAAAATAAATTCTAAAAAATGAAATAACAAATTAAAAATTTAAAGAAATCAACCAGAAGAGACATATTTAATTGCTAAAATACGAAGCACATAACATTTAAAAAATATTGTTCGTTACAGCATCCAAGCATAAAAAGATTAATTACATTAGATTATTTTTTTAAAATTTAATTTTAGATAAGATTGGAAAATATTAATTTTTCATGTTTTAGTAACCCCGCATTTCAATCAAATTTACTTGAATTAAAGATGTATTCAGTGAGCAAAACTCCACAGACTCACAATAAATAACATTAAAGCGCGTGTGAGAAAAAAATATAACTCGACGATGCTTACATAAATCTTCTATTTCAATCTTGTTGTTAAAATGAATAAATGAAAACGGAGAATCAACTCGAATAGTGAATGAAACCCTTAGAAACAAGTGAGTTGAACACAAAAACCCATTTCATTTATTTTTTATTATTTTCTTTAACTGCTTTTGGGGTGCTAGGTTTACTTCCGGGCGCTTAACTTTTACTTTTGCGCGGAAATTCATCACCGGTTAATGTCAACCCTTTTCGCCTTAAAGCAGTAAACTAAAAAGTTAGGGGGATGCTACTTTCTAAAAGCTTTATTTAGTGATCCAAAATGATGCAATAAAAATTAAACGTAATTTTTCATCTTACGTTCTTTTTTAAAAAAATTTGCTTGAAAAAGTGTCTGTTTATTTAACTTAACTTTTATAATAATATGCTTTTTTTTATTAACACTATATAAGATTAGCATTATTTATAGAAAATAACAGTTTTATGACTTTAAGTCAGCATTGTTGTGAAGAATAGTTGTTTAAAAAGGTCTGTTAATAAAAAAAAATTGTGAAATTTATTTATTTAAATTTTTAATTTAAATCTCTTCTGAAATCAATAAGTATAAAAAACTTTGTATTCAGCTTCTACTAATTTTTTTATTCCTAATTTTTTCTTGAAAGCAATGGTTTTTTATAACGAAACATGAGTAATTTGCAACACAGAAATACTAAGTAAATACCAAGTAAATATCCAATTTCATTCGCTGAATTTTGCCAACAACAATGCAATTTTCTTAACATCAATAAATATGATTATTATAGCAATTAAATATTTCATTTGCTTTAATACTTTTGTGATTTGATACTCATACTTGGTAAAGTTGCTCTCACACATAGTGAGAATATTTGGAAGTTTCAAAGTAACATCATCTTTACTTACCAATAAGTTGAAAATTCCATTAAATAATTGATAGGCATTTTGCATCTTTATTATGTTTTTTAACTATAATAATCAAGTTTTTAGTTTTCAATACTATGCATATTATAAATATATATAAGAACACATATGTCATTATAAGCATGTAAACATTGAAGCAAATTAATAGTTTAAATTGTTCTTGAGAAACATGAATTCCAATGATTTTTTATGTAAATTATTATTCAATTATACCAATTTTGGGAAGTTATTTTCAAATAAACAATGATTAGTAGTAATGTTTTAAGAGCAAATTTTTCTTTCTTTCTCGGTTTTAAACCTAATTTACAATTGGAAGTAACTTAATCATGTTTCCAAAGCTCTTAATAAGTTTATTTATATTATTTTTAAGTTAAAATACAAGTGAAAAACTGACTATTTTGATTTAAAAAATCATTTTTCCAAGTTGTATAAAAACTGCAAACTCCAGTGTTAAAAAATAATAATTTGACGTCCTTTTGATCCTTTTTAAGAAAACTTGATATTTTTCGAAAATTAAGGTATCAGAAAATGTAATAAGATTTCCTTCTTTTTACTCTTTCTAATAGTTACTTACTAAAGAAATAACTATAAAACATATAAAATGTTTTCAACATCAAGAGAAGTTGCATCTGACGTGCGTCAAAAAACTGTCAAAAAAATTTCGAACTTTCGATTAAAACTTTCGAATCTGAAGTGATAATCCGTTATCTGTCAAAGAAATTTTCCGGATTTAAAGGGACCTTTTGACCACTAATGCTACTCGAAGCACATTGCGGACGCTAATTTCTTCGACAGAGCAGCCAAAAGAAAAATATTTCCAGTAAAAAGATGTATTTTTAGGCCTCTTACGCTGTTTGAAAATCTAATTCAACGTGACAGAAATTGATTTTATTATGTGGTCTTATTAAATCTATTTTTCTTAATGCCTTGACAACAGTAGTATTAGTTTAAGAAGTTTGGAGGCTCCCAATTCATTCGTTCTATACCAACGGTCACTAACAAAAAATAAGACTTCTTTAGCTTAAAAGTGTAAAGAACCAAAATGTTATATAAAATATTTATTAAGTTTGAAAATATATCTTTAAATTTATTATTTAGAATAATATCTACTTTTTATAACATTTAAAATTACTTTTGATTACACTAATTTGAAAATTAAATTTTTATAAAATTTTTATTAAGTTTAAAAATATATCTTTAAATTTATTATTTCGAATAGTATCTATATTTTATAACATTTAAAATTACTTTTGATTATACTATTTTGAAAATTTAATTTTTATAAAATTTTTATTAAGTTCAAAAATATATCTTTAAATTTATTATTTAAAATAATATATACTTTTTATAACATTTAAAATTATTTTTGATTATACTAATTTGAAAATTAAATTTTTATAAAATTTTGTTTTGTTAAATAATAATTTTTTATTATGTAAATAAATTTAATTTACATTAAAGATTTTTTAGGCTGTCTAACACGTTTCCACGTGTATTTTTATTAGAATAATAACTTTTACTAAATAATTCAAATTTCAGTAATAAAAATTGCATTTTTTACGAAGTTTACACAGCTTTGAAATTTAATTCATTGTGACAAAAATTAATTTTATTAATTAAGAGCTAATTAGTTTATTTTTCTTAGTTTCTTATACTCAGTAGTATTAGTTCAATGACATTCAGGGCTATTCATTCACATTTTCGCACCAAACGCACCAAGTTTGAAAGACAACATTTATTTTTTAAACGAAATAATTGAGTATAATTTCACTTAAAAAAAACTTTTTAAAACTCTATATTTAAATATTTTAAGACAAAATTGCTGTTTTTTTTTTTTGTTTTTTTTTTTTAAGTGGATGCTGGATTTTTCAAAATAATATTTCTTCTTTGATATTTCATTTTACGTTAAATTATACGTAAAATTTTTTTAACACAAAAAAAATAAGAAATTTTTAAAAAAAATATTTCTCAACTTTTATAAAAGAAATATTAAGAGTTTCGGTTCTTTTTCATTTTTTTCTAAAATTCATAAGGAAAAAAATGCATTTTTAAGAGTATATAATGTTTAAAAATAACTAAACACATATACCTTTTCTGTACAATTTAAATGCTTTTCATATAGTCATTATTTTTCAATAATTTTTAGTTTACATTTTTTAGCCAGATGCACCGAACATTTTTTTTTGTCAAAACCACCAGAATATGGTAAAATTGTCCATGTTCCTGGCTCAAAGGGAACAACAAGAAGCTCAGCAATTTTCTCTGAAGTGCTTTGGTAATGATCTTGGTAAAATTAACAATAAAATTTTGTTTTATAATATGTAATTAAATTTGGCAAATATAAAAATTTGGTAATTTTATCATGATACTTTAGAGCATGTCATGAGAACTATATATTCTATTAAATTTACATTTCTGTTTTGTATTTTTTGCTAAATGTTTGGAGATAGGATGATGCAAACGGAAATAATAAAATGAGAACTATTATTTTGAAAACCAGAAATTCCAGCAAACTGTTACCATATGAGCGGAAGAATTACCATATAAATGGTTTAAATACTGTATATTTTGCTTGTTTTTTAAATCAGAGACCTCATTACCGTACAGTAAGGTAATTTTAAGAGAAATTTTTTTCACGTACTATGATTGCCGTGTCTCAACTTTTTTACATATTTCGAACAAATATACTTCTGATATAAATTTAACATCATTAATAACATTTAAATTCAAATTTTTGAATGAAAAACCTCGCAAATTTTAGATTTTGTTTCCAAGTTTGTCATGTCTGCTACCAACAGGGGCGGATCCAGAAATTTTTCCTGGGGGAGGCTCGTAGACTCAGATCCCCCCCCCCCCACACACAATAATTTTTTTTTTAAAATATGTATTTTGAAAAAAAAAGAGTTTTTTAATGCTAATCTTCTCATTTATTTTTTTCATAATGAACAACAGAACAATACATAAGTAATTCAAGTATTCAACAACTTTAAATAATAAATGTAATGCGTTTTTTAGAAACTTTGGCAAATCTGTCAATGATTTTTTGAACATCCAAATCAATTTCTCAATGAGTGTTCAATAATGCGAGTCCATTTAATCGTTCTTGATTTTGAGTTGCTCTAAGCCAAGTTTTCAGACATCGAAGAGTTGAAAAGAAACGTTCTGCTGTTGCTGCACTAACTGGCACGCTTTATTATTAATGTTTACAATGAAACTATGACGAATTTAGTTTTAATCTTTTGGATTATGATTCTTAAAACAGTGAGGAAGATAATTAGATGGAGAAAAAAAAATCGATTTTTCCGACCTACCTAGGTGTATATGCTCCCTTAAATAACTTTTAAAATATTTCATTTCTTTTGTAAATTATTAAAAATTATTATTTGTAAATTTTTTTCAATTTTGGGTGGGGGTCGCGACCCCCCCTCCCGATGGATCCGCCACTGGCTATCAGACATGACCAATAAGAGTCATGATAACTTAAAGAATAAAAATTCAAGAAGCTAAAAAATTATCATGCTGTACCTTCAAAATTAATAGCAAAAGCTGCGCAGTTTTCCATTGGCTAGAACATCAGAAGAAATGTCAGCTTGTCCAAAAACAGAAGTCAAAGGTATTAGCCATAAAATGGATTTTATAGTTCTTTTTTTGGAAACAAAACAGTATTACCTCCCCACCTAACTCCAAAATCCAAGATTAAATGTGTGTTCTGAAAGTATTGTATGTTTTGATTTTGTTCTGCTTCTACAACTGGAAAATAGTCGCAATGAAACATTTCTTTTCCAAAACTGTCTTGTCGATTCTTGATGTATGGTGCTTGTAACTTTCACTTAGCGCCGATGTATTTTTCTCATAAGACCTGAAAAAATGTTTCCTACAAAGTCGAGATTTACTTTATTTATTGGTTTTCAGTGCCGCTAAATCGCTAAATTGTGGTTTTCAAGAGATTAATAACTTTTCAGAGTTGTCGAAGAACACTTGTTCTGTGGGTAGGTTTGTAAAGTTAAGAGGGGGAAAAAAAGTGGCGAATCGAACTTTTCCGAATGGAAGTTTGTAATTCATTTCTTCTTGTTCAACTAAATGGATAGATTATACTGAAAATAAATAGAATTTTGCTTTTATGAACAGTTTACTACTCAGATTACGATCGGAAACGAAAACTACAAGTAAAATCATATTTTTATCCATTCTTCGGGAAAGTTTTTTTTATCTTAAAATAAAGGTCACATAAGAAACTACATGTAGGTTTGATTTATAAGATTTTCAATAAAAAATTTAAATATAAACTAATTTAGCTGATTAATTTATATTATTTCCTTCCAAATTGTTTTCATAAAAAAACTCCAACAGTTAAATGTGAATTAATATTTGCCATGAAATATGAAAACTAAATGGATAGATTATACTGCAAATAAATAGAATTTTGCTTTTATGAACAGCTTACTACTCAGATTACGATCGGAAAACGAAAACTACAAGTAAAATCATATTTTTATCCATTCTTCAGGATATTTTTTTTTAATTTTTTTTTTTTTATCTTAAAATAAAAGTCACATAAGAAACTCAATGTGTTTCCTTGTAGTAGGTTTCATTTATAAGACTTTCAAATAAAAATTTAAATATAAACTAATTTAGCTGATTAATTTATATTATTTCCTTCCAAATTGTTTTCATAAAAAAACTCCAACAGTTAAATGTGAATTAATATTTGCCATGAAATATGAAAACTAAATGGATAGATTATACTGCAAATAAATAGAATTTTGCTTTTATGAACAGCTTACTACTCAGATTACGATCGGAAACGAAAACTACAAGTAAAATCATATTTTTATCCATTCTTCAGGATAGTTTGTTTTTTTTTATCTTGAAATAAAGGTCACATAAGATACTCAATGTGTTTCCTTGTAGTAGGTTTCATTTATAAGATTTTCAAATAAAATTTTTAATACAAACTAATTTAGCTGATTAATTTATATTATTTCCTTCCAAATTGTTTTCATTAAAAAACTCCAACAGTTAAATGTGAATTAATATTTTCCATGAAGTATGAAAACTAACTTAAAAACATTTTCCTATATTGTATTAGTTTAGCTCATTCTAATTTTGCATTTTCTCATTCTTCTTAAAATAGTGTAGATTGTTTTAATCCATATAAAATAATTTAAAGTCTGGGATCCATATTACTTTCTCTGCCTCATTCAATGAAATAAGGTTTTAAAAAATATTGTATTTCAGCTTAAGTGTAGACAAACTTTACTTTCTTTTGTATAGGATAAAAGTTATAATTATCTTTTAAAGCATCTGGCGTTTTCAATTACGAAATCGAAGATAATTTTACACTTTTTGTTAGAAATAACTTAATTTGTTTCAAGAATTACTATTCTTTGTATTACTCTCTATATTACCTGCATTAGTCTATTACTACTATTCTCTGTATTTAAATATAGGCAAACTAAAAATGTTGGCATATTTTAAGCTAATTTTTCTCTAGGTAAAAATATAAATAAAAACACGTTAAAATCTTCTTTAAGAGTATTGCTCGCTATTTTCAAATCTAGGCACTGTCATTTTTTTTTATTTTTGAATTAAGTTAAAATTAACTTTCAAACATGCATACAAAAAACTTACCAACTTAAGATTTTGATTAAAGATTTAAAGCAGTGATAACTTCATCAAAAATAAAACAAAACACGTTAATTTTAAAGCAACATATTTTAGATTAAACTTAGATTTTGAAACATTTTTGGAAAGTTCTTCTACAATATTAAAAAACTTATGATTAGTTTTGTATGCTTGATAAATGTTTTACATAAAAAATATATTTTGTATGCAAAGCAGAAAAAATATTTTGTGTCGCATAAAAATTTTTGAAAAATTCATGCATATTTTTAGAAGGGAGACAAATATAATTAAGACAACCAAATATTACTCATCAATGTTCAAAAGTTGATGCATATAGGATTTGTAGCTTCCAACTCTGTTGTTTCATAATGATGAGTTCAACGGACAACGGAATTCAACGGAACGATTAGACCAAGTATTGGGAATCTTACATTTGTATGACACATTAGCAGACAAATATAACCAGATTTCCGCTACTTCGAGAGAAAAATTTAAAAAAAAAAGGAAAAAAAAAAGCTTCAGTATTTTTTAAACGTGGCTAATAGTAGGGAGTTTTCAGCCACATTTAAAATTAAATATTTTCCGGGCACATCAGCCTGTATTCCCTGGTCATATTTAATATGATTTTATGCCTATTTATTCAATTTTTGTTTTCTAATGCCCACCTGCGTTAACATCCGTCATATACAGGACGATTTTGTTGGCCTCTCTTTCAGGGGCACCATATTAGGTGGGCCAACGTCTCTCCCACAGTAAAGACAGACAGTACAGAGAATGAAAAACATCCATGCCTTACCCGAGATTCGAACCCAGAACCTTTCTGATGCAAGGACAGTTCCCTGCCCCCTACACATCTTAAAACTTGTTCATATGTATCAAAGATATTAATGTTTTGTAAGCAATAAATTTAACGTGTTTCGATTGTTGTTTGGGAAGTTTAAATATTTGATGCCCCTTTAAAAACAAGTATCTCGTAAATGACATAGTAAATACATTGAAAATCGAACTTTTACTGATCTTTCACTGATTTGAAAAACAAACTTCTACTGATCAAACTTTTACTGTATGATACTTATAAAAAATTAAGAATTTTTTTTTTTTTAAGTTATACTCATTTCAAGATTTTTATTAAGTTGAAATTCTTTGAATATTTATAGTTGAAAAAAAGATTTTTATAAAAATGTCTCTATCTAGAAATAAATCCAATAAAAAGAATCACACGTAGCAAAATCAATATAAACTAAGAGAAGGTCAAATAAAAACCCCAATTCACCAGAAAACGTTTAAATAGCTATAAAAGATGTCAACAAGAAGAAAAAAAATATAAAATTCCCATAAAAGTATTCCTTTTTCAATCTCAAAAAACAAATAATATAATAAAAAAGAAAAACAGGAAAAGTATTACATCTCGCAATTTAATTCTTTCCTGAAAAAAAAATTTTTTTTTTTTCATTTTACCCACCCCACAAGCCTGAGGGAATTTTGAGAAAGATTTACTTAGGAATCAATTTTAACGGGGCTGTTGAAACGGCTCGTTTAACTTCCTCTACATCCCCCCAAACGACCACAAAATGGGTGAAAAGAAACCCCCTCTGCAGTACTCACAAGGATCAATGTAGGATTTGAAAAAGGATTTTCGAACCAAAGTTTACTTTTTATTTATTTTATTATTTTTTTTTCTTTCATTTTATATTCCGGCTCCTCCCGGAGTCTTGGCGCCTGTTGCACACAGGCGGAGAGGCATTTCTTTTTAAAAGTACTTTTCTCTTTCGATTTTCAGCCGTAAACAATGCATATTTTTGAAATTATTTCATAAACCCAAAGAATATGTATCATTTTAAGCATAAATTTTAAATTAAGATATATTTTACTCGACTAAAAAAATTTCATTGGCTTTGAAAACATGCAAATAAAAATAAAATTTCTCAGGTTTTAAGGCTCTATTTTAAATAAAATTGATTTTTGACGATAGTATAAAATGCTTTGACTTTAAAAAAAGTTCATTAAAAATAAGGGAGATCAAAAAACATGGTTAGAATTAAGCGAAGATAAATAAATTTATCATTGATAGATTGAATATGATCTCAAAATTAATGGGAGAAATTGATTACGGTTTTCAATTAAAAATGATCTTTAATTCTACTTTCTCGTTTACTAAAACCACTACAAAATAAAACACATTTCGCACTGGATACTAAAAAATACGGACTCAAAGAAGTACTTTAATACGGTTTTAAAAAGTTCATTAAAAAAGCAGGGATTCGAAATCCATAGCTAGAATGAAATAAAACTAAATATTTTTATCATGATAGGTTTTGTATCATTATATATATATATATATATATATATATATATATATATATATATATATATATATATATATATATATATATATATATATATATATATATATATATATATATATATATATATATATATATATATATATATATATATATATATATATATATATATATA